>NW_019104000.1:289104-774668 GCF_001856785.1 Myzus persicae
CCCCCCCTTGTTTAAGCGCCTGAGTGTACCTACCTATAAGTTGTACTATGTAATGAATGCATATTGCATAGTATAATAGATATGATACAATGTTATTATTTTATTAACAAACATTTTACTAATTTTAATATTAGATAAGTTAATAATTATACTATATGTAGTTTTAAAGTATATTATTAAAAACAATAAATTATAACTCACATTTTTATTGTTGAAGTTTGTTGAACTTTAATAGTAAACATAATAATATATAGAATATGATCAATAAATCTCAGGTATCTTAGACAAAATTAACAATTACCTATATAATAAAATTTGAATAATAATACGCTCTAAAAAAAAGATTAAAGGAAATTCCTATTTAGGCAAAAATACAATAATATTTTATTTAATTGTTTTGACGTTTTAGTACAATAATTATATAGATGCATAGCCGCATAGGTATCTGTTACATGAACTCAATTAATTGTTACTTCGAGAATAGAATGAGTTTAAATGACACGGTAATACCACAAAATAGATCAAAAAGATTTATTTTTTAAATTATTGAATGCTGTGAATTGTACGTCGCACTTTAGTCTGAAACCGTATAGCTAATTGAGGTTACTAGAAGTTAGGAGTTGAGCGCATGCTGAGAGGGATGTTTTTTATTTGATTGTCAGGTATCACATTATCCCAAAGAAATGAAAAAAAAAAATGATAGAGTAGCTTTTTATAGTCTTCTAATTTTGTTGTATTTTTTATGCAGTCCGAGTACTTAAGTAATTAATTTTGTATGTACCTATATTTATTATTTATTATACTTACACGGTAACACTAGAACGTTTTAAAATATTCCAAATACTTTATGAGATAATATGTTAAGCATATTTGAATATATATTTTTTTATAAATTGTTTTTAAAAAGGTGTTAGTTTTGAAAACATTCAAATAGACTGACAAAAAAATATTTATTCGTTGTAAATTAATTAATGAACCCCTTCTAATACATATGGATGGTAAGATATAAAATTACTTATTAATGTGTAATAGCAATCATCAATGAACAGGGGACACATTTGGTGAGGTACTAAGGTCAGTTGATCTGTGGTTTTTCTATATAAAGGCACCAAGTCATATTATGCTATTTATACTTACATACCCTAAAAAGCAGAACTATTTAAGTGTGAGCTGAGGATAACTATTTAATAGTTCTGCGATGTAAAAACATAGTAAGTGTTTGAAGAAATAGTGTATACATAATACCTGCTCTGTACTAGGAATCTAAATTAAACACTCCATCGTATACAGTTATACAGTGATATACACTCCAAAACATTTCCCAAATATTTCCTATACATACCTATACTTTACTATCCAAAGCTCTTACTTCAATAGTTCAATATTCAAATAATTTTCATAAATTTTCACTTTATTTGAAAACATTAAATAACATAACATCACTCAAATAAAGTTAAGGTACATGTATACTGTATAGTGTATACATTTGTACTCAGTAAACTGAAATACTGAATAATTAAAAACATTGCGAATCATGATAAATTGTTGCAATCATCTATAGTAATTTTTGTTTGGTTTAAATCATTTACAACTAAATTTATGAGATAGCACCACGCAAATAAACACAAATTACAATATCAGCAATTTATAATCATTAAATTGTGTATTAGGTATATAAATAGACACCTATAAATTTAGATTATTATTTATTTTCTAACCTACACGAAAGTTTTTTTAAATCCATACAATTTTACAATAGTCAATAACCAGCATATCACTCACAAAATGTACAAATAGATGAATGAATGCATTTAAGGTATTTTCTACGTAAGAAAAATTATTTCCAGAAGCTCATCGAAATAAACGAAAATTTTTCAGCAAACATCTTTTCCGCAGTGTTTTTGTTGAGACTTCTAAAAAAAATTTTATTAGTTCATAAGTCAATAGTTTAGCAGAAATTACAGATTTTACCATCTATTATAGGTAACTATAGTCTATAAGGTATACTCATTATTTAGATGACGTAGTATTACTATAATATTTATTGCGCACCAATGTATTTTACTCATCGATGTAATGATGATAATAATAATCTATACCCGAATACGGAACAATCGACCCCCAAACAGTGAACACACTATCAAAGATTGTGCAGATTTTGCTAGCGAGAATAAACACGAAATAATATCATGTCATCGTTTATCATCACACACAACTATAATTGTTGTGGTACTTCTAATTTCATTCGAATAAATAAAATATTGTGAGGGTCACTTGTATCTAAACCGTCCAATTGAACGTCTAATTTTTTGGGAGAGAAGAACTTTCGGCTCGTCTGTACGAGTCGTGGGGTCGTGCAAAATCACGCCCAGACGGGGTGACGGTGCAGTAGAAAGGGGAGGAGATGGTGGTCGGGTTTTCGGCGGTTTGAGTGTGTGCGGGTGGCATAATGTCGTCGCAGTACACGTCGTATTGGACTGTATTATTAAATACCTATATATATATTATTGTGACGTGCGTAGTCGAACAGTCCGACTGCAGAACAAATCAGCAGTCTGAGGCAGTGGCGGCGGCGATTGCTGCTGCAGCGGTCGAAAAAGGGACCCGCCACCGCTCTGAGAGTTTCGAGCGGCGGCGGTGGCGATTGTGGTTGCGAAACAGGCCGCGTTCGCGTACATTATACCTATATATTTTTATCATATATTATGTTATACGAAATACGCACACGTCGGCATCGGTTTCACGGACCGTTTGTGCCGGTTTATCGGTCTCCTGGCTGTCTGGCAGCCACCGACTGCACACGACACACACACGCACACGCACACACACACACACACAACACGTGTGTATATGTTATACATCATATAATATATCATACCCTATATGAGCACACACACACACACAACACGTGTGTATATGTTATACATCATATAATATATCATACCCTATATGTGTTTATTACGATAATAACATGACCCACAACACGCACGTACGTGCGCGCGTCATATAGTATTAAAATATGTTGTTATGCGAATGCGGACGCGAGTATATGGGAGGCGAAACGGGAAAATATTATCCTCTATTATAAGCAGCAGCGATGTTGACGGGGCGGCGAGTGAGATGGGGGAGGGTTGGTGGGCGAAGGGGGCGGCGAAAATAAAACGAAATCGACGGAAATATAATATTTATATGTATCGCATTATTGTTATAACATGTGTATTGTGTGTGTGTGTGTGTGTGTGTGTGTGTGTGTGTGTGTGTGTGTGTGGGCGCGCGCGCACGCGTGTGCTGTATTACCTCCCGACCGATGTAACTGTATATATGTATACAGGTGTAAAAATAAACTCGGGGGCGGTACGGCGGCGGCGTTCTCGTAAAAGCTGTTTTTTTCATCGTCGCACCGCAGACAATAAAATTTTTTTTAAAAAAAACCATTGAGAACTTTGTTTACGACTTTACGAATCATAACGTGCACAGTAGGTTTCACAAAGATAATGTTAAAAATATGTTCTATGCTATATACTGCAGGTATCTACAATGTCCATAATATATCAAAATGGGTCCATTATATGATATAAACCTAATATTATGTATTAATGTATTATGTATAGTCAATAAAACGTCAAACAATAAATTGTAAAATATACCATATGAATGAAGTATATAGGTACGTCACGTATGCATAATGCAACACGCGTATGTGTAAATTAACTATTTTTATTTTTAACTATGTAATATGTACGTAACGTTTACTTTTTAATTAAAAACGAATATTCTTTTTTCTATATTTTTATTATTTTTTTTTTTTCTTAAGCGATATACGAAATATCGAATTATATTCTTCTTTTATTGCTGACTATTTGATACAAAACTTTATCGTTTTTAAATTTAAAAGTGTCCTATACGACGTAGGTTAGGCTAGGACGCTAGGTGTAGGTACAATCTAACCTAACCTTACCAAATGGGTATTCTATATTGAAAATAAAAACGTGATTTGTGATTAAGATCACCCTCCGTGATGACTTGATGAACATTTTGATAACACATGTTGGATACAGTTTCTAGTAAATTGTCGTTAAAAATAAATTAATATAAGCCTGCCAATACAGATACTAATCATAAGGTATATGTACATATTGGGTATCAATGGTATCATTTTTCCGGTGATTTTTAACTGTGATATTTTCACAGATATATATAATAACTAGATACCCGACTCCATATACCACAACGTTATTAAATTATGATGCCCGACGCCATTTGTGACTATGGCAATGTTTACAAATTCTTATCATTTTTTAATCGTTTTGATATCATTCATCGTGATACAAATATTTCATAATATAATTATATTTTCATAAACTTAATATTATTACAAGTTTCTTATACAGTTATACATAATTGTACCATAATTGATGGATGAACCAGTTAAGTTCAACTCATTTTACATTGTACGATTTACTGTAAGCCTAAAAATATAAGTTTAAATCGAAGAATCAGTGAATATGAATTAATGGACTTTACTGTAAGCTGCCCATTTCAAAATTTGGTTCAATTGATTTTGACCCTCAACTTCACTCTTTATGATCATAGAAATATGTCATCAATCAATTCTTTTATTGCCTTACTGTACCTACGGCCAGTAGCTTTACGCCCTTTGTTCTTAATCAGGTTTTTGAACAACTCCAAATTGGTACCTTCAAATTTCTCCAATAATATTTGTTCTGTATCGTTTTCCAGCAAATTTTTTTTTCTAAAATCTTTTAGTAGATCCTTTAAATTAGTTAATGAAGTATTTTGCCTCCTAATCTTTTGTTGTAACCGTTTTATTTTGAGCTTTAGTTCAAATTTTGATGGTGAATGTTTTTTATGTTTTGGACTAGCTACAAATAATGGACGTGAACAGGTTGCTCTTGATGGTGTTATTAATAATGGCTCAAAACTGGTATTAATAACAGACCTTTCAGGTGTAATCATTATTGGTAAATCTGGATTATTACTAGATGTTACGATAGTACTTGGGGTCAAATTAGTTGTATTTAAGAGTGGGATCAAATCTGGTGAAATAGGTTCAATGCCTTCTAAATTGAAATAAAATAATAAAATTTATAATTAAAAAATTAGAACAATTCTTGGTATTATATATTCATTTAATTTACCTAGTTCCGGTATTTTTAATTGAGACACATGTTTGGAATATGATGGAAAAATTGAAGGCACAGCGTTTGAGTTAAGCTTCAACTTGTAGCTACCACCAACAGTTTGTTAAAAATCAGTTTGAACAAAATGATCACTGCACACCTTGCTATATTTAGAAGGGATAAATTCTTTTCGACCTACTGCCTTTATCCATAACTCATTTTTTTCTGCATCTTTAAGTGGAAATCTATTGAAAATACAAATTAAAAAAGCAAAAACATATAATATCTAATAATAATAAATTAGTTTTATAGTAGGTACATAACGTTAGTATATAAAATATTGATCCTTAGTTTAAGACAATTTTAAAAATGTTAATTGTAATGGGTTAATATTATAATACTTACGAGAAAAAGTGTATTTTTCTAACTCCATTTGTTGAATGTCGATTCGTGCAAAAATGTACACAACATGACATCACCATCTTAAATTAATAATTATTCAAAAACCTACAATAATCGTCGAAAAAGGGTCAGTACCACAGTAAAGTTGTAGTCACTAGTCAGTAAGTTGGGCAACAGGCTTGTTTGATATGAACTATTGTTATCATTGTAAACATTGCCATAGTTGTAAATGGCTGCCAGCGTCATTGATAAGAAGAAGTCGGGTATCTAGTTATTATATATATCTGTGGATATTTTGCATTGCTAAGCAACTGTATAGTGTATATGATTGTACGAACACCATAATACATTTGATAAACACATCACAATGCGTTGTACTATCGTAATGTCTCTGTATGTGTACTTATGGATTAGGTAGGTACATCTTCGGACAATAAATTGCGGGCTCGTGGGTTCCGGCTTCATAATATTACTAATTTATTGCTAAATCAAAAGGATTTCATAATGTCCGAATCGTCGAATTTGAATGAGTCCTTTCAGTTGTTCTTTCCTTCAGATTATTCCTCTGCAATAGAAATTGAACAATTGAGCATCCATAGTGAAAGGAACTTATCGTTATCTGCGGAAACTATCAATTCCAAATCGACCGAACAGCTGTCACTGAAAAACGTAACAAACGTCGTTAAAAGTAACAAAACGGTTAAAGATTGCGAATCGTTTGCAAAAAAGCTTGAATATCCACTGACAAAATGGTCTAAACGAGAGATGGCTGCAAAGATTCGTGCGGAACGTGATAGAAAATTTGAAAGTATTAAAAAGATTAACGAGAAAATTACGCGTGGCGCCGAATTCCTCAAAGTACATATGACGATTGCAAAGCTTTGCGATTTGATATAATATATTATAAACATTTATTTATTTTCAGAACACTTCTGGAAAAACACAAGCTGATAAATTAGAAGACCTTAAAAAATTAAACAACGGCCAATTGTACCATGACAGAAGTTCTATTAAGTATGCCCTTGTGTTGTTTTTAGCGTATTCAACGCATATCTACGAGGTTACTACATACATTTTTATCCGTAATATTCACTTTAGTAGTGATGACATGCAAAGTACATCACTTAACACCAGAATAGAAGCACTTGAATTAAATTTAAGAAAAATCCAAGATGAGTTGATAGTAGAAAAAAATAGGCTTAGTGATGACGTGGAAGAACATTTGAATGTAGTCGAAGATCAATATTTCAATAACGAATCTGATGAAAAATCTATTTATACGAATATCGAAACCATCAACGAACAGGTCGAAAAAGATCGTTCAGATAAAGTGAGACAATAATATTAATAGAAAACATTATAAAATATATAAATAGAAAACACAATAATATATGATCCATAAATTATTTTTAATAGTTGTTTAGTTATTTTTTTATCAACAATGTTATTACCTACATAATATATATATTTAGACGGAATCCGCGTTAGATGACGTCACAAAAAGAATGGATGACTGTTCCTTGAACGAGCTTGTTTTTGAGACGGTTTCAAATTTGGAGACTAGATTAACATTCAATCCAAATCCTATCGAGTTTAAAGTAAGTTATCATTTATCAATATTAAATACCATGAACGGCATAAATTTAATATTTTTAATAATATAGAAACGTATTTTTTTGGGGTGACTTTATAATTATTTAAGGTGATGAAGAGGTATTCAAATGAAATAATTGATAGTAGTATTTTGGAACAACAGATTAAAGTTACCAACCGTAGTAAAACCACTGTATCGTGTAAGTTTAGCCATTTGTCCGATCCAAACTGGGTACTTCAAGACAACATGAATACCATAAAAGTATCTATAATATAACGTTCTGTTTAGTTGAATGGCTAAAATTAAATTGATCTATCGCCGGTTAGGTAATACCAGTCACCTGGTGTCGTGTGCAGCCAGCTACAACGATCGTTTACTCAGTGACATTTAAACCGATGGTATTACCCAATTTCAGGACCTATCAGAGTTTATATGGAGTAAAACTAGTGTTTGAAACTGTGACAAATAACCAACCAGATTTAAAATACGTGTTGAGTATTCCAGTCAAGTTTTGTATTATTAAACCTGAACCGGAGCTGGTTACCAAAACAATAACGTACGAATATATTATATTTCAATTATACTCACGTCGATGACGATACCTCATAATACTAATATTCAAATTACTAACCTGCACGTGCTCTCAGAACATCCAAAATTGTTTCAGTTTCCCGGCTGTACGCGATTCATGCGAAAATTATATTTCCAAACAATATTTAATCATGAAAAATAATGGTGATGCCGACTGTGTTTTTAGCGTACTTACAGAGACCGAGTTTCAAAAAAAACGAAACATCAGTGAATATACCAATGATGATGATAATAATAATAATTTATTAAAACAATTCTTTGCTATAATCAATATTAACGTCATTAAAATTTAAGAATTTGAATAACAATATTAGTTAAAACTAACTATTGAAAAAAAAAACAGTTGATAATCGTTGGACACATAATACTTAAGACTACCTACAAAATATAGATATTGATTATAATTTATTTGCCCTCTAAATAATTTCATTAGCATATAGGTACAAGTTGAAGACTTGTATAATATCTGAATCATTTAGGACTTTAATTTTTTTTCCAGGTTTCTTCTTAGGTTATGACTTAAATGAAACGGAAATGGACGATAACGATGTAATACCCGGTACTATTATTAAGTATGTTATTCGTCAGATGTTCAGTAACTTTATGTGGAGACATCATGTTAACGTGCTATTACCAGCCAAAAGATCTGTAAAAGTTCCAGTTATATTCAACCGAAACTTTGCCCAATCGTCGGTCACCGAGTATTTCATAATCGTATTTGATAATACCGAGTATTCGATTCCAAATCAGGTAGGTATATAAATCATTAAATCGAATAAATATCGACAAATGTTTGGTTGATCGTAATCTCGACGTTATCGCGTACCAGCCACCACATTTTACCACATTTTTCCTCTCTGATTTTTTTACCTTCCCTACCACCTCTCTCCTTATTACACAGTATCTATTTAAAAAATAATACGTTAAACAATTCGTATTGTCTCTGTCTGTATTGGTTAACAAGTTTTAATAGCGTTTAAAGTTTTCAATAAATCATTAGACGTGTTGTCGTGTTATCTCAAATTGTTGGGTGACAAATATTTAAAAAATAAAATCTTGAAGCTTAATAATATTACGATGTACGATTGCTAATATCATTCGTGGTAGGTACTTCTGATATACATCCAGCGGGACAATTAAAAGCCATAATATTTAAAAATAAAATTGAAAAGGCCAGTTCAGTGCCACTGACTTTTCTTGGAGGGCCAGGTGACGTGCCTGCCGCGTACATTGTATAGATATGAGGTACCTATGACGGCATCACATGAAATTACAGTTCTTATTTTCGTTCTAGAGGGTGAACGTTATCGGTCAGGTCATAGATCAACAAATTCTCGTAGATCCCAGCGTGATCGATCTCGGTCTGTGCTACTTAACGAGTTCCGTACAGACGGGCAGCTTTAAATTACGCAACACCAGCAGGGTGGTAGTGCCGTACGAAATCAAACTACCCCGGGAACTGTCCAAACATGCAGGGCTCAGCCATTCGAAGGGATACCTCAAAGCTGGATCTTCGATGGAAATTTTCATTCGTCTGTGTTTGAAGTGCCTACATATATACTAAACGAATCATTATTATAAACACAATACGCGTGTCGTTATCTATAACGTCGGCGATTACAATCATATTTTTAAGGTACGACATGTTGCGTCCGGACGAATGCAAAACGTATTTCGACGCAAAAAGTGGTGTCCTGGATTTCCCAGTACGAGTTTATCCGTCAAACTGTAAGAAATTCCACGAGATACGCGTCTTGGCGGTGGTGACCACGTCGTTTGGTCTGAAACTAAGCCCCGATACATTGGATTTTGGTACAGTTAACACGACGGAAACCGTCGTTCGGAGTGTCATGTTGGCCAACCATTCGAGAACCAAAATGGAATACGGATTCATGAAACTACCAGAAGTAATACGACGATGTTATAACGAACAAAAAATAACGATAAAAGTAGCAAAAAAACATTCAATTCGTTTAAAAATTTTTTTAGAGAATTTCTGTACGTCCTAGTGCATTCGGTACTATATTTTCTGGAGAGAAAATTTGTCTGCACTTACATTATAGCCCTGGAACAAGCATCTTGCAGCAGAACGTCCATACTTACAATGACGATTTCGTATTGATATGCGATACAGTTACCGGTGCCAACGCAGATATATGTCCCTTTCAAAACGATGCAACCTCACAAGTAAGACGATTGAGCTCAACATAATATTATTATATATGTAAAATATATTTAATGTAATTTAAAATTAAATAGTTAAAAATCAGACATTATATTAATGATTCTGTGAGTGTTATTTTGATTTTATAACTAATAAGTATTTGATAGTTTATGTTTGTCAACAATACGTAGCTAAGTACCTATATTCAGTAATTAGTGAATTCAGAATTAGCTACCTAAATTATATGTTACTTAACTATATCCTTCCGTGTTAATAACTTTTCAATCGGTCTTAAAAGTTGAAATTTGTCGTGAAAGAGTAAATACGAGTTTCTTTTTAGATTTATGAAACAATAAATGAAGAAAATATGTCGAATACAATTATAAATAAAAATCCAGCAGTCAGCGAAAACGAGATAAAAGAATTAAATCATGGACCTGATCAGTAAATAATTTTACATGTGTTTTGATTTTTAAGATATTTATCTACTTAAATTGATACGAAATAGGATAGATGTTTCGGTATTAAAACACGAAGTAGAAATAAGTTCATTTGAGAAAAATGCTATCTTAAGACAGGCCACTGTAAGATGCCTTGCACAAATTCATGATGTACCAGTAGAACTTTCCATACAAAAAATCATATTCGGAAAAACTCATTTCACGTCTTACTCGATTTTTAAGATTGATTTGAGGTAAGTAATTGTATATAGTATGTATGTACATTGTACACAATATGTCTATGTACCACGATCGTAAAATTTATTTTAAGATTGCAATTTATAATTTATAATCATAATAAAATTTAAGAGCATCGAATTTGGCATCTATAACCGAACGTAACATTAACTCATTTCCGGATTTCAAAATTAGATTTGAATTTGTCTCGAATGATTCTACAGTAGAGTTTAAACCAAGGAATGGATTACTACATTCAAAAGAAGTTGATAAATTTAAATACATTTGTTTTTTGGATTAGTTATGATTATTATTTTATATTTAGATCATGACTATCAGTGTCATATTTAGACCACAGCTTGATAGTGAGATGCAAAGTATTTATGAAGAGAGCCTCAATTCTGAAGTAATAAAAATCAAGGTCGATAAAATTTTAAAGGATAAGAATTCTTTCATAAATCAAGTCAGTACAAATAATTGGATTTAATTGTTCTTAAATACCTAAGTATTATGTATACTTTCACAGTACACATTTAATAATTGGTACATTCAACAGGTTTACACTGACAAACCATTTCTTCATGAGAAAATCAAAGTATTTGAAGCCAATAAAATATTTTATTCATTAATGTATGATACAACAAAAATCGTTTCTGCTGCTTGCTTTGTACAGTTCGTTAATCAAAAATCAAAAGAATATTTTGGGTATTGTATTAGTTGAAGTAATATCTAAATTAAAATAACTCATAATTATTTATTAACACCCACAACTATAATAATATTTTATTATTATTAAAATGTTGGCGTATTATAATATAACTATATATTGTATAGTAACATCATATTTTCTAAATTAAAAACTAATACACGTTAAGGTTAGGAAACAAGTAATTTAAAAGATAATAATATAACAGATAGGTACTAATTATATTAATTATACTATTTATTATTGAGTTCAATCATATTACATTTTAACAAAATTAAAATGTCAAAAATTCATTACAATTTATTTATGATCATTTATTTTTGAGTATGGTTAATATTATAATGGTCGATAAAAATAATAATTTCCTAGATAATTTGATGTTTTTTATATCGATGATGTAGAGCTATGTAATATTATGTAACTACATTTTTACAAAAATATCAAATTTGTCTAAGTATTTTAAATTTTTTTAAATGTCATAATGAAAAGCAGAATATTTTTTCTAAAATGTTAATGTACTCACATTGGATATTGAACAAATAGTACTTGGTAACGATAAGTAGCATTTTAAATTTAGATAAGCGGAGTAGTATACCATACGTTTTTTCTGGGTATCTCACCTTGCCATTTTACTATTTTCATATAAAACATATAAACAATACAATTTTTCATTGAAATAAAAATATTGTAGAGTCATAGTAAGTTACCTACTAATTACTGACTATTCAAATTATATAAAAATAATTATTTTAAAATATAACAATTGAATAAGAAAATTACTGTTTACTAATCATGATGCGTAGTGCCTGCGCCCTGCAGTGCCAAGTGGATCGATTTCCCAGGGTTATGGCTTGTATTAAGTATTACTATCAACTGCAATAATAATATGGGACGGATTATTATACGTGTCTCAAGTAGGTAGTCACTGTTGTGCAACACGGAATTAATAAAGTCTAAAATAAATAACGATTTATTAAAATGCACTTACTATTGTCCAAAAATTCGTTGGTTCCTAGTTTGTCATGCCGAATCGTTGTACCCGCGATTGCAGGCAATACGCATGTACATGGGAAACACGAAGTAATATTAATATTATTACATTCGTCGCTGTCCTATATTATGTTATAATATAGATTCTGCACTGAATCGTTGAAGCTGAGTCTCGTGTGTCCGACAACGAAGCCGAACATCATCTTGTTTAGCGATCGAATAGATTTCGGTGAACGGACCATAGACGTCCGTCACAACGAATGGCTGTTCGTACGGAACGTGACAACGCGCCCTGTGCCGTTGAAGGTTTCGCCGCCTAGCCCAGTCGGACCTTTTTTCTGCGCATTTGTAATCATAAATTAATATTATATTAGCCATTACCTATGTCCGAGTGTCATATTGTTGCATGCCATGCAATTGATGGACGGAAGGTAATTTATTTATCATATTATCTCATATCATCATTCATAGGCTTTGAACGGAGAACAGTTATTATATCCCGACCGCACGTTGCCAATCAACATTTCATTCATACCCGAACACGAGTTGGAGGTGAGTACTGAGTGACTTCAATGCCACACTGTATGATAATAATATTATGTTAGAGGAAATACTTTGCGTAGAATTCGCATTGCATAATAATATTTGTAATATCTATAGAGGCTAGAATAGTTAGGCATTTTTGAATATCGGGTAATTATACAATTAATAAAATACATTTTTAATACTTATTGCCACCAACATATTATAATAAACAGCTGTGAATACGAAACATTAAGATATGTCATATTCAATTTTCAAAAGTAAAATCTTCAGACATTCTTGAAACTCCATGCGTACCTACATAATAGTATTATACGCTGAACCACATATGCTCACGACTAGCACGACCTGAAAATCAGTGACAACATTTATCAATTTTTACGTGTACCTACAACATACTTTTGTATCCTCGAAAAGGTAAAGGAAATGTTGGAGGTGAGTTCCGAAACGATGCGGTTACAGGTCATGGTATCCGGTAGCGGTCTCGGCCCATCGTGCACAATCACACCAAATGACATGTTCAACGTAATACAATCTACGCGCAAACACGCAAACAAAGCACTTATTTTTCGGGTAATAATTATTATTGGTTTGCATGCATAACTATTTTACATTGTTTTCGTCGATTATCTGTGGGAACATTCATTAAAAATATTATATAAGTGTCAGTTTTTTATTTTATTAAAGAAGGAAGCCTCAATGACTTGACCATTGGCTTGTTTTATATATAGGTACTTAAATAATTTAGACTAAATTGTACAATTTAATATTTTTCATAAATAATAATATTTTTTGGATTGATTCTTCGTCGGGGCCCAGTCAGGCGCGGATCCAAGGGGGGGGGCAAGGGGCCATGGAATCCTTAAATGGACTTGCATTACTTGCATTTTTATCAGACTTATAGGCTGAAATTTTATTTAAGATGGCCCCCCTCCCCCCGTAAATACGTTTTAGATCCGCGCCTGGGCCCAGTGCGTCGGAAGGTGATCAGGTATGTTGCATTTTTGTCGGACCTCTTGAGTAAGAATAGTTGTATATCATAATGTGGGTACATTTTATTTTTTTTTATTACATTTTTCAAATTTTCTAGGAATTAATTGTTTTATTTTTTTTTATTAATAATTTGTTAACTATTTCATATTAAATTAATAAACCACACCACGGCACCAAAACAAAACAATACACGAAGTATAGTTACTACTTACTTATATTTGGTCCCGCGTTTGGGCCAATAAGGTGGGGGTAGCATTTATCCTGCTCCGTCTTCCTAGAAATTTGGTTTCCTATAGTTGAGGACTGAGAAAAAAACGTGAGACCAAATAGAACAAACGGCGATAACGTAATACAATCGAACGAAAAAACTATTTGAAAATTCCAACATTGTGAGGCTGGGCAAATAGATCTCAATGACATTATGCAATTACTTGTTTCCACGTGTGCATACATTTATCACAATGGTTATAACTTATAATGACCAGTACTTTGTGATTATGATAAATATAACAAATTTTTTTTTTTTTGGTGTGGGGGAATTTCTTTAAATGTACGAAAAATTTCATCTCCCTTCAAAAACATTACCAAATGATGTGAAAAATTGAACATATTACAACTACACTATAATAGATATGGAAAAAAAGTCAATATATACATTATACATGCTATAAATTGATTTGGGCTGTCTAGAATATTATTATTTGGGATCTATTCTTATAAATTCAAATGAATTCAAAATGTTCAACCAATACTTTTATAATATATTTATATACGTATAGGTGACAAACACCAGTGGGACGAAAGTTCGGTTCAACGTGCAAATGGAATGGACGAGGGAGAGGTCAGAGCCAATGGTCGACAGTGCGGTGTTCGAGTTCATAGAAACGCTCCGAACGGCGGAGCTGTCGGACCCGGAGCAGCGTGCGGCGATGGAATCGCGTTTTGAAGGAGCCGATTGGGCCGAGGAATCCGCAGACGCTGGTGAAGGTGCGTTTGACCTGGGAAACGGCGGAAGGCCACTGTGGTTTCGTTTGGACCCGAATGGGTCGCGGTACGTTCAGGTTACTTTGATGCTTCCTCGGTACAACCGACAACTAGACGAAGACAAAGACGGTGTCAGCGACGAGGAGTCGTTGGAGTCCCCGGACGGAAGCGAAGAGGAGGCGTTTAAATCACCTGACGATGGTTTCGGGACGAAGTTGGCCGAACCGGGCAGAGAGCATAATCGCAACAACGATGATCGAACAGCCACCGACAAGCGTCGCGTCTTCGCAGCAAAGTTCAACGTGCACGTAGGCCATTTGGTGCTCCAACAGTTCTACGTGTTTGGTTTCGTAGACGTGGATAAATCTGCGGACTCCTAGGGTCATCTATTGCGATTATTGTTATTTTTTTGTTGGTGTCTTATAGTATTATACAATATTCATACGCGATGTATTGTGTCACAGAGCTTATTGAGTATACAGAGGCAGTATAATATGGCCCATCCCGGATATGTCAAACTGGGCGAAAAGTATTAACGGGGCCAAATATATTGAATACATAGTTTACTATATGCGGGCCGCACATTCAAAAAAAAACATTTGATGTACATTTTTAATTGTATTTGCCATTACTAACAATACTTTATACCTATCAGAAAATAAGACAGAAAAGTAAATAATGACGTAAACCTCTCACATCTTGACATGCCTGCTCTAACCACTATAAGTGGAATTGATTATAATTCGAGGTAGGTA
The DNA here is from genome assembly GCF_001856785.1 of Myzus persicae. Classification (NCBI taxonomy): domain Eukaryota; kingdom Metazoa; phylum Arthropoda; class Insecta; order Hemiptera; family Aphididae; genus Myzus; species Myzus persicae. The sequence continues at coordinate 304,645 of NW_019104000.1, forward strand.
CCTGCAAGCTTCTACGTCGTATTTGAGACCTAACGTCAACTGACTGAAACAAAGTTCTATAAATGTTATATGACATCAAATAATAGTATACTTGTTTTAAGTACCTACTTAAATTATAGTTTTTAGGCAAAACGTTTTAGAAGGAAGTTATAAAAAACAACAAATTTGATGAAAATAAAATCAAATTTAAAACCTTTTTATAAATTATTGTATATGTTGTTTTTCAATTATCAGTAATAAAATGGTAATGTTTAAAACATTAATACCTGTTATATAATATAGAAGGGAGTATAAATGTAGAATTACATATTTACAGCTAACAGCTGGTGATTAGGTTATTTTGATGATAATTTACCTTATTACAGTACTACTTATACACATTATACTGCTGTGTCTTTAAAAATATGTGTCGCATAAGTTATTTTCTGCTCTTAGGAACAAATCGTCTCCGTTAATTTGCTGGTTATGTTGCACAGCATTCGAAAGACCCTGTATTTCTTAATAATTCTGCTCATATACTTAGTAAGTGAACGACTTAATATTCATCAGTCATCGCTGTAAAATACTAAAATGGGAACGAATGTATTAAATAGCTGATAATATTATGATCGCGAAAAAAAATAATAATTTAATGTGTCATGTATGTCAACAAAGTATTGTAAGAATATTCTTATATCCGTAATTTGATGAGTGATAAAATGGTTTATTTTTATGATATTTAAACTTTAAAGAGGGAGACAGTGAGTACAATTCAAATCAAACCATTCGTCCGTATCATTAGATGTTCATGCAAATTGAATTCGACTTGAAAAAAAAATACAAAAACTACTAAATTCAAAATAAACGTGGACATAATTATAAAACTACCTATTTAATTAAAAACATTGGAAAAATTAATTACAATTTACAGCCCACAAAAGAAAAAGAAATAAAATTTTAAGGCAATACTACGGTTTTTTTTAAACTTAATAATAATTGAAAATAGATGAAAAGAAAGGGAACCAAACTAATCTAGTTTTCAAATAAATTAATGGATTTATTTTAAAAATGTACATTTAATTGATTTGCATAATGTAAAATGTAACCTATTTACGTACCTATTCATTCTTAAAAATCGTTGTTAGTTTATTAGAGGTAGATTTCATTGTAAAGTGTATTTTTTTTGTGGGGGGGGGGGCTCTAGAACAATGTCAATTCTAAGTGCATAATTCGAAGCAAGTAACAGATATTTCAAAACTGCAACTTTTATTTTGTATTTTTAAGTAATTTTAGTAATTTTTATAAATGTATACATTTTTTTGAGTTTTTACTGTATTAACATTCAGTAGGTAATTCTGCAACGTATTATTTCAAGAAATTGTATATGCTAGATTTGATGCAGTGCAGTGCTCATCAACAAGTATAGGTACAATAGTGAATATAGAATTAAAAATTATCTTTATTTTAAATCGTTATATATGTTTAGAATCAATAATACAGTCTAAAGATTATATTATTAACTAATAAAAACCATACCAGATTTGTTTTTGGTAATTTCCAATTTTTGATTTTAGAATTTTTTCTTTATGTATTAAATACAATGTACTTAATTAAGGTTTTGTTATAAGATCAAAATTAAATATATTTAGGTCAATTTTTAAGTGCATTTCTATGTACAGTATTTTAGTGCAGTTTTGGTTACTTTTTAGTATTTTCTGATGGTTATAGTTACGACATTTAAATCAAAACCCTAGTTATACATTTTCAGTATCCTAATCAACAAAATTATTTTATTTACTGTTTATAACTCATTATTACCTACTAATATCTAATTCTAAATAATATAATGATAAAATAAATAATATAATCATTTATCTGTGATTAATCGTCTCGCCTGAAATTGAATGCATTAAGTATTTTATTTCTCTTGAGTGTATACGGGTTTGCCTATACATAAAGTCTTGTACAATCGACATCAAATTAATTGAAGAGTACCTAATATTTTAAATAATAACTGTAAGAAAACCAAAAGTATGTATTGAGTTGTTATAAGTTATAAGTTATAACTAATATGGTGGATAAATCTTAGTAAAAACCCGTAGATATAAATATCAAAAAATACTTAAAATCTCCACATAGATACCTCCCACCACCACCTACGTCATTCAACAACCATTGTCAAATGAAACCACTCAAACGTTTTAGGCCAAAATCCCTCAAAAATCTAAGCATTTTTTACTGATTCTAAAGGTAACGTGAGACACACAAGGGGGAAAGTGGGCAATCACTGGAGACTGTACAGTCATAAAAAAACTAAAAAGAAAAATAGACAATTTCAAATAACTATAGATAGCTTAAAAAGTTTTAAACAATTTACAGTACCGTGTATTGAAAAATGAAAATGCTAATATATACATTTGAAACAATTTCGAGTGACCGCCTATCTACGATTCTTCGTTTTTGAATTATAACAGTACAAGAACATTTTCGATTTTATCAAAAATTTCTATTCTGTCCAAAAGTTTTTGCTTTTCCCGATCATTATGAAAAATACCAACTGGGCATTTTTTTGCTTTTTAACCCCCGATTTTTCAATTCATTTCACTTTTATATCAGAAATGATATAGTTACCTATTGAAGTTAAAAATTGAAGTATTTGTTCTAATATAAAAAGTTTTTCAGTTGCAAAAGAAAACACATTGCTGTGGAATCTGCAGGACTTTTTTTTTCGAGAAATGGATACTTTTAACTTTTGAATTATAATATACGCTACGACCACGGAAAAGTGACAGCAGAATTCATATAAGTAAAGTAAACTGTAGAATACTAAAAAAAAATATATTGTAGATATCTAATAACAGAAATAAATTAATAACTGTATTATGACGCATTGTTGTATTATTATTATGAATTATGACTTTATGAGAAAATTGTTTAATATAAGATTATTCATGTAAACATACATAGACTATACTAATTTTATAGGTAATTTATAATATATCACAGATCAATTTAATTCAATTAAATGCCAGTTATTACTACTTATTAGTTAGCTGTAGCCACTCGCTTGACGCCTTTGGTGACATTGTAGAATTGTCAAGAGTAATGAGTAATGACTATTACCTTATCATCACCATGGCTATTGATAACCAAAACGACGATGTAGGTAGATAATATTTTTGGAAACATCGTGTTTTTGTGCTGTTTTTTGGAATTTTCTTTTTAAGAAATGTTGGTATTTTTATGCTCAACATGTCGGCGGAATCAGAATTTACTTATCTTACTTACTTTTTTTTATTGTTTATAAGCCACGTACAACCTACAATTAAGTTTTAAGTGGTGTATTTACAGTAAAAAAAGAAGTAAGTAAGATAAGTAAATTCTGATTTCACTAACGAGTTGAGTATAAAAATACCAATATTTCAAAAATAAAATTTAAAAAAATTGCTTGGGAAGTAAACTACATTTGCTCGGTCGCTCGACGCTCCTAAAGTTTAAATGAGTATACCTCTACAGTCTACACAGTATTTTTTTAAAAATCGGCCTTAGCGCTTTTGCGCACCATCCTTGATCCTTCCCTAAATGCCGAAAACTCACTTTTCGACACCGAGTGACTATAAACTATAAAGTATTATCTACATCTGTATCATGGTCACCACTTACCACTCACCTGTCGCTAACCGTTTCTTATCGTTATCACAGTTTCTTATCAGTTATCGACTATTGTCATTATTTAGTCTTGTTTTTATTTCTTATTTAATTACATTTCTAGTTTCTATTTTTTAGTGTAATATACAACTGTTAGTAGTTATATAGTTAGTTGTTTAAGTATTTCGATTTATTGCATCGCACATATTTTATTTAATTTCGGTACAAATTATTATTATATACATAACTTAATTAGGAGTTAAATCACTGTTCAATATGACGTTCGGGCTATTGCGTTACAGCTTGTGTACAAAATTTAAGTTACCTATTCATTACCAACACAGTTTTATAGTGAATATCCCTCGTCATAGGACACGAAAGTCTTTATTTAATGAAACTGTACGATGGATGAGTACCAAAAGTACATCAAAAGAAACAAAAAAATTATTTTCAGAGTCCAAGGTTCTAAGATTGTATTCGCTTGCAAAGCCTGAAAAAAATAGGCTCATATGCAAGTTAAATATAGTGGCCGGCAATTGATTTCTTTTATTGATTATTGTTAAATTTGTTTTTAGGTGCTGTATGTTTTTTATTAGTATCTAGTGCAGTAACGATGGCGATTCCGTTTTCCTTTGGACGTATTGTTGATATAATTTATAAGTCTGACATTACGGAAGCACAATCTAAATTGGTTACAATATGTACTATACTGCTACCTGTATTCTTAATCGGAGCTGCATGCAATTTTGGACGCATATATTTAATTAACACATCTGGTAACTATTGAATAATTTGCTTCTTTACATCTTTTTTAATAAACTATAATACTACAGCTTAAATATTTATTAAGAGGATGCTATACCCGCATGTGTTGTCTCCGTCTTACAAAAGCGTAAAATATTAAATTTTACTTTCAGCAGATCACGTTTAGCTCAGTTAGCTTAAAAATTAGAGTGAATTGACCTCTAATTAAAATTAAAGGTAAGATTATTGCGGAGGGCTTCTCATAGGCTTTTTATTTATATTTTAATTTTAAAGAGAGTTACGAGTATTTTAAGTTGTACAAACAATTTACAATTCTTAACTTCTCATTTGTTACGCTCTTGTAAGGCAGAGACAACACATGCAGGTATAGTGTCCTCTTAATATTTAATTTTCCAGCATTACACACAAAACATTTATTAATATTCTTTAAATTTAAAGTGGATAATTATTTACATTTTATATTATTAGCTGTAATAATATTAAGTTCTAATAAAATCTCTGAATCTCCATTGATAATATACTTTTTTTTTCTTACATTTCACTTCCTTACATTGAACTTATTATTTAATCAAGCACCTAATTACTAGATAATATTCTACTGACACTTTCCAGTTTCCCACCCAAGTGCATTGTTAAGTTTTATTTATCACGGGACTGATTAAATCTTTACCGCCTTCTATTAAATATAATTGTATAAATAGCTATTTGGAGCCCTGCTACATAAATTGATGCCATTGCAGTTGCATCCACCATATCATATGTATTACATGGAGCTTAGTCAATAATCTATCTAAATTAAAAAAAATGAATATATGAATTCTAATTTAATAGTTGAATGTATTTTTTAATTATTAATTGTCATCATTTTATTTGTTAGGTTATAGAATAACAAAAACACTTAGGGAATTGTTATTTAAATCCCTTTTGTCACAAGAAACTGCATACTTTGATCGTCATAGAACTGGAGAACTTATTAATCGATTATCATCTGATTGCTTACTTGTTAGCCAAACTATCACTACAAATATTTCTGATGGACTACGTTCTACTATAATGGTGGCCAGTGGTGTTTCTTTTATGGTAATTTCAATTTTTTTTCAAATTAAATTTCTATAAATCTTTAATGTTACAAATAATATTTTATGTATAATATGTATTTAGTTTTTTGTATCTCCAAAATTAGCTTTGGTTGGCTTATCCATAGTGCCTCCAATTGCTGCATTGGCTGTGATATATGGACGTTTTGTACGAAAAATTACGAGATCTGTACAGGTAAATAATAAAACAAATATTAATACATGAATATTTTTTTTCATTTTTTTTATTATTAAGACTGAAATTTTAGAAGCTGACCATAAAATGATATTTTTTTCTTGTTACATTCTTCTGGTTTATAGCTTTAAATTTGTGTCACAAATAAAATAAAAAATGTATAAATATATTTTTATACTGTTGTATGTTACTGGAAAATGTATCTCATAGTTTTTTGTGCATTTCATTTTAATAGCATTAAATGTTGATAGTTTCTCATCTAAAAACAAGTACATTTTTAATGGCACTATGTGGTACCGTACATTCAATTTTCTTAAGGGAGGGGGAGGATTGAATTATATACATACTCGTATGTTTATTAGAGTATAGATGAGGTAATGATGTATCCAGGAGATCTTTTGAAATAAAAGAATGAATTTTGGGTTGCTGGAGTAGTGTAAACCAAATGCATTAAAATTTTAAGACAAGATTTTATTAGTATTTTGACAAATACTACATGTTATACACACGTTACAGTTTTCATGATGTGTACATTTTTCATTCTAGCTATTTCAAAATGGGATTTTTTTTCGTTCTTTGGCTAATTTATCTTAAATACCTCTATAATTTGTGTGCCACTGACACTATGTATACTATCATACAAACTAAATCCTAGTAATATTTTGTAAGAAGAAAATAATAAAATATTTAAAATTCAGGATTCATTAGCTGCTTCAAACCAAGTTGCTGAAGAGAAAATATCAAATATCAGAACTGTAAAAGCATTCAGCCAAGAAAAAAAAGAAATGTTTTTGTACGGGAAACAAATGAATGAAGTATTGCAGCTTTCTATTAAAGAATCATTCATGAGAGGATTGTTTTTTGCTATGGTAACTTCAAATCAATATCTTAATAATTATCATGGTGTAAAGCCTATTAACTTACATTATAGTACCATACTAAATCTTGGTTGGATTAATTGTTTGTTAGACAGGATTTTCCGGAAACTTCATAATTATATCAGTGTTATACAGCGGTGGATTGTTGGTCAGTGAACAAGCTATTAGTGTTGGAGATTTGAGCTCCTTTTTATTATATGCTGCTTATACCGGGGTGTCTATTGGTGGTATATCAACATTCTATTCTGACATTAATAGAGGCCTAGGCGCATCATCAAGAATATGGGAAATTATTGATCGCAAACCATCCATACCTATTTCTGGTAATCTTTTAACTTAGAAGTGTTATTAACTTAAATATTTTAAACTTATAACCTATGTATATTTTATGTTTGTATACAATTATACATAAAAATATTATTTTTACAGGTGGGCTAAAACCATTGACTGATCCTAAAGGAGAAATAAGCTTCCAGAATATTGTGTTTAACTATCCAAATCGACCAGACGCACCTATTCTTAATGGATTAAACTTAGAAATACCTAGTGGTATGATTTATGCATTAGTTGGCCATAGTGGTAGTGGAAAAAGTACACTAGGTCATTTATTATTAAGACTTTACGATCCTCAAAGTGGTCAAGTATGTTTGGATAAAACAGATTTAAAAATGTATGATCCAATTTGGTTACATGGTCATATTGGAGTTGTTAGTCAAGTAAGCTACAATTATAATTACTCTGAAAATCTTAAAACTACTACTAATACCTATATTTTATATTTCATAATTATTAGTTGTTGTTATTTATAGGAGCCAATTTTATTTTCTGGGACTGTTAAAGAAAATATTGCTTATGGGCGTGAATGTGTAACAGATAATGAAATTATAGATGCTGCTAAAGAAGCAAACGCATATGATTTTATTGTAAAAAAATTTCCAGATGGATTTGATACAATTGTTGGAGAACGTGGTGTTCTTTTATCAGGTGGCCAAAAACAAAGGATAGCTATTGCTAGAGCATTACTAAAAAATCCTAAAATATTATTATTAGACGAAGCTACAAGGTAATTATTATTGTCATGACTTATATGCAATTTTTGATTATTTTGTTTTTTTAATTGATAAAATTAATTCAGTGCATTAGATGCGGAGAGTGAAAAGTTAATTCAAGAAGCGTTGCAGAGAGTTTCAAAAGGAAGAACTGTATTAACAATTGCTCACAGGTTATCTACTATTAAAAACGCAGGTAACTTACTGAATATTTTATTGTAATTTTAATGTTTAAACATAATGTTAAGTTATTTATCAGGTTATAAGTGCATTTAATATTTAATTTTCGTAAAAATTTTATTTTAGATAAATTGGCTGTAATATTCAATGGAAAGATTGCTGAATTAGGTTCATATGATGATCTTATGTCTGTAGAAAATGGTTTATTTAGAAAACTCAACAAAAATCAAATATTGACAAGTTAATACTGATATAAAACAAATGTAAACAAATAAAAGGTATTAAGGTATTATAAATGTTCCAAATATTATTGTTATTATTGTTATATTATATTATATATTTTTACGAAAAAAAAATTATAATTTTAATTATACATTTTTATTTATTATATTCGTTATTTTTTAATATGATAGAATATAGATTAGGTATTATGAGCTGAATATTTTTTTGTTAGTATACAATTTTAAAAATTACTTCCAACAATTAATTTATTATGTTATTCATAAGTAGGATTTTTTTTAAATTTAGTTTATTCTTGAAATTAAAAAAACAGTTATGATTTTTTAAAATTTTAACTGTGGATATGATGGGAAAATAATACATTAATACCCATGTTTTGTAAGTAATAACTAATGAATGACATTTTTAATAAACTTTTTTTTAGCAATTTGGAAATTGTTAATATATAAAATACATTAATTATTAAATATTGATTTTTTGAAACGAAAAATATTAATAACTTTAAGAACTAGGAACATTCTTTTTCTATGTATAATTTTTTTCCCCCTGACAATAATTCACTAGTTGTTTTGTGGCGAGTTGAACATTTTACTTTTTAGTATCTATAGTGCTATAGTGTGTGGTACATTGTACATTGTACATTGTACACTGCACTGATCTTCAGGGTTATTAGCTGTATTCATACTACTATAACATTCAGCTGAATTATACTTGTTATTTTATAACTTATAGGTATATCTGTGGAAGTGTGGAATAATAATTTAAAACTTGATGGGTAGAATAATTCATAATAAGTTACCATAGTGGCTTATCAACATCGTATTATTAGGATTTAGGACGGGCGGAACTACGGAAGTGGAACACAGGATATATATGCTATAAAAAAAAAACCATAGCACGCTAGACAGCCTTCACAGGGAAAATCTAAGAATTATAGATAGGTATGTTTTTGTTAACAAGTAACAATGTGACCATGACAACCCAGGCCTGATTTAGGCATTTTGTGGCCATAAGCAAAATAAAAAATATGGACACCCTTGTCAGCAGTAGTGTATATAGCTCTAAGCCCTCCTTCCACATATGAGTTGTATACAACAAATTAATAATTACAATTTACTTATACATTTTCACAAACAAAATTACAATGTTATACATAACATTTTTTATCTCTACTGGTTACAGATTTGTCATAATTTAAGATAGAAAAATATATTAGATGTTGTTAATAAAGCTTTAAAAAATATGACAGATATTCATTGTAATTGATGAGTTTAAAATCATTTTTTTATTTTGAGTTATTTTAAATTGTATTATTATTATATTAAGAGAACAAAAGAAAATATTTTGTACTTGAAAATTTTTTTAAAAAATAATTTAAGACATATTTTTGAAAAGAATTAGTGTTTTTTTGTGATTAGCTACTAACTATATTTTTAATATTTAAACCACAAACTGCTATATACATTTAGGCTCTTTACAACCTTCAAACGGGCCAACTTGGGGCAAAAATATTATTTAATAGTTCTACTAGTAGCGTAGCAAGGATTTTTTTCGGGGGGGGGGCTGATCAATTTTTTACACAGCGGTGGTTTAGTTTTTGATCGAATACCATAGACCATTAAAATAATTTTTAAATTGNAGACAATCGCGGCGGGTCCTCCGAAGCTGCGCAAAACTTTTTAGAATAGAGTATAGCCATTCCGCTTGGAGTTTCTTGTGTCAAATATAGAGGGACCGTGAGACTAGCTGAGGTCATAAATATTTAGGTTTTGAGAGTATGGCATTATGCGAGTAGTTATGTATTAAGCGAGTGTATAATTTCTAAAAAAAACCCAACAATTTCAAAGTTATACCAATTGCATCGTTTTTACTTCATCGCTTGCTCGGTGGTTTTTGGTGCGTTAAAAATTAGTAATCCGTGTCAGTGGCGTAGCCAGGATTTTTTCAGGGGGGGGGGGGCTGACCAATTTTTTACACAGCGGTGGTTTAGTTTTTGATCGAATACCATAGACCATTAAAATAATTTTTAAATTGTATTAACATTTCGGAGGGGGGGCTGCAGCCCCCTCAGCCTCCCCCCTGGCTACGCCACTGAGTTCTACCTACATATAACGGTATTTTATCAATTAATTAATAATAATGTAAAAAAAATTGTGTGTGATATTTAAAATATCGACAGTTTCGTGTGAACTAGAATAAATTTTTAAAATATTTCTAAATGTGAAAACACTTTTAAAGAGTATAATATTTCTTACATTTCCAATCATTTGAAAAAAAACCCAAAAGTTAAATTCGTATACAGAAAACAATATTATATTATATTATATTGTTAATTGTAATTACATAATATATATAATGCAAACATAAAAAGTTCATAGTTTATTGTGCGTTACATATTATATGTTATATTCTAAGATACGCTTCAGAAGTTTTGTTTTAAAAAATGAATATATTATAAACGTACTTGAAATATATAAAAATGGATAATAGAACATACACACTTTGAGCTCACAATATATAGGCAGTGTACGCGTTTACATTTTCAAATATCTAAAACTATTACACATAATATTATACATAGACGGTCATTTAAATGCAATATATCTGATCACACAGATCTTAAAACTAGCTTAAATCGTAAGGAGTTAAAAGTTAAGCACAAAGTATCGATTTTACATACTTTTAGGCAATACAAACGGTACACAACATCTAATAATTGTATAGTAATATTAAAAATAGCAAAATGTTTTTTCTTCTTTAATAATAGGTAATACAGTAAAAACATTTATTTGTAGTTATAATAAAGATTCTGATAGGTTTATCGGTGTTTTCGAGGTAATGCTATGCTATACTCATGAGTATGGCGTTTTAAATTGTACAAATTATCATATAATCGTTTTGATTCTCATCATCATATTATTATTATTATTATTATTACACAGTGGCAACAACATAAAACATATTATTGTAACATAAAAAATAATAAAATTGGCGTGTGTGTACAATTTAAAGAGAGATTAATAAAGACATCACGACTAATTTCGAAACTTATTTTATACAAATAAAAAAAAAATAAGTAAAAACATTCACATAAATAAAACCAGACTAGTATAAGACATTTATCAAGTGTGTCTGTCGCGAACTAAAAGGCGGCCATGACTATACTTGACGAATTAAATAAAATTTTAAAAATAATAGTTATTTATTATAATAATAAAGAATGTATAAACACTAGTCTATAACTATGACGAAGGATCTCCTCCACACACTGGCGGCTGTAGTAAGAAAAAATATGGAATAACAGTCCCAAGATTGTGTTTGGTTCACGAAGAGAGTTTTTCGATCACAGTTCTCATCTCGATTGATTTATGGCAAGTTCAATTAGCCTGAAAAAAAAACAAACAATTTATACATTTTGTCTAACACGATGATTAGTGATATTCTTGTCCTCGCTAACGGCAAATGTTAAGTCAATATTGTTAACATTTTACAAAACGATATCGAGAAATAAATTTAAAAATTAGAATAATAGCACATTTGCGGAGAACCTCCACTGAAATATTATGTTTTACACTATATTCAAGTGAATACATAAATTTCAATACATTCTACGAATAGCATTTTAATTATTATCAATTCATAAATTATATAAGGATGTATAAAAATTATCAGATGATTAAAAATACGATCGATTATTTAATCTATGTGACTATGTGTACAAATAATATTTCAAAATAATTATCAACAAACTACGATTTTGTCGTGTTTTCTTGTTTGTTTTTTATTAATCGTAGTTTTGTCTTGTCAAAAAAAATATCGATTAAACAATTCAATATTTTACAATTAAAATTCACTTCGGTGAATTCGAAATCGTGAATCGATAAATAATAATTATTATAGTCTATAACGGAATTCTGCGGAATCGCAAAGAAGCCTAAATAACTAATAACTAATTAGCCTTATAGTTGTCGCTATTGTAATACTTCGATTAGAAAAATCTTAAGGGAAATGACAATAAATAAAATTAAAATAATCACTTCAATGGTAGCTTCATAACCGCCTTTGGACTGCATCTGTCCGTGAATGGCATGCAATCTGGACGATCCCATTTCGACATCGGACGAACCTATGTGACCGGTATGTCGAAAATTTGTGGGTGCTCCAATCATAGATCGGTCAATGCGTACTCGACTCACGTGACGTTTGCCCTATTGACACACACAAAACTCGAATTAAAACAAAGAAATAAAGTGGTATACGTAACCGTGTTTAATGTGTCAATTACTAATGATATGTTTAAGAAGATATAGGGTAGGTTAGTAAAACTATTTTTTTTATAAGTTTTGGTATTAGGTAATTAAAAAAATGTAGTATATATAATGCTACATAATATATATACCACATACTTGCTCGTTTTGTACATCAGCCAACACGCGGGTGAGAGGCGCATTATACATTAAATTATATTTATCAATAATAATTATTGAATCGACTGAACGATAGAAATAAAATAAAATGAAAGTTTGGTAACTTATTATATTCTAAATAATAAATATGCATAAGCCTTTAAGCTAACAGTTTTTTAATTAGATATAAATATAAAATTACAATATGTATTAATGTATTATAACTTAAAATAGTTATAACATTTAAGCAACTTGCTTACCTACTGCTTAGTTGCTTAGTATAGACTAAAGGTACACAAATAAATTACGTAAAGAACATTCGTTAAACGAGCCGGAAAACCGGTTTATTCACAACACTATATATTATATACGTACAAATCTATATAACAGTGATATTAGTTTTGAAATTTTCTTTTATATTCGGTATTGCTAAGGAATAAGGATGTTGGAGTAACTTTTTGTAGCACATAAATTTGCATAACCTTTTAACGTGTTTTTATTTTTTTTAATGGAAGAATTCTAATCAAATTTCAGTAAAATGCTGTGAAGAGAAATTCTTCAATTTATATAGTTGTTAATTTGTTACCCATAGCGTGTACATTAATACTGGAATTTTTAATACAAATTGTACATTGTATAACTGACAATAATTCCCGGTTAGGCTAAAAAAGTACATACGTACAAGATATATTCTATAATATTATCTATTCGTATCGTATATAATAAATAATAATTATACCTAAAGTAATAAGTTAATAAGAAGTAACAAATACAATTAATAATTTAACGTTAATAAGAACTACAAAACAACTATAAAACCAACATAGATTGTTTAATTTCAAAATAGTTATAGAACACCACAGTTCATAAAATAGAAAAAAGGTTTTTGAAACATAATTATAATATTCTATATTCTTCATAAAGTCTGATGTAAGTACCTACTCAATTTTAGATCAGCCTAAGTAAACTATTTATATAATTACCTGTTGGGTACGTTGGTTTACACAGCAAGAGAACCACTGAAACAAGACTTCGCCAGGCATGTTTCCCGATCGGTATCCCGCCGACATGGTTGTACAGGCTATTTGGAGGTAATCCCGCGGGCCGTAACAGTAGCAGTGCCGACAAAAAATTTCTGTAAAAATATATATATATATATTATAGTATTAGTAAAAACAAACACTGCACTCTTCCGTTGACCGTAAATTATTATTATTGTATGATCATAATAGGTATATATTTTAAATTATAATAATGTATTAATGTAATAGCAACAAGGTTGAACACGGAATATAATATAGACATAGGCATGTTATCGAGAACCGAATTCACATTGCAGCACAAGATGATAATATTTAACATGAATAATAATGAATGACGACATTCGTTCATGTATTATACCATATCTGTTACCGACCGGCGACCAGTGATGACCAACTCGAGACCCTCTACACATATAAATGACGAACGCGCTTTGTGATTTAATAATTATACAGGGTGAATCTGTAATCATAAACTAAAAATGTTGAGGATTTTGAGACATTTAAAATTAGTTTTATACATTTTAAGGATACAGATAATCATATAGGTATATAAAATATGTAAGATAGTATGTTCTTAAAAGGCCTACGCACTGAAGGATGGTATCGTTAGAGTTAAAACATATTCAAGATTCTTGAACTTAACTTTATAGCTAACGTTTTATTACCAATGACAATTACTACCTATACAGTGTCCCGTGAGAATATACCCATTAGTCGTAGAGGAAGAATCGCCGCCGGGCAAAACCCGATTTTTTGCCATTTTACCTTTAAACTAAAAAAATGATTAAAAATCATGAAATTAATGAAAATAAAATGTTAAAAGGTCAAAAATGTTTAGGAAAATAAACTCTACAAAATTAATACCTTCAATTGTTTTAAAAATTTAAAAATTTAAAAAATTATTAAACTAAATTAAAATATAAAATATTGCATATATTGCCCATGTCTCTAAGAATCTAATAAAAAAAAACATATCTATGATATACAGTAGATATCGTTTATAATGACACTGGTTGTAATGAAATATCGGATTTTATGACCTTAAAGAAAAGAACCCAAAAAATGCATAGGTTAATTTTATATGCTAAATTTTATCGGTGGTTATGACTATTGGCTATTATGACCTATTTTTCTTCTTCCCTTGAAAATCGTTAAAAACGATTTCTACTGTATTTATTATCGCAGGACTTCAGGAGATATAGCAATGGGTAAATCCTCGAGGGACACTCTGTATACACCAAAATATACGACACAAGTACACAAGGGTCGTCATTTAAACGTTGGAAACAAAAAAAAATATTAAATATTCCCTTTAAATGTCCTCAGTTATTAGTTGGTTACAGATAAAAGAATCACCCTGTTTATACTAATAACTAATAATAGTTATGTTATAGCGCGTGGAGAATTCAGGCGTTGACGTATGTTTTTTATGTACTTATAAGAGGCGTTACTATAAAATGTACGTCCAAATAAAACATCTGAAGAAACAGAACGGACCACATAATAATATAAAATTTTTGAATACATATACGACGACGGAGCGAACCTCCCAACAGCACACAATACCACTGCACGACGAACATCACATCATTATTATTATCATACGCACAGGTATGGCTAGGTATCTACCATATATATATAATACATACAGTGTACACCCGTACATATATGTATTAGTACCTGGTTGTTGAACCTCACGACCAGGAGCACAATGGCAGGAACTATATATTCTCGAGGAGGATAGAGTTCTTCGCCAAACGCGAGCAAGAGGCGGAGGCGGCAGCCGCATACACCGCGCGTATATATTTAGTTATATTATATTATTATTATTATATACGTACACCATATATAATAATATTACGCGCTATTCGCGACGATGATGTACATTGTACATATACATCATATACGCGCGAGGGCCAGCAGCTCTGTAACGGGACAAACTAGTCGTGTGATGGCGGCGGCGAACGAGTTACGCTAAGTCTAGGACGATATATACAATATTATTATGCGTATTATTATAATATGCTATCTCTGTGTAGCATATAGTGGGTACGTATACATTATTTTTATGATTATTATTTAAACGAGTTAGATAACAACGAGAGCCTAGCCGGAGGGGCCGATGATCGGATATTATTCCGTAGGAAACGGAATAATGTACGAGGCGCGCGTCGAACGCATAATAAACAAACATACCTATAAATGCATAATGTTATGTTATATTATACATACGACAACCGACGATTGCTATTATTATCATCGAGCGTTTTAAAATAAAAAGTGTGCGCCAGAACAAGTGAAAGTTTAATGTATAAGGTACCATACGCGTGTCTGTAGACCGGAGACGAAAAAAGGTGTTTTTTAGTCTTTCGGTCTGATTAATGACCGTTTTGTTTTGTCACCGTCGTCGTCGTATGCATAATGACGATAAACGCACCGGGTACCTACATACGAGACAATGGTATAAGACACGGCGTATATCTGAAACGAGGAACTGGTCGTCCGTTGCGGCCTTATAGCGTGGGCGCTAAACAGGAAACGCAAAGACGTAGTAAAAGCGCTTTACGGTAGATGAGTCATGCACCGCGGGACCTACAGCGGCAGTGATTCCCGCAAGCACATCAAAGTATATTATACAATCAATATTAAAGTATATTTTGAGGGCCAAAGAGAGATTTCGTACATGTATATATTTTCGGAGTACGTGCTTTTTTTGATGATATCGAAAGCGGAACGGTATGTTGAATGCTTAAGCTTCTGATTTACGTACAAGTTTAAAAAACGATGTCCTTAGTTTGGTGGACGTTTTAAGTATGCGAGATGGAACCACCTTCGAAATGTTACTTATAAAAAGAAAACGCAGAAAAAAGTTTTCGATAAAAAAAATATGCAACCTCTGGCTTACTCAGATAGTCGCCGCTTCATAAAATTCGTGTTTATACTAGACGAACAACTTTTTTCAATGCAATACAAAAAAATTGAAAATTCGAGTATAAGGCATAAATAAAAATAGGTACTTAAAATACTACTAAAATTTCATAATTTACAGGTGTATAATAATACTATATTATTGTTTTCGAGAAAGACAAGAAAAACGAGTGTGCGGTGTTGTATAATGAAAATTTACAGTACAATATTGAAAGTATAGTTTTGTTTAGTACCTACACCAATCAAAAACAATTTCCATCAACTTTTCTGTGGGAAAATATTATTAATAATATTAACTTTTATCTAATTTTAAACTATCTATATTATACAGTAAACTAGGAAAAATAATATATAGGCATGTGATATGTGTTCTATAAGACTGCCATATTTTTTAATTGATAGTAATTATTTTTTAATAAACCATTAAATAATGCATTACTTACACACATACCCTTGACATGATAAAAAATCTTGTGTTTATGGTCAAATAATTTAAACAACGTTATTATATATTACCTATGTACTTTTATATAATAGGTTTATGTTACCTATATATTATTATATATTATATTACATTCACTGTTGTTCAGCTCCTTCGAATAACAATTAGTTTCATGAACTATACTTAAAAACTACGATACATACATAATAATTAACATAGTGAAGAATGAGTAATGACAATATTTACCTATACGTGTATTCTCGATATAATGTTTAACGTGTACTTAATTGAATTCTATAAGAAGTCCGTAATATTTGTACAAATATAAGGAAAATATTAGACTTTTAAAATTTGGATGAATTGGATATAAACATAGGTGATTCAATTTGCGATTGATGACCTTATACTGTGTGTAAAATATTAAATACTACCATTACTCAGACTTCTTTTGTCTTCCGTTAAAATGAAAAGGCACATTGTACCGTACAAAAACGATAAGAAATTACAGCAATCTAACTAACGACAATAACAAAAATAATTATTCCATGATGTTTTTAAATTGTGGAGTCACCTAGTCATAGTACGCAGATTCATGTTAAAGACATTATTATATCTTGAGTATCACTTACAATTTAATGATCCTGTGTTATTCGAAACTCTAACCAACGAAAACAATCAAAACGAAATCTCAATTTACAGACGCGAATGAACTACTAATTAGAATCAGTAAAAACGCACCTATAAACGAAACGATTCAATTCAAACAATATAAATTATGGTTTTAAATTTAATGTTATTACTTGAAGAGTTTGGAGCATTTACTATAAAATGTCGAAAAAAGTAATAAAAATAAACATACCTAAATATTAAAGAAACAAAATTAGAAAAATACCAGCTTGATTATACAATAATACATAACAACTGTAACCTATCTTATATAATATGTATATATTTTTAAAGGAATAGAATTTTCATGGGAATACTATTATATGCATTCCAATCTATCATCCCGTCAGTGCATACTGTAAAGCGCACACCATTACATGACGTATTCATTGACAACATAAACATAATTAACTCTTTTGAAAGTGAAGATAATAAATCCGTTTATTCTACACTGTAAGATCAGTTATACGATGCTAATAACATAAAATAATGTAAAATAGGTATAGATGCATTTAAATTCTGAAAATAAAAAGTACTTACATTAGCTATATTATATTATATGATTAATAATATGCTATACAAATATACAATACATAAAATGCTGCAAATTAAAATATTAGTAAACAAAATCATTATCTATCTCATAAGTCATAATTATTAAACAACGTTATTCAATTATTTATAAAGATAAATAAAACCTATTAATTATTATTACGTATTATCATGTCCTATTGTTTTATCACTGAATTAGTGTACTTAATATGTAGGATGTGGTTCGATAACCACATGGCCCAGGGGAACAAAATTTCAAATCGTGAACTATTTTATTTCTAATATAATATACGTCAATACTATACTTTTCGATAAGTATATCTAATTTGGGTCGAAGGGCAAACCATTTATGACGTGTGACCTAACAGTATATAATCGTTGAGTACTCGTTTAAAACATGATGATTAGTGGATAAATCGTAAAGCATGTATACGAACAAATACAAATTGAATATCGAAGAATTAACAGACTAATTAATGGCATTAATATAATATAGGTAATTCACATATCGCGGAATCGGGTGGAACGTGAAAATACAATTAAACAAAAATTATTGAAAGAAAATAAAAAAGAAAAAAAGAAAGTAAGTATAATGATAAATCGAAAAAAACGGAACAGGATATGGTACAATAACACGATAATTTCTGTGTCTGTACCCTTGACACAAGTATGACCCGGCAAAATGAACCGGTTTTTTACTCACGACTATTACTACTCTATCTGGATACATTTTTCTCAGTCCGTCTCTCTCTTCTTTTATAATATGCCTATTGTCTTTTTTATGTTGATGTGTTTACAACGCGACCCACAATACAATATAAAAGCATAATTTAAGTTTTACTTTCTCTTACACAAGCTATTGCCAAAATCTAAGGGTCGTAAACAGAATGTAATTTATATTTGTCCAAGTTCTAATACAATAAAATAAAAATCAATACTGGATTTATTTTTCGTCAGTTCTCAAGCTATTCGCAGTTTAAACGGGAATGGTTATTTATAACGCGATGGATATGTGTATGGGCAGGTAAGCGACTGAATGTACCCTAGTGACAACTTAAAACATTGATTAGTAATACATGATATTGTATACTGTATAATAATCACATTAACATGAAAAATGTTTTTAACCAAAGAAAATACATCATTTAATGAAACATAACATTATTTAGACTATAGTCTGTTTTAGAGTACATTACACACTTGATAAAATCTATCTATCTATAATCTATCTACAAAATATATATTTTAAAAATATTGATGGTTATTTTAAAAATATTTATTCCTTTACATTAGTGAAAATATATATACAGTATGTTTTTTGTTTTTTTTTTTATATCTGTAGATGAAATAAAAAGTGTAATGTATATATGTGTAGGAGAAAAAAATATAAATAGGCTTGGCAAAAGGAGTTCTTATATATTCCAATATTTGTTTGGTAATTTGGCATACTGTGTATACACGCACGCTCGAACACACACTCACACAACAACAGTACTTGGTAACAATGTCGAATTAAATTTACTACGGGCATAATGTAATACGGCTACGTGACGATATTTTTGGTCAACGTAGCAGCTGATATGTAACAATATGCCGCGTGATACACAACGATATATACTTACGTAAGTACCTATATAATAAATAATATTCAATGATTTATGGTGCATTAAGCTGATGTACACTTGAAGTTTTGAGAAGATTCGACTACCTACTATATTCTAAGGTTCTACTATGTTTCTTCAGCGGAGAGGGCCAAAATTCCAATAAGTCCTGCACATGTGCATGCAATAAAATATGTTTATTGAACACGTGGTATTACGGGGCTAACACGCATACGACTGAGCACGGCCGATGAAACAGCTAAAGACTATCACGACATCACAATAAGTTTTCAGTTTAAAAAATAATGTAAACCAAATTACGAGAAAATATTGAGATTATTGTACATGCCGACAAATCGAATTCACCGATGACAAAACTATTCAGTGGAATTATTCTATCAGACAGTGTAAGATCAAATTTATTTTTTACTAAACAAACTATTAATAATTAGTAGCAGTAAAAAACCGACAGGCATAATAAATTCACTATTCTGTATAAAGTAAAAATAAAATATCTTATGATCGAATAAACATTGCAAATACATTAAATATAATATGATTATGAAAAAATTCCCTCACGCTAAATAATGTTCTATTCGAACGCGTGATAAATACAAGTATAACTTAACTGCATTTATATCCGATAAGGTGTTTTATAGCTTTAAATAATCAAATTATTTTACCTTATACTGATGGGTCAGAGGTCGACATCAACATAATAAGAATACGTTGATTAATTTTATGAAAAATATTCAAACATACTGCTGCTCCGAGACAATTAAAAACAAAATAAAAAATATTACTTCTTATAACATTATACATATATTAACACGAGTAAAGAATTATGATAAATGAATCACCTACTAAACAATAAATAATGTGTATACGGTATACCTATTTCAAAAAAAAATATCTAGTTTAATTTGTGTACTGTCTATTATAGTGACTCATTTCTATGACACTATAGTGTTCTATGTACTTACGTACTTTCTTAGTGTTACAATGTTACATAAGATTAGAATATCTAATCAAGTAGTGGAAGTAAGTTAATAATTTCCCATAAGTGCATTTTAATGTACAGATAATTATTTGAAGGCGATTCGATACTATCTTTAATGAATTTTCACAAAGTATTATTACAGAAATCAAATTTCAGATTTTAAGAGAAGCGAAAAATCGACATTTCAAAGGGTGGTCGATCTTAAGTAAACTTTATAATTAATTTAAATAGTTTTTAAGATTTATTATCACATTACTAGTTTTATCGGTACGATGTACAAAAAATAAGTATGTTTTTGTCAATAAAACGATTTCAAAATATTATGTATTGATACGAATAGAACACCGACGAGTGCTGGGTTATTTTAAACAATTATTTAGAATAAGATCAAGACATTGTACGAAAAAAAATGATAAATGATACAATTAGGTGGGATTTGAGATGCTGGAGGCAAACAATTATAAAACCAACCCACTTAAAAACTTAAACAAAAACATATTTATGTTATATAATCTACATTACGAACATTGTCCCAGTAAAACCAGGATAAAACCAGGATAAAACCATACACATTTCAACTACCTCTGGTCATCGCTCATTCATATAAATTTTAATTTTAATTGCACCGCTGTACAGCGGACACGGTTATAATAAACTTAACTTTAAAAGAAAGCTATTTAAATACCAACATTATACATTGCCTTTATACATTAACATTTAAATATAACTTCAGAGTTCAGACCTTTGACTAAAGATCAAAATGAATAAAAACCATGAAAATATTATAACAATTAAAAACGATAAGATAATAGATATGTTCTTATGTTATGTTATTGTTATATATTGTACATGTCTAGTATGAAAAAAAGAATTTAAATGCATTGGGTATTATGGTATAGAAAATATTTGAACAATAGCTTAAAATTAATTAAAATGTCTTTATAATGATAACATTGATATTAAATATTAAATCGACCTAAAAAATAACTAACCTAACCTATCAATTAGATACATAGGCAATATTGTGTATGTACAAAATATAACAAATACCTAATTACTTGAATATTAAAATTACAAATTAGAATATTGCTACAAAATTCTGATGTGATTACCTACCTACCTAAGCTTATGTATTGAATTCATTTTATTTAATGAATATAATAATATTATATAACTATATAATTGATTTTTTTTTAAATATGTAATAATTTATATTTTCTCTAAGAGATTTTATTGCAATTTATTATAACTAAATACTATTAAATCAAACGACAAGGCATTATTCCGTTATTGATAAGTATTTATAATTTTCGGAGAGTATCAAATTGAATTATTTTTTACACGTGGTTTGACGTTGATATTCTAACCATCAACAAAACATTAGGTACTAAAAATAATATGTCATCTATATTAAAATGCATTTGAGTTTTATATATTCCAAAACATTAAGACGTGACAAAATATCATAATGACATAGGTGGGCGAAAGAACTGTTAACGGCACGTTATTTATACTATAATCTACAGCAAAACAGTTTAATATTCTCGGAGAAGTTTAATTTTTAAGTTCCGAGTCACCGATTAAGGTTTAATTTTATAACTGTTCACCATAAAATGATCATTGACCAAGAGCTATTTCAGATTTTATATATTTAGAAAACATACTAAATGCAATAATACTGAACGGATTGTATATTGTATATTATTCTTCACAGTCTAGAACAAATTGTATTAATTACTTAAAAACGAGTTTACAATTATTGAATTAACCATAGGTATTGCATTATTATGTATGATGTACAAAAATTATCATGTCTATGCAAACATTATATTTACTAATGCATAATTATTAATTATAATATAGTATATATAAAATACCACTGCGAACTAATAATGTACGTTTTATCAAATTTAAATAACTAAAACTATTACGCTAATAGGAATACTAAAAACTAAGTAGATACCTAAATGTTTATATATTTTAAATAAATGCATTTGAATTAACGAGTAAATGTTGGTTTAATTTAAATTAATAAAAAATAATTTCAAAATATAGAAATTGAGCATACTTAAAATAAAACTATTATGTTTACTGTAAGTACAATGAAGCTATGAAAAGTATACATTGTATACTGCGTATATTCCATGTCCACGTTACATGACTAATATTTTATAGTTTAATCAAAATACTGTTACGTATGAGTAAAAAAAAAAAATGATTTAAAAACATTATGATGCATAAAGTTATTATTTTAAATAGTCTACATTTCAACATTTGTGTATACGGTGTATATGAATATTATTAAATAATGAAGAAAACATTGATAAGTAATAATTTACGATTGGAATTTATAAAGCATGATAAAATACAAAACTATAATAATAAGTGAGTAGGTTGTGGGTAACAAGTAATTCTAATTAATGAATAAAATAGAAAGAAAGCACTTATAAATTAACTTATATGTAAGTATGTAATATGTATTATTAATTATTATCATCACACAATTGTGGTTCAACGCCACGTCATATAGTTATTACTTATTTTCCATGATAAAACGAAACACCTTTTTTACGCATAGAGGTTTTGGTAGAAGTGTAGATTAGTACAGACTACAAACCTCGGATATCCTTTGCTTCGTATTTTGCTGTTCATCTCACTTCGCGCACTTATATTAAGAGAGGACATTTGATTGAATTTTGTATTTAATTGTATTTTTTTAGGGGGGGGGCGGTGAAACTATCCAGGAATCCAGGACAAAGTGGATTGCACCACAATTACTATTTACATGGGCAACAAGCCAACAAATCATTTATTACCGATTAAAATAAGCCTTTTTATAAAAATTAAAGTACTGCATGAAAATAATAAATAATTAAATAATTATTAAACTTAAATTGCTTGGATATATTAAAGAATATAATATTAAGACCTAAGGGTACGTTTGTATAAATATGTTAAGCTTGTTATAGGTACCTATCTTAGACTTCGAATTCAGTTAAAAATAATCTCATAGATTTTATCGAACTTAATAGGTAAACAAAATCCAACCGCAAATCGTGATAACTGATAACTATTTACTGAAATAAATGTGACTAACAATCAGTATTAGGCATTAGTAAAACATTACCAAAATAAAAACTGCATATTGTTCTGGAATACAATATTAGATAAGATCTTTCCATAATAACATAAAAATAAAATGATATAGTGTGTACCTATAGGTATCTGCCTAATTATAATACATTATAATAAATAGCATAATATCATAACAACTTGGGCTAGTATGTTAATTTATTCTTTAACAAAAAAATCAACATTTATACACCGTTTATTCAAAAATAAAATTTTATTTTAAATACCACATACAATTGTCACAACATATCTGATATCAGGAACACATTCTATCAAGGTTGCTATTTATACCTAGTATAGGAAGACGTATATTGTATGTATGATTAAAAGAATTGAAAATGTAAAAACAAAATCGGTCATGCCACAAAAACTACTTATTTTAGCTCCATGACCTAGGCGGTCAAGGCCATATCATTTGAACGGGTCAAACATATAGCTAAGGCAAACCAATCATTGTGCATTATGTCTCAATAAAAACGATTGTTAATAACGTTAACCAGTTCTAATGGATAATACTGGGAATGCCACAAACATTACTACACGGAGACATAAATTAGTACAGTCGGGACTAGTTTTTTCCATCTACAAAACCAAAACTGGGTCGAATCTTGGCGGAAAATGAGAATAGTTACTGGGAAATTTATTTGTATTCAATCGATGTTTATCTCCCCCCTCCCCCAAACCAAATCTATAGTTTTAAGTTTGTTATATGAATTAAATATTAATACCGGGTCGAATAAATAATTGATAAATTTAATGGACCAATCATATTCAAATGACAATAAGTTCCAGAACTATCTCACTATTGATGCATTGTAATATGTTTATTGATTGTTTAGGTAACCAGACATAAGTACATCCTTGAGTATAATCAAGAGTATAACTATAAAAATACACATATTAATATAATAATATTAACAAAACATTTTACAATGAATCTGGTTCATCATTCTTTTTTTAATAATTAATAATTTTACCATCTTTTATTTATATATTTGCATAAAGCATTAACTAAAAAAAATTGGAAATAATCACCTTCCCTCCTACAAAAAAAATAAAATAATAGGTATTATATTATGTTCGAAAATATTGAAATCTCTAATATATATTTTAACGTGCAGTCTTGTAGACCTATTTGTTAATTACCGTACCAATATCATATAGATAGTTAATACTGTATACAGACCATACAGTATAAAATATAAATGTTAAAATGCACCTATAATAGAAATGATAATGTAACACTTTGGGTAACATCTATTTATTCACATATTTTATTGAACTTAATAAATCCCAATTTGTTTTACTGTCTTAATATTATTTCAAGTACCTACTTTACATTCCACTAAACCTGCAGTATTTAAATATTAAAAGTTCTTAGTTCCCTACACATAAATATTTGTTAATAATTTTCTTCTTCTCGTGTACGGTATTAGTAATTAATAAGTAACTGCACAAGTAATTTAAATCACATAAACTGCACTCAAGAAAAATATACCCACTATCATAATTATTAAAATTAATTTGAATACCTTAGTCGATAGACAATAGCAGCTACTATAGTTGAACAAATCAGTCCATTATAACATTTAAATCATTGAAAACATACTTATAACTTATAACAATTACCACACATTGTATACATTGTGGTATAAATACTAACACTTGATACTTGTCAAAGTGAGTAACCACTATAATAATTCAATTAAATATCTAGACCTTCCTATATTATCTATAAAAAAGAAATAAATGCATACTTACCTATTTTGTATAAGTACTTAGGTAATTTAGTTCATAATGATATAATTATTTTCTAAGCAATAAATAACTTCAAATATTTACTCATTTATAAAAGCATATCAAGTTTCTAAAAAATGGCTTGCTTTACTTGCGTAGTTGCCTATTGATAAAAATGTAAAAACTATAAATTACTTATTTTAAGTAAGTATTGGGTGTAAATGTGTAATTTACTATGCAACAATAATTTGAAAACTGCTAAAATTACAGTGGGTGCTCAATGATTTTTAACAATTTACCTTCATTTATTTCATTCATTTATTGAAAACAAGGTTGTGTTAAGGAAGGCGAAAAGGAATATGTGGCGGATGTGTATCAGTTTGGTTAAGTTATAACTACTTTAGGTACCTACTATTATCATACATTTTACACTTAATAATAAATGAATACAAATAAAGTTAATAATTTGACATTATCACAATGACTAATATCAGAGGTACCTAGTATCAAATATATAAATAATATTCCATAGACTATAGAGTAAATAATATATGGAGACAGGGGCACCCGCAGAGAGGGGCCAGTGGGTGCCATTGCAACCATTGGGATTTTTCTAATGAACCAAAAAATCAGTGTATAATAATGTAAATATGTGACTGCCCATGTATCATATAAAATTAATTTTACATCTACTGAGCTGATTTTCTGAGGGGCCATACCATATACTATTTTGTGTAGTGAATTGAAGCAATGAAATGGAATACATTTAGAGTGACTATTTTGAGGAAATAAAGTTTGATAATTCTAAGCATTCTCCATTTAAAATTTAAATGCTTTACTCATGTAGTTACGTATATGTACAGCCACCCGTTGTAATATTCTCATAATTCACCTTATAATAGGTACACATACCAAATAGAATAAAACAGAGAATTAAATAGAAGAACATAAGAAATTACACATTTGTATCAAACACTCCTCATTGAAACATTTTGGTTGAACTTTGAATGGAATAATTTTATTTTTTTAAAAGAAAGTTCAAATACAAAAAGATATTTGAATAATTAGGTTTTTGTGATGATGCGGACATGGAATAAACTATAAATAAACTAACCACGGTCGACACATAATTTTATTAAATTGATATCAGCAATAAATATATTTAATTATATTTGGGAAATATTAGGCATTCAACATTGTGTAAACTTAATAGAACTGTTAATGAATATAAAGTAAAAAATAAGATATTTAACGGGCAAGAAGTACTTAAGAGAATTTAGTACTATTTACAACAAAATGTTTGACACATCATGGTTAACAGATTAGATAGCCATGATATTATGGAGACAACAGTTCACCTAATCTTAATAACATTGGATAATACCAATAATAGGACTATGATTAGATCTCACTTATAATGTGCATTATATTGCCATCTGATCAGTCCTTGATCACTCTACAATACTTTAGATGGGCAGCAGTCTGCAGGCATATTACCAACACAATTGACTACATAGTATTGCAATTCAATAATTGTATAGTAAACATAAAACTATTTGAAATATAAACTATATAGATATATATCTTGGTCGTGAGAAGAGCGCTAATTGTAAAGGCGCTACTTTATTCGTAGTGATTAACGTGGGGTCGCCATAATGCTCCTTATACAGCAAGATACTATACTGAGCTAATTTACAGTTAGCTTAGCAAAAATCATCTTTATTTGATTGCTACCTACAAATTATTTGGTGATAATTAAAATATTATAATAATGAGTGTATTAGTGAATTTTTTCACTATCCACTATCATGGATTAGACCACAAAGTCAAATCCCTTCCAGCTTCCAGTGAATAAATGACAAATTAGTGAAAACTACAAACTACCAATTTTCAATAAAAAAATTTGAATAAAAATGTAGTGAATAAGTAGTGAGCTACCTTTAAACAATAGCGTTAGAAGTACCTAACACACTACTTGGAGGAGTAGTTGCAGCATAAGCGTACTACAAAAAATTTGTAGGTAACAATGAACTAGACAATCAACACTTATAATTTCTTGATGTACTTAGGTATATTCATTTTTTGTTTAAACAATCATTGATTGTTGGTGAAAAAACAGAACATTTTTGATGTTTAAATGGTAACATAATATACTATTAATTCTATAATATACCTTCTTTCAAATAGTCGTGTTAGGTAGTATAAATATCAATTTGTTTTGACCAATGATAAAACAAATAGAAGCTCATATGAAAGCAAAAGTACCTGACAAACTGTTAGGGGTACTTCACTATTTTACTTCTGTTTTTTGTTAAGTAGAAAAATGGTTAGAAATAAAAAAGTATAACTTTAAAAAGTACATATCGCATTTATGCATCAAAAAGTTGACAAAAAATATTACCAACAGCATAAAATTGTTGGAATTGCAAGTGTCATATATTTTAAAAAAGAAAATTCATGGTAAAGTTAATATCTTTTTTAAAAAAGGAGGGTCCAATGGTGTTAAAAAAATCTCCTGTATACTGCCAAAATATTATTTTATAATTGAACCCCGTCCGGTGACCGCTTGAATCCAAAAAATTGACAAAAAAAAACTTTCGAACATACTTTTCGGTATACCCACGTCACACAGGCACACTGGATGTTAGATAAGGTATATTATTATAAATAATTTTATTTTCGTACATACCGAAACGAATTTTTGCTTTGTTGGACCTCACAGAGTTCCGTCTTGAGGCCTCTTCACATCATCGAATACATTAAACAGCGAATTATCGATTGGCCGTGCGTCGAGGGGGTGCGCGAAAAACGCATAAGACAAGCAGAGTCGAAACGAAAACTGAGGAAAACCGGCAACGGGTCGGAAAATGACAACAACAATTCCACGCACACTACGACACTGCGACTGACTACGCGAGACTGCAGGCCCAGTGCGGGGTCGGGGTAATCGGCAGATTGTGATGGTGGCCGACGACCGTTCTGTGTATATCAGAGACGCGCTCAGTCGCGATGGACCCCGTCGGCGGTGGCCGCGACAGCGCCATCTGGTTGACTTTAATCAAAATTCGTATCAGTATTTTTATAGTACTTTAGTATGTTGAATGCTTCTCGCTGGCGCGGCACCGGAATTAATGGATTTTTGTTTGTTTTTCTCAGTTATTTATTATTTTCGACCATTTATTATATATTTATATGCTTGTAATTTGTATATTTACAATTTACATAGATAACTAGGCCTTTAAACGTAGCCGAGAAATTGTAATGCTTATATTAAGTAGGTTACACAGTACACTATATTATACATGTTGTCATGTTGACTACTGTATAAAGTATAATCTATAAATCGGTAGCCACTGCTACAAGATCGATGATTATTACTGCTGCATAGGATAACCATAAGTCATTACAACACACAATGGTTGTGTTTTTCTGATGTTTTCGGAAGGGAGGAGGGAATTTTAACCGGCCTTAATCAGAGTTTTCCCTACTCTTCTAACTTTTTCGTCTCTGACAAATAGTTGACATGGGGTATCTATATGCTCTTCAACTGCAATTGGTTGAAACATTCAAAACCTCCATATAGAAATACCAAATTATTTATTTTATAAACAGCAAAAAATGTATTCCTATAACAATATGAAGCTTAAATAAATCAAGATACTCTAATTCCATAACTCACCAGTCTCAATATAACGAGACCACCGAGCTACTTTTTAAATTAGATGGGGGATCTACCCCATCCCGGTGGCGGAATATCAGTACTTTTTCCGGTTGGACACTGCAGGACAGCGGGCTGTTATTGATTATAATTAATAATTAGTGGCACTCCTGCTTTGTGGCTGCAGAGAAAAATATACTGAACAATATTGATGTTGAAGACATTGTTTAAAAAAAAGAGATTTATTAGATGAAAAACCATGAATATTTTTTTTAAATATCTAGGTACTTATTATATTCTCTTTTGATTTAGTGCAAATTATGAGTTTTTGTTTAGTGGTTTAGCCATTACTAATTTTATGGAAACATGTTCAACAAAACAAAATAAGCATGAATTTATTGCATTTTACCCTTAAAAAATCACTAAATATACGTATATATATATGTATAGGCATCCCGTATCCATGACAAAACAAATTTAAAGGTTGGTCAAATAGTATTCCCGGACCGAATTTTTTCATAGTTGGTACTTGGTGGACTATCTTATGCTTATCTATGTAAAAATTACACTATTGGGGCAGAAATGTATATTATAATTTATAATAAATTAATAATTAAAAATATCATGTGGACATGCGGTAAATAACATAAAAATATGTACTGTGGTACTACTACTACAATATAATACATATATGATATGTACCTACCTATCGTACGTTATGTGCGGTGTATAGATAGTATAGACATGTAATAACAGACTTGTAACTTCTACACGAATAACCGCCTCCCGGACAGAGTTGCAGGTTTTTTAGAGATAATGATGGAGAAGAGAAGAGCGAGGACAACGACTTTGTCATTCATATTATATGACATGTGTATACACGGTTCGGGAGCATACCCATCACATACCTCTTAATTTACGCTTTAGTTTTCGACTATTATAGACCAATGTAATACGTATAATATTGTAATTTATGTGTCATTCATTCACACTCTCTCGACACATACACATATTAACTTTAGGTTACAGGGTGACTTTCTTACATCACCGATAATACTGATACAATCTAAGACTAACCAAGATTTGATTTAAAACTTTCAAAATGGACAAAGCTACTTACTAGCTTATAAAATACATAGGTAATACGAAAAGTTTTAAGCTGATTTACCTACATTTTAATTATTATGGTAAAAAGAACAATAAATGTGAAGAACGAATTAAGTGGTTCACTTGTTATGATGGACAGAATATTTTCCCAAGTGTCAATAGCTTTAAAGTTATTTGTTACTGTTGTACTATATATATAATTAACAAGCCGCACTATTGAGAAACATCCTTCTCAAAACTAAATATTGTTAAAACAAATTTGCGAACTTCTAGGGGTCAAGGAAGATTAGATGGACTCCTAAATATATTGAACAGGATCAAGCAAATAGTGTTCGCTATAAAGAATTCCCAGAAGTTTTTAAAATATTAAAACCCTACGGTCAAAGAATGCATGGAACGTCAGAAAAATGTATTATTTTAAAATGTATAGTTATTTAAATTATATTTTCTTTTTAGTTGTTTTTTGAAGACATTATTATTATTAAAAAATAGGTACTCGTTATTGAAAACTGATGTGGTATTTGTGTGCTTAGACTAACTGTATAATCCGTATAGATCGATATATTATGGTTTAATTTAACTACAATACTACACCCATGGAAGAAGTGGAGTCCAGACGCTTGGACACCTTCTCAGCTACAGTCTTGACTCAATAATTGTCAAAGGACCTACGTACGCTTATGTGAGTGATGCAAGTATGCAACTGAAATATTCTTGTCTCACTCGCCGAAAGAATGCCTCTGAATGAGACCCAAGATTCTCGATAATTGATAAACAAATGAAAATCATGCATAAAATGTAAAGATGAAGTGGGAGTACTTGGGGCCAATTGATTGTTGGATGTTGATCCGTCATAGAACGAAATTATTCAACTAGAAAGTTTAATACATAATGATATTACATATTATTATGTGATAGCAGGTAGGTTACAGGAAAAGCAATGGTGTATATTATGTTACCTCGATCGATGCACAATAATATTTTTTATATATTTGTTTGTATAATTACCTAGACTGTGGAGTCAAGTAAATTAACTTAAAATAACTTTTTCCTATACCAATTATTGAGGTTGGATTTTTGGGTCGATATACCAGTATTGAGCATTTGTGCCAAATAACAATGTTTTTATTGAACTACAGTGAACACGAGAGTCATTGGTCAATTATACGTAATATATGATCTATTATAAATTAATATGTACTTACAATTAAATAGATCTCTATGATAATTATTCTATATTACAAAATATTTTTATAAAAATTAATACAATTTATTCATAGTACCTTTATAAACAAATCACTATTTTCAGTTTTAATAAAAATATTTTGTTTGACAATTTAACTGGGCACATCCACGATCCACTAAATTCTATTAAGCCTTATATAGTTGTTAAAAAAATTTGTTTTCATCTATCGCTCAAATTCATACTTTAGTAGTTTAGTTCATTGATAGTAAATTATTATTATTAATAATGAAATAACGATATTTCATAAAATTATGGGTATAATAATTATAGAATATTGGCAGCAAATCAATAAAAATGTTTTTGTCTTTAAAAAAAAAAAACTATATATTGACTGTAAAATTAAAAACTGAAATTGGTATACTGACCCTATAAAATACTAATTTTGTTTTAGGTGCATCTCAGCATCTGATGGTCCATGTCCACCCGTGGTACCTACAATATAAATATTTTACCGTCACTCCATAAACGGATGTCTGTTGCTCTTCGTTAAAAGCGCCAAAAACGTTAGACGACTACCATAAAATATGTACGGATACGAATTACGAGCGAAGAAAATTGGGCACTTAAATTTCGGACGGTTTGAGTGGACAGGTGGCCACAGTTATTTATATAGGTTCATACTCGAGTAAAGGTGAATTTCGGTGAAATTGTCCATCATATTTTAGATGGTACAAATCACAAATATATAAATATATTTTACAACGTATAACATCGCCATTCGCCGCACGTCATTAAATTATAAGTATACTGCTGGACGCTGGTAGTACGGCTACTCATAAAGTCATAACCCATATACCAAGGTAGTAGTTTAACGCGATTCGAAGACGCGCCGTGTCTGGTGGTATTAATGTATTATACACAAATACACAATACACATTAAACGTCATCATTAATCTTGTCGTGGTTCGGACGATAGCTTAATAGTTTATTTACAGAAGGATAAAAGTATTTGGGTCAATACGCCTATATCCTTATGTATATAAATAATAAATATAATTCTTTTTTTCGTCTCGTCTCGTACACTGATAACTAGGTGTATAATTATAGACGATTCACAATTTCACACTGCAGCACGATCATCTTTACAATTCGTGGTGTATTACGATTTTCTTTTGGGTTCGTTGACCAAAATAAAATCTCCATTTCCTCTAACTTTATATACTTACTTAAATCCCCTCTGTAGTGGTCAACTCTCCCGGGTCAACATTATGTTTACCCGAAGGAAATATACAATAACTCTACAGAGCTGTTTTGAAATTATAGACCAAGACATAGACACCTTAAGTTTTTTATAAATCTGTTGTAAATTGTAATATACTATTAGATATTTTCATATAATTATAAAATAATTATTTAATTTGAAATTGATTTAAATTATTACTATTTTTATTATTTACTATAATAGCCGCAGTATAGTTTAATTAATTAATTTTATAAATTCTGATTTCTGAGCGTAGAATCGCTTCGATGATCAAGTGAATCTAGTTGGTGCATTCAAGAGGTAAGTCCAGAAGTTTCTTTAACGTCGAGAAAATACAAAAAAAAAAATGAGAAATTTTTATACGCAAAATTAATTTTTGACGTATATTTTTTTGTGTAATTAAAAAGTATTTGAAGTTTAAAATTGCCATTTTCCACATATGACAAAATTTTCGAAATATTTAACTATCTGGGATCTGTAAACGCCTTAAAGGACATTTATTTATTTATTTAATGAATAATGATCAATTTGCTTCAACGACAAAGGTAGTGTATAGAAGTAGGTACCTACCTATGTTTTATTTTTGTTAAATTTCTATTCCTCTATTCTTTAAATGTCAAATGTATTGCTATATTAGTTGCAGTATATAGTAAGAACTAACAGATATTATCATCAATTGACAGCGTATGTTGATTCGATCGTTAGACTCTAATGGATTGAATAGATATCTAGAATTTCACATAAACACAATGTGGTGTTCATACAACAACAAAAACAATAGTTATCAATTTATTATTATTATTTTAGATTATGAGCTGGGCGATTAATGTATTGATTTTACAATTTGTGAGCGTGTTTTTTTAAAATTGTTTATTCTGTCTGTTATCACGTTTTGGGGCAGAACAAATCTCACCATTTCGGTCAACTAAACTTTCACTTAGCCAAAACCTTCAGTATATTTTTTGAGATTTGGTACTTATATATCAATAAACATGTTGATTAGTATTCTCTATGTGCCCCGGGTAAACACATTCATGTTCGGCGGGGCCATTATTTTGTAGAAATAAATAAAATCGTAGTCTCATTAGTCATTAATACGAAAAATAAGAAACAACATTTTAGTTTTATTACATAATTTAATGAACAATGTACCTATGTTTTGTTAATTTGTAATGTATGTTTAATGTTATTTAACATTTTGAATTAATTATGCAGCAAAAAATGAAAAATAAAACTAGAGAAGTTGTAAAAAACAATAAATAATAATTTCAAAATTTAAATTTTAAATACCTACTTATAAAAAAAATGTGCTCATTTATTTTAAATGGTTTTCAACTGCTTTTGTAATAATATATCAGGCGTATTGTATTACATCGACCTTATAGATGAATCGTGTATTTCATTTTCAAAGCTTAGATATAAAGAAAAATGTTTATGAATTTCTATCTCTAAATAATTTGAAAATATTTATGATTTTTAGGAAATTTTTAAAGTTTTTACTTCGGGTGCTCATAAACAAATTATTATGGATCTACGCTCAACTTGCTTATTTACGCTTACAACTTACAATGATTCTTCTATTACATTTTCAAACTTTTAACCGAACAACAATTTTTTTATCGACATTAATTTTAAAAAACTAATACAAATCGAAAATTTCATACGCCTATAAATTAGTCATCATAAGTTAAAATATTTTGAAAATTTTATGGTGTTTAGGAAATGTTAAAATTAGCATTGAGTAAAAATTTCAAGTATCTACGACAGTATTTTAATAAAGTTACACCAAAAACCAATTTTGTGGAAAAATTACCATTTTTCCTTAATTTTTTTTTGTTTTTCCATTGTGCATTTGAAAATTACTGGATAATTTTAAATTTTGATGAGCGTACCATTAATATTCAATTTCCTTCCGGAAAAGATACCGAAGTTGACAATTTAAGCATTACTTCGACTACCTATCTACTTGTGTACACGGTCACAAAAATTAAAATAAAGCACATATCAATGTAAAATTAATACATTCATCGCTTCGCTCAGCGTCTAAAAAAAACTAGGTATCACTAAAAAATTCAAAATTGAGCGATATATTTTTAAAGTTATAATGAATAATGATATGAAAGTTTTTCAGAGGCAAGGGGGGGGGCTTTGCTCTCCACGTCTTCGTAAAAATACAAGCAACCTACTACAACCTACAGTACTACCATTATTAGTAATAAATAGGTACTAGTATTCTTAGGTGCCTACGATTTAATAATCGCACATTTTACAATATCATAATTACTATTATACAGATTTGTAGCAGTGAGGTACGAGGTACGTATGTAAACAGGATTACTTACTATCCGTATTATATTATTATCCTTCCGTTGGTCTTCGGTACCTGCCTATCCATTGTCCGTGGTTACAATGTTACATAAAACATAGTTACCTACATAAATGTGATGGTTTCGAACCATTCTTCGTAACAACTATAGTAAGTCGTGATTACTTTTATATACCTACGTCGTTATGTAAGTATGTAACGGGTATTTGAGTATTTCGGTTTGTGC
This sequence comes from Myzus persicae, assembly GCF_001856785.1. Lineage (NCBI taxonomy): Eukaryota > Metazoa > Arthropoda > Insecta > Hemiptera > Aphididae > Myzus > Myzus persicae. The sequence continues at coordinate 339,927 of NW_019104000.1, forward strand.
ACTTTTCTTCATTGTATGTGGTTCATTGATTCGTATTGTCAACAAATCTTCTCTCTCAATATCCTATTGTCACTGATTCATATTCTTTAGCCTGACAGAATCTTTGAAGTGGATAGGATTTATATTAGCATTTAGCAGCATTGCTGATTAGGTAGGTACCTATTTACCTACCAGGCTACCTACAGTCAATACTGTATACATAGGTTAGGTTAGAATAAGAAGAATAGTCTCGTGCATGTGCTACCTATTACCTGTAGTCTACAGGTACCTATTATTATCATCATAATACCTATGATGATAACGTGACGTGCATGTCTACCTATAAAGACAATGTCTGATTTATAATAAATGTATGCACATAATAGGCATATTATAACAACTAATAAGTAAGATTACCTGTTGGCAAAGCAATTAATTTTTCAATGATTTTTTTCTCAACAACTGCATTATAGACTTGTAAATTGTAATATTTGCAGTTTATTATACCTACCTATAGTATCTCTAAGTTATCTAATTAACAGAATCAAAATTCATTCTTCTTTATTAAACATTCAACAATGCAAAACTCAAGTATAAATATATATCATATTACATCATCATTGATTGTCTAAATTTTGCTTTTCACAATCACCAGATAAATAATACTCCTTAGTCCTTATATAGTTGTATAAGAATTAAATCTCAATACACAAATTACTATGGAATTAATTGTTGGTAAATAGAAAAACATTAGAGTAGGCACCTACTCATACAAACTTCAAATTTTAAATCAAAATCAAAATTTTTTTGATAATATAAAATAGAATATGTTGTGCCACAATTTCATTTGACAGTGATAATCCTTATCAGATTTGTAATATTATTGAAGGCTAGAAATTTGTTGAAATATAATATCAAGAATCAAGGCTTTTAGATTTTTATACTATTACAAATCTTACAATCACCTGTGTGCGCTGTTTATCCTTATATTTGTTAACATGATACCAATATCAACAAATCGATTATATTCATTACATTTTTTATACATACAATATATATTAATTTCTAATTTCTATGCTATATTATTATTTATGTAAAAATATTTATTCAATGATAGAGGTTGATAAATTAGAGCTTTTTTGTATAGGAATAAAGTAATATTTAAATGTACCTTGACCATAGTTGATACTTTGATAGTTATAGAATTATATGATTTAATTATTGTTTTATAATATATATATATCATCCGATTATATTACTTTTTATTTGAATATTTGATTATTTGTTAAGATGATAATAATATATAGCAATATAATAATATTTAATTAATTGAAATTTACTAGAATATTTTAAAATAAACTAAACTCTATTTCAAAAGAGGCAAGCTAGAGCTGTGCACTATTCTTAACTTCCGATGATGTTATGTGGGAGATGTGTCCTGTTGGTTGAAAATCAGTCATTGGAAGGCCACTTTTTTTTTTGAAAAGAAGTAGAGTAAAGATTAAAATATATCAACAGATTATGTTGTTTTTTTTACATTTTAAGTTTCAATAATTTGAACATTTTTATTGGTATCTTAAGATTTTGTGTATTACCAACCTTGTGTATATTATTGTTGGAAAAATCAATAAAACTTATTTCTGATTTCTATTACCATATCAAATATAATGAATTTATAATAACTTTTTATATTACATTTATTGTTTACACATATCGATCAATATGTTTAACAGTTAAGAATTGTATAAAATTAATTAATTTACAAAAATTATAAATCATCATCTTCTTCAGAATCTGACACTATTCTGGACTGTCTTTTCTTTTTTGTATCCATGTCTGAACTGTCATCTTCAGATGAATAAATATTACTTTTATCTACTGAAAAAAAAAAATATATATATATATTAATAATAAATAAAATTGTGAAATTGTGCAGTAAAATTAAGTAATTTATGAGAAAACTCACTTTTAGATGTGGATTTTTTGTTAAATTTGTTTTTGATAGCAGACAGGGATATAGCATTTTCATCATCAGATCCATCTTCTCTTTCAGGTTCTAAATATGAGGAACTGAGATTACTATTTGCTCCACGTTCTCTAGCTCTTTTCACTTTTGTTTCTTTACGCATTGATTGACGTAACTTTTCTTCTTCTCTCTACAAATAGGAATTAAAAAGATTATCTATGTTATACTATTTTAATATCAATAGTAATTTAGTTGTTGATATAATGAAAAAGAACATATTATATATTTATGTTTTCAATATTTTTTAAAAATGTTATTCAATTAATATAATATTATATAACGATACTAACTTTAATTTTTTCGTATCTATTAGCATCAGGATCAGCTCCAACTTGAGACAATACTTTTATGCCAGAAGATTTTTGTGACCTGTCAGCCAAAGACAAAGTGATTTTACGATGGGTGAATGATTCTGTTGAGTGCGGTCTGAATGACAATTTTGTACGAAATACTGCTTGACCTTGTAAACCAGTTCCTTGGCGAATGAACAAATGATTATGGTCACCCTATAAATATTATTTCACTATTAATAAACAAAATAAAATTATATTGAAAGAATAATATTTTTTCAAATTGCACATATTGAATACAACTATAAAAAGTTAAAATTGACTTATTATTTTATTATAAGAGATAATTACATACAAAATTTAAATAATAATTTACCACCAAAGGTTGTTTGTAAACGTCAAAAATTTCTGAACCCAAATGTAATGACATACTTCCATCGGACCATTTAATTACTCTAGTATTGCTTTCTTTAACTACATTTCCATCTTTGTCAAAAACTTCACGCCATCTTATAGTATTCTCTACCTTCAATTTTACCCTAAAAAAAATATTTTATTAAAATTAGTAATTACACTAAATTTTAAAATTAATTTTCTACCTAATAATACATTTAATTTTTTGACACACATTGTACTTGAGTATCTGACCTTAGGTGTAATTGTGTTTTATATTGTTTACAAATTGCTGGTATAGTTTAATTTTGATGATAATTTGTACACAAAGTACATTAGTGTAACCAATTCATAAATAAATAGTTTTTTATATGGATTTTTTAATAAAAGAATTCAAACTACAATGTGCCAACTACCAACTATCAATTTTGTATTACACTGAATGTGTTAAATTAAATCAGATTTAAAAAATTAACAAAGATGTTTGTAAGTTATAACACATACCTTGCTCGACCTTCTTCGTCCAGAGTTTCTTCTTCATCAATCTCATCTTCATATGTTTCTCTATCATACGGTCTAGTTTCGACAGACAAAAAGTTAGGCAATTTCACAAAATGTAAATCACTTCCAAGATCTACAGATATTTTTGGTATCTCAACAGCTATCCGTCTTTCTGGAATTGGTTCTTCCACTTCTTTTTCTTTTTCTTCTATTTTTTCATTATCATTATTATCATCGTCATCATCTCTGCCATCACCACTTTTATTGTCATCATTATCACTTTTATCCCGATCCATGTCATCATCACTCATTGGTCTGGGTGTCTTGGGTTGGTCTTCATCAGAACTTATATCATCAGCTTCGCCAAACAAGTCATTTTTTTTAGGGGCTGTAATAGATTACATAATATAAAATAAATAACAAAAAATATTATTAAATTTATTGGTTAATTATAAACTTACATTTTTCTGAAGCTTCTGAGCCACTTTTTTTTGTTATTTCCTCTTTATCAGATGATTCATTGCCAGATACACTAGAATTTTTTCGAATTGGTTGTCGTTTTTTCCTACCAATTACAGAACCATCGCTATCATCAGAATCACCTTGTTGATTTTTTGCTACTTCTGGGGATGATGAGCGCGATTTTTTGGATACAACACTTTTTGGACTTGCTGAACTTGATTTTGACTTGTTACTTTTAGATGAAGCTCTACTACGATTTGTGGAGCGGCTTGCATGGGATGAGTCACTTTTGCCACTCGCCACTGACTGATTAGATGTTACTGAGCCAGCAGGAGTTGCAGAACGACCCGATGCTGCAGATGCAGCTGATGCTGCACTAGAAGCCCTACTATTTGGTGACGGAGAACGAGATCCAGCTGGGGATTTTGAAGGGCTTTTGGATGGGGATACTGAACGCCCTGAACCTGATGGACTCCTAGAACGAGACCTTGATACAGGGGAAGCAGGTGAAGCTGGAGACACAGGAGATGCAGGAGATGAAGGAGATACCGGTGATATGGGAGACACAGGGGACGCTGGTGATCCTGGTGAACCTGGTTCAGATGCCGACTGTGAATTAGCTCGAACCGGAGAAGCAGATCTGGACGATTGATTGCTGCTGTTTGCTGACGATGAACTGGACACAGACTCAGAGTCACTGGCATCTGGACAATCAAAATCAAACACAAAGCGATTAATACTCACAAGATAGATGAATCAATTGTAATACAAACTGTAATGGGTTTATCAGTTATTATAAATAACATATAAGTAGAATTTATATTATTATAATTAACGGTTAGCCTTACCGTTGTTACTCTCGTTGAAGTTAACCATTTTGATCGTTTTCGGGAACTTGAGAAACTAGTCACTACGGAGGACAGGACAATTTCAAACACTCGACTGATCAATAGTTTCTAGTTCCAGAACGGAAGTCAAGTTAAATCAAAACATTCTTTATAGAATTGTTTAAAGTTTGAGAGCGACGAGTATGATATGAAACACAACTTACAAGTCACAACACTTTAAAATCATTGCTCATTATATTACCAATTATTTTTGATTTTGTTTTATGTTTCCGATTGATGCTTAACGTTATTTGTTTTCGTTGTTATTATCACTCGTAACGCCGAAAGATAAGACGCACATTATTCGTCCGGCGACTGTGTTTCTCGAACGGGAGGATGTCATAAAGCGTGTCGTTTCCTCGTGACTTGTAGCACTGTAGCTTGTAGCCACGATGACGATGTAAATAATACCATATACCTATTAATTATAGGTCTATGGATAATGCGTTGTTGTCCGCGATGTGAATAATATACGATGTGGTCACTTCCTATTTTTAATTAAGACCAAAGTAGTAATTTCAATGGCCTTTAGGGCGGAAATTGTCCACCAGGAGCACTATGAAGGCCGATTTTTCCAAAAATACCGTATAGTGGTATCTAAAGTTTAGGAACGATTCTAGTTTACTTACCGAGCAATTTCTTGGAATAATAATAATAATAATAATAATATTTCATAATATAAAATGAAACACACATTATGCATTTTTTATTTCTAAAATAAATTGTATTTCACTCTCCCTTATTTATCTATACAGGCTATACGCCTATACGTATACCGATTTTTGGTTTATTAGTACCTACTTGTAGGTGTGGACAGTGTAGGTAATACTTGGTACCTATTTATTTATATGATTCAATTGCATGGCTTATTTAATGTTTAACAGGTTATTAATATTAAGTGGATTACACACTAGGCGATTCGAACGCGCACCCTCCGTCTAATTGCTGGCATCCGAATAGTCGATGATGTAGTTTGACTGACTCCAGAGTGTATACATGATATATACATTTTATTTTATTTTTGTAATCCTCTTTTGAGGCAGTAAAAGTGCTCGTATTTTCTACTTCAGAATCTTTACTGGTAGGAAATGAATGAATATCTAGTTAATACTTTGGAGGTTCAAAAGTAAACAAATTCCGAGTAGTTTTCAAAGGCATTGGGAAAAACAAAAATAAAATTATCAAATAACGGAGATTTTTACTTAAAACTTGGTTTTAAATCAGTTCTGTTTTTTTTTGTCTTAACATATACCTAAGATAAAATTTTCAAAATATTTTGACTTTTTTTGAGTTATTGATAGGCGGAAGAAATTTTTGATTTTTTAACATTATGGCAGTAGATAAATAATTTTTCACTTGGTCAAAAAATCGACATAAAACTTTGAGACACGGTAGATAAATTCAGTTCAAAAATATTAAAGATACCGAGATTTTTTTTCATAAGAATTTAAAATTTAAATTTTTACAAAATTATATATATTTACAATTTTAAACGAACAATGACGATGATATTAGTTATTTCGTCATAATTCAAAAACATTACCTATTCGTGATGTCAACTTAAAATTTGTGCGTATGTTATATACATTTTATTACACGTAATAGCATTTTCAAAATATTTAGATTAATTTTAAGCCATTACTTATATACCGTGAACCTATTCACATTGTTCAGTGGTAAGTATTGGTTCAAAAGTAATTGTACGAAGACGGCATGACCAAGAATTTTCATGTCAAATATCCCTGACAAAAACATGGGTACTGCCTTATTACTGGGCAGTGGGCATTTGTCAGTTATCAGTTATCAGTACTTACCATTGAATTACTTTTGGTTAAAAGTATTATCAGCGGCTTCTCCAAATTAAGTTTTTCAGAGACAACCCTTTTCAGTAAATACCACTTGTAGACTGTATAGTTACTATAGTTAAGTACAATTATTGTACCAAATTAGAAATTTAAATAGATTATGTTAATATGTTTACACACTGTTTAGTGTTCATCGATACTCGATATTGTTACACCTATACAAGGCGTACTCGATCTAATTATCTAAATAAATCATTTTTGGATGTTAAACAGTTAAATTTCAACGACCGTATTCTGAAAAAATGTATATACACTCAGAAATAAGTCTAAGATGGATAGTCATGGCATCATTTGAGCCTGATCACCTACAGAAGCCAAGCGACTGCATGATTTACTTCATCATTATATAGATACAAAAAAACCTATGGTCTACTAACAATGGTCGAAATGACTCAAAATATTGCAGTGGTTAGGTAAAAATTGCAGGGGTAGGTTAAAATTAAAAATCAAATTTTTAAGTTCTCAGTACTTTTTAAATATAAATATAGGTAGTAAATGTATATCTCTTTAGTTGTTTGTACCTCAATTAAGAAATATCGAAAGATGAAAATATACAGTCAAATATTTTTTCATATAAGTGTTTAAAGGACAGATGTTTACGCAGTTCATCCAAATCAAGAACATTTTCAAATCATTTTTAGGTAGAAATTCTTAAATTTTTAACTTATCACTAAGATTTGTCGATTTAATACAAGATTCGTAGTAATAGGTTTATTCCTGGGAATATAAAAATAAGTTAAGTGTAATTCTTCATACATTTTTCATGAGTTAACAAAGTTCAAATTTTCTTTATACATCGGATATTCAAATTTCAAATAACTTATAATATCCGATTTATCCTCTATTTTGTTAATAATATGTGATTATTAAAAGAAATTAATCTTAGGAACTTAAAAAATTCCTATATAAAACCTAAACTATCATTTTTTATACACAATGACTTTTTCAAAATATTTAGAGACATTTTAAACAATTTATAGGCATTTGAAATTTTCGGAATTTTTTTATTTGACGCCGTTGAAAAATATTTTTAAGTTCGGTCAAAAAGCTTTGAAATGTAATACATGATATCCCACATAAGATTTTCTGATAGCAATTAAAAATACTTAAAAAGAACTTAACATTTTTACAAAATTCATCAAACCTTCTTGTAAGAAAATTTGAAAATTATTTTATAGATAAAAATGGAAGTATACTTACGTATCGCATGTTGTCTATGTTCTTCCTGTTCATACAAAAATAATTTCAGGGCCAATAGATATTTATTTAATTTTTCAAACAAATATTTATGTACTCTATATTATAGACAAAATACCTCATACTAATGATACTATAATCTGATGTCTTATAATCTGATTTTGTGATGTGTAATATGTTGTTCAAGTTCAAGTAGTTTTACCTATTGACTATTGTTGAAATTTATGTTTTTTTATTTAGTGTTTCTATCAAGTATCGATTAATCTTTTACTGCACCAACGTACAACGAAAAATACCAGGATATTATTTTCAAGTTTTCAACAAAACATATTTATACAAGTTGAACCAACAGAATATGCTGTTTGTTATGTCGACGTGCAGTACACCAATAAACATCCCGCTCACGTGAGTCGATCAAATACATCTAATGAAAGGAAGGACGTAATTTTTTACGCCGTAGTTTACTTTTTATCGTTATAACCTCAGTATGTAATAATAAATCTTGCAATCACGGGTTTGACTGTTTGAGAGACACTTGTAACTATATATGTTTAAATTATCATCAAATAAATTCACACGTCAACATGAAGTACCTATACTGTTTATTTGTATTATTATATTGTTCATATTGATTATTCATTATCTTTCTAAAACTTTAGTTGTATAGGGGTTAATTTTCACGATACTAAATGTCTGGTAAATTCTATCCTTCACCCCTACCAAAAAAAAAAAAAATTGACACAAACAGGCATAATAACAATAACAAAACCGACAATATTAAAACCTATACTTATATGTATTATAATATAATGTGTGTCTGGTATAAAACGTAAACTTCCGCGACTTGTTGGGTGTTATAGCTGTAGTTTCCAAGTTTCGCGTGTGATGATAGAAAAAAACCGAACCTATATACTCTCACTCTCCTCATCCCTTTCAGAATCTACGGTCTTACTGCGAAACGAGTAAATAGAATGCTGAGCTATATAATATATATATATTTAGTCGGCGCTCGCCGTCCGATTGGTCGGAGGCTGGACGCCTCTCCTGGGGTCCGGTCCCGCCCCCCGCCGGGACCGGCGTTTCGCCGAGGACTTGCGTGCTTGGGTCGCATGAAAGCACCGCTCTCCAAAGCACGTCAGTATCACCTATACCGGGCCACGCGCGTTTTTCGACCGCCACCGTTGAATTTCGGTCCGTTTTGTCGTCATCGTTGCTATACTTCCATATCTGCACGTCGTCTACATGTGACGATAACAATTTTACAATCGTATTGCACTTGATTACGAACAGGTTTTTTAACAAACTTTTGTCGCGACGTTTTATCTCGTTTAGTTCGGAAAGTATAAACAGAAAATCACGGCGCACGGGAGACTAACCGGAGTAGCTTTCGTTTCGATAGTTATATTATATTTGAATACACCTACCTGTCCTACCTAGTAATAAAGTTATTAACTAAACGAAGATATATAATTTTTTTTACTTTTATTGTTCATTCCAATAAATTATGATCAACAGTCCGCGCGAACAACAGGTGCAGGACGAACCGGTAGATCATCCCAAAATTCTATCGTCTGTAAGTATCCCGCATACTATATTATGTTATATTTAATCCGATATTGACATCATAATATTATAATATTGTTGAACCAATAATTAGTTAATTTTTCACCAAAGTTATAGAAATATAAAAAGACATGCAGTGGTGTCATAGCGGGAGGGGGGCAAGGGAGGCATTTCCCCCTCTAACATTTTTGTGGGAGGCCAAAGGTTTATTTTAGGCCCACCATATAGTCCAACAATACAAACCTTTGAATCTTCTTAAGCTAAGAAAAAATGCAGTATATTTTACTTGTTAGAATATTAGAATATTTGTTCCCTCAAACTATTTCATAAAAGTTAGGTACATTTATTTTATTTTCTCTTGTATAATATTCACGGACACATCAATGTTATCTCTATAACCGCATTTAATTAAGTCATTCAATTATTCGTTGGCTATTAATTATTATTTATTGTTCATCAAGTATAAAACATGTGTAAATAATATTTATACTAGTTACTTTTTTAAACTACTTATAGCGCATTTTTATTAATGAACTCGTAAATAGGTTCTTAATACTGTTTAATTTACTCAATACTTGCTACCTACGATTTTTTTCTAAACTATAAAATTTCTTGGAAGAGGTTTTGAGTGCAAAAAATAGTACAATGATAAAAATTCACAAAATCATTAAACGGATTAACATTTTAAATTATTATTATAGCTTTCAAGTGCCTAAAACGGTATATCAATCTAGTGTTTACGTAATTCCATTTAGGTACGCACAGTATTGCAGTATACCTTCATTTGTAGTGTTATATTTATCGTGTATTCAATTTTTAAAACAAATAATAATTTTATTATTAATTATACATAGGTATGAATGTATGATATTAAGTGTCATAATAAGTATGTTTCACTGTGAATTATAATATAAAATTGTGCATAGCGCCAAGCAGTACTATAAAAAAAGTAATAGACACTAATAGTGCGAGGAACATTTATATCAGATATTATTTAGATACTGTCAAAATAAATCCAATGGTACCTATATAATCTACGGCATACGGCAATATACATTATGTGTAGTATACTCGTAATATCGACTATCGGTACATACATTATTATTTGCAATTCGTCAATGAAATTTAAAATACTGTTTTATACCTTTATATAGAACGTTAGATCCTTAGAAGAAATTGTGCCTTTATATTTTATAAAAACTAGACAGATTTTTGTTGACAAATATAACCCCATCAGGCGTACCTATTTGTTTTAATTTATTAATATTTTAAAATAGATACGGTTTTTAATCTTGTAAGCATTATATACGATATAATTAAATTTTATATGGAAGAGTATTAGTAGAAAAACTCAACCTATATATATATATATATATATCCAAAAATAAGGCATTTCGAGCCCTAGAAAAAAGAAGGTTATTATATAGATACCACCTAGTGTATGAAAAAATAATTTTAGGTGACACTCAGGCCCCACGCCTAAATCCACTGCTTATGAACTATTATGTGCATGTTCGATACGCAGAGTAATATTTACTCTATAGTCTGTGGTTTGATACTTCGACAAATCTTCAACGTTTTACATTCAGAAGAATCCATTTCCTTTGTTAAGTTATTATAGTAAGTTAGGACATAGATTTAGGCTGTATTTTTTATGATAAAAATTTAATATTTAATTACTTTAATATCCGCTAAGTAATGTGTATAGGTAACAAAAATTAGAGGTACTTTTAGTCTTTAGAGATACTATTAGAGCCTAGAGTTATTGGTAAAATTTGTAAACTACATTAAATTATAAAATATTCATATTATTTTTATGATACTGCAAAAAAAAATTAATCACCATCATTGGATAGGTAAGTACGTTCGTAAAAAATCAAGTGAAAAAAAATTTTGTTATTTTATCAATCGTGCTTATTATAATCTAAGGGAACACAAAACATTTAGTTACGTCGTTGTGAGTGGGGTCGTCATACATATATTTCATGGGGATTCTGATGATATATTATTGTGTGTGTGTGTGTGTGTATTATACTCAACATTTAATGTGAAACGATCGCATATAGTATTTCGTATAAGTCATTTTCATTATCGACGCCTATCTCAGCACCCCATATATATATTTCGTCATTGCTGTCTATTATAAACCCTTAAATTGTGATCGTTATGAAAAAAAACACACTACATTATACTATATATAACCATGTTTATACAACGCCGTACAGCGTTGCTGAAGAGGGCGCAACAGTAAAATCAGTTGCCTCTTGTTTCTGTCACACATGAGTGATAAACTTCCAAGTCCTCTTTGATGGATACTCACGGTTGAAATTAAAGTAAGTATCTATTATAACCTAAATAATATAATCAAAATTATTGAGTTTTATCGCGGATTTTTTTTCAAACAGTTGATATGGTTGTGTCATCAATAATTGTCTACATTTTCAAAACACTGGATCAACTTATTGGTCTCAGCAATACTGCACATTTGAACCATATTATAGTGTAAACACAATATTGCAGGAAATATATTACGAAGACCAGTTTTCACTATAATATTTTTTTTTAGATACCTACTTCTTCCACGCACATAATGTACATTTATATTTATATAAGACGAAGACTAAAACCGATTTTACTGCTGAACCCTTTATAAACTTAGGGTTAAACTAGCGAGTGTACGACCAACACATCAATACATCACATGGGACTATGGGAGAACGAAAATCATTATGGTACAGGATATTTAATTTGACGAAAATGAAATAAGACCAATCGAGACGTTAAAATCGAAAATAAAAGGTTTTAAAAAATATTTCAAATGCAGTGCAAATACGAAGGCGCCGGAAATGCACCGTGGAAACAGTTTCTTGCCTAACCACCTACCCCATACCCAGCGAAGACTGAGTTGTTATTAGTCACTATATTATTATATGGCGCGCTGGCAAGACCAAATGAATCGACGGAAAGACGAGGAGGAAGGACAGTCGGGAAAAATAAATGACTTTTCAAAAGCCAAATCGTATAGCGCAAACCGAATTAGAAGACGTCGCCACCGTAGTCAGAAGATTTCGCACCAAAGACATATAGCGACCATACAACTTCCACACTCACACACACACACACACACACACACACACACACACACACACACACACACACACACACACAGTGCTACCGTTAATGCGATTTCGCCACAGCGCGGTTTCCCAGTCATTTGCGTTCATTTCCGGACGGCGCGCTCTGGTATTTCCGGTAATCGTGGGCTGCATCGCGTGTTTTCGAATCACGTTTATTCATAATTTTTGCTATAAAATGTAAATCGCTAAATATTGCTATATTGTAGAAACTAGTGGGCAAAAATGACACCGCTGTTTTAGCACCGAATATATTCTCGTTTGATTTCACCCAAAGTAAAAGAAGAACCCAACTTGTGGACTAATTGTACCAAAATTCGTTTCTTAAAATATTTACTTCACATATCATGCTGTACCCAGTATGTCAATATAAAGTCCAATATATAACCATAAATAATAATACAAGAATTGAATATAAATATGTTGGTGTATTTAACTACCCGATTTAACTATGGAAGTAGGATTTTGCTAAATTATAAAATATTTTATAAATAATATTGTGTATTCTCCTATTAAACACAATACCTATGTGACATACTGACATGTGTTTATTACCTTTATTAATATTCTATAGTTTCCTGAAAATGAACTAAAATGAACTAATATAATGATGTGAAGGACTTACATTATATTATTCTCCCGCACCATTTTAAAGTTTATATAATTTTAGTATATTAATTAATAAATCTTCATGGGTCATATGCTTTATACTTAATGTATAGTTCATTTGTATCTAAGTAATTAGAAAACATGAATATTATATATAATTGCATAATAATAGGTACATATAAACTAGAGGAAAGGATTGGTATAGACAATAATCGCGTACCTATGGTATATATGATACCAATGGTATATATGATGCTTGTACATCATAATTGATACAAATATAATAATTTTATAACTTACTAATAATACTGCCAATGTTTTTTTTCAGTTCAACAACCGAAATCCGTTGTATACGGGAGTAATCGAAAACAGTGAAATAGAAATTGATAAGAGAAACGGAATATATGACGTGCCCCAACAAACAGGTAAGGAGTAATATTATTACGTTGAGATATATCATAATGTTATTATTTAATATCTTAGAGTTTAAATATTTTCGATTAATAATTTTCTAATGTATATGTTTGTTATACAGAAAATGTATACGTGCATTTGTCAAGTAAACCTATAAGCCAAATGCTAGAAAACTGGAATCAAGAAGGTAAGAATATGGACATCAACAATATTTTATACTTACCTATTTATAGTACCTATAAACACATAAAATATTGCTAAGATTGACGGCTGCCTCAGTGTCTTGATAAGTCTTATATAATATCGTATATTTTATGCATTAAATAATACAAAAACATAATATTATATAGAACATAATACATACCTAACTGATATGTGAAATTATAATGGGTAAGACGCAAGTACTAATATTGAACATAGCTACTTTATAGTATACAATAAGTATATAATTTATATCATACTCTTTCACGTTTCAATTAGTAATAAAAGGGTGGGGTTCCCTCGATAGTCGATATCATGTATCATTGGTAGCTTATATACCTACCTATTATTATGTTAACACAAGTATTTTTTTGGTGAAAAGTCCACTACCGACAACAACATATTTTGTCTACTGCGGACAATTAAAGGTATGTATATATATATATTGATCAAGTGGTATACAAACTCTGACACGTGCTCGATCAAATTCATTTACCTTACGCATAAGAGTTAAGACTTTGCGACTATCTTGTACCTCCTACACTGCGAAGAACACGATATCATATAATAATTATTATAAGATCGTCTTACAACAAAGGTTTTGAAAATATCGTTTGTGTCCAATTTCATTCCACTGTGGACGCCAGATAAAGTCGGCTACTCGGCTGTAAGTCACAATAGAAACCAAGTACTTTATTATCAATTTAATAACTGTATACAAATATAAACCTATAGAGTATAGGTTCTTGCTGTGAAAATTTGGTGACCCGTAGGTGGTTCTAGATTGGTGAACCTTAGTTTGAACTTTTTTTTCTAAATTTCTTTTTTAGCTAAATTAAAAATATACATCGATATTAATGGAGTGCACATTTATTAAAAATATGAATCTTTAATCTGTTTCTGCCGTATTACAATTTACGTGTACACACTACACCTAGAAATAATTTTACAATTCACAACTAAAACTATACACTGGTTAATCCGTCTCAGTTTGAATAAGTGATAATACGCATCAGCATTGCGAGTAGAATGTACCTATCAAATATGTATGTTTACTTTGTTCAAACAGAAGAATTCTGATTTTAGTTTATTATAACTTCGAGGGACGAATACGGAATAATATTTATGTACGAATAATATGCTATATTATCACATGACACATTGTCACGACAGCGTATAAACATTATACGCGCTTTATGTCTACATATAATACACAGCCAAGGTATACGTTGTCGTTCGGCGCAGATTGTCTTTGAAAATATATTAAGGGACGACGTCGACGACGTCGACGCGAAGACACCGCGGTGTCTCACTGAGAACCCACTGAGTGAAACGGTTTAGCGGGGGGTAAAACGTTTTAAATTGTATTTTGTATTTTTTTATTATTGTACTTTAGGATTTCGATTAAAAGGCACTTTGATCACATCACATGCAAACATGACGTGTATGTCGATATATAATAATATCTTACGAGAAAACGGAAATAATATGATGAGCCGCAAAATATATTATACTTATACACATTACATATTATATATGTACTATAGGTATATAGTATATGGAATATGTTTTGCATGTATAATACGTCTGTATGTATACCACGGTTATCTACTAGTATATAACTTTACTGTGTCGACTGTCCCGTGATGTACACAAAACCGAAATAATCAGATATTTTTTGGATTTGGATATTCTTACGAAACATTTGTTTAATTTTTCTTACAAGAAATACTACATGACAATATGTATTATATTATTATTATTATTATATAGCATATAATAGATGATGGTAGCTTTGATTCCAAAGTTTGAAATCGTCCAATTATAATTATAGTTGTTCAGCTTGGCAAAGCTTAAAAGTCAACATTTAGGAAAATAATTGAACGGATGAAACTATAATTCATACTTCATAATATAGACGTATAGGCGTATAGCATAAATATTTAAGAACTAAATGGGTCGAACCGAGTCAGATCTTGAATTAAAATTCAGGGCCTGAAACTGTCGTCTGGTGCGGACTTTTAATGTACCTGTACAGCCTATTTGTCATTACTATAATGTTAAATATACCCGAGTAAACGAAACACATCTGAACAGACTGAATCCAAAAATGATTGATAAATAATTATCTGAACGTTGACCACGACAATTATTAATTAGAACACAATGAAAATTATTATTGGTTATTTTTAGTTAGGTTTAGGTTTAACCATAGCAATAACAAGCAATATAAGTATATACAATGTTACACTTTCCAAATTCTCTTTAGAAATTGTTTCTCAAAAATCGTTTCAACTTTGCCCGAAGTAATGTGGAAATTAATGCGAGGTTAAAACAGAATTATATATTGTCTCACTGTGATGAGTATGACAGATAGTTTTTAAATTTATTATGGTTGTATTGTTGATAAGAAAAAACAAAACAACTCGATAAACATATATATTATACTAATATGCTTTCCTCTGCTACTGTGAATGGTGAATCATAACCATACGCGAAAGCGCATCAAAAAACATCTCTTGCGTGGATAATTGTGTTATGATAAACCGTATACAATATCCTTAAGTATACGTGGTCACGGTTACTCCGTATATAAGCAGACAGTAAATGGTACATAGCAGTATTAGTATATAGTTGTAGTTGTTGTAGTATTAGTAGGGGTTAACGAAGGGGTATATGTCTATAGTCTAATACATTGACGATAGTCCCCATTGAAAAATCAAGCGAATTGTATGTAGACAAACACCCTCGGTAAATCACGAGGTCAGATTTATGGGTTGGAAAACGTATATACTATATACATTATGTATACATAATGATATGCGGGCAGCTGTTTAGCAGAGAGGGATTTCAAATATTACAAACTCAGAGGTTAATATATACAGAGTGATGATATTTTTAATTTTATAAGCAGTAAACGAACTAGCTCATTAACGTTATTGATAATATTATTTTAACATCATTTAGATTAGTTACAAACTTACAACACATCGTTTTTGAAAAAAAATTACGTAGTTATAAATATTTAAGTTTTACTTTTTTTAATGGTAACATTCGTTTTTCATTTTAAACTTCGAATCAAATATTTTCTTGAGAATTTTTATGTACATAAATTGCATTTTGAACTTTTAGATAATTAATTTGAGCTTTGGACTTTGGAAAAGCATTCGAGTGTATAGAAATTATATACTAATATTTCGGGAATGTGTATTGAAAATTGTAATTATTTAATTTATACTAATTATATAATGAATTTATATTTAAAATTGTGAACTCATAAGCCTCCACATAATCATGTTCAGTTTGGCCTATTATATTCTTGAATAATAACAATAAAAAAAAATATAAAAGGACCATGCAACATTTTGAGGGGTAACCATAGCTCAATAGCTGTGCGCCTGTGCTACTATATGCATTTATATTATAACTTAAAATATTATTATAGCTAATTAACTATACAGGTAAGCATTCAAACTTCAAAAAATGTTGTCTTCAAATTATGTGAAATATGTTTTGAAAAAACGTTAAAATACTTTTCAGTTGTCATGATTATGAGTGTCTACTATTTAAAGAATCACTCAATAAATAAAAATATTCTGTAACTTAATACGTCCCGCTATATACATTTTACATGTATAATTTTTAAGTACAGCTGTATAAATCTACCCGAAGCTGACATCACGAAGTCAGCACATAAATTTATTAGAGCTCCAACAAACTATTTTCTGGTTTATAGGACGTTTTTGGAAATAAGTACACGTAAAAAACTAAGAACTCAGTTAATGTTATGTACCTATGTATTGAAACAAGTTGTTGACGTTTTTTGGACAAAGATTAAATAAACTTTCCAAGTTTAAAGAGTGTAAAAGTTCATTAAATATAAGTGTACCTGATTTTAAAATAAACATCTGTAATTTTTAAAAATGATCCAATTACAAACTCATTTATACAAATTATACATAAACATGATGCCATATGTCAATGCATTCCGACATTTTCAAAAGTCATTGAAGCTTACAGTTAAAATAATATTTTTCAACACCTAATATAAATTAATATAGGTAGTGTTAGAGTAAACTCTTTGTGAACAATTCTAAAAAAATGTATAGTTACTTTTATTGATTTGAGGTATGTTTAAAAGTTTACTTGGCCATTTTCATAAGTTGTTGTACTTAAGAATTCTATATTTTTAAAATAAAACTTTTTCAGTAGGCAAGCGTGTATTGCTTAATAAGGTAAAATGTGTGGTAAAAACGGGATATAAAATCTTTTCAAATTTCTGACATAATATGTTTATAGTTTATACCAACATGTGTATTAAAGAGTTTGTTGGAACATTTGAAAAAGATTCCGAACTTTTATTTTAAGCATAATTATATTTTATGATCGTTTGAAGTTTGAACCTTACAATCTAAAAATTTGGAAAGTATATTTATCTTTGTTTAACAACATCTTTCAGAGCTATATATGTATACAATTGGTTGAGTCTTGTGTGTCTTACTCTAATATGCAGTGCCGGTTTAAGCTAGTACTACAAATTTTAAAGTTTAATAGGTGGATAACCCTTAGCAGCTTAACCGAAAAAATATCAAATTAACGTTCAAATTTCAAGTACTTACATTATAGGTAATGAAGAAAAATCAAACTTACGACTCAAATTTTATTAAAATTTATTAATATGATCTTGATGTTGGTCATAGCCTCATAGGTATTAATGCAGTATATGTATTGACATCGTGGCTTTTATACGCATTAAGTAGAACAAACATATTTGTCGCAAACTCGAAATAGTTTTTTTTTTAATTTGATAACCATATATTAAATAATATAAATATAAGTACAAGTAACCTACTGAAAAACTATTTGGTTTAGCTATACTTTCTTTAAGCAAAGCTTGAGTTGAAGGTACCTAGTTAGTTATTTTCTTAGAGACTACACACTTTAAGCAAAATTAAAAATACAATGATAGCAAAAATAACAAAAACAACAAAGAGACAGCATAGCAATAATGGCAAAAATTTAAATTAGGTTCTTAAATTTACAACTTAATTGTAAAAGTATTTGATAAAGATTTATTTTAAAGGAATTACGCCCTGCAGTTCTTTATTATCATCATTATCGACCCTACTCAAATTGCATTATTAAGGCAGTAAGAAAAACTCTATATTCTGTAATGAAATTAGTGGTTTTAGTGTTTTTTCAGAGGCTCCACCCTAAATAGTTATGACATATTATAAGATAGATTGATAAAATAAAAACTGAAAAACTGACAAATTGTTATTTTCATAGTGTATGAGGAGAGAGTTTTATTTAAATAAAATAGCTGAAGTATAATCATTCGTAGGCGCATATTGATATTTTATTTATGTAAGTTCCATTTTAATATTCAAATTACAGTCTAACATTCATCTTACGTATCTAAATTGTGTTACCCTCTTAATGTTTATTTTTATAAACACTGAGCTTATAATTTATATACACCATAAAGCCAAATTGTATGCTACATATTTAAACACGTTTTTTTTAGACCGCGCGGCGGTGATGTATCAGCAAAATTCAATGAAAACCGAATTGAAATCACCTGCAGACTGTTGTGGTAGGTCTACACGGTATTTCACCGATCATTATTATCCACACTCGCCAACCAACTTCAGGTAACTCTTGAAAATATAATAATATTTATTGCATGGTATGAATTTGTTGTAGAGTTGAAAAAAGTCAAGAAAAATTTATTTATAAGAATATATAATTATATTGGAGGTTCTCAATCGATGTATAATGCATTAATGCATTGAAGTTCTGTTGTTGTAAAACAAATCACATGATAATAAATTTACAATGCGGCCGAAGCTGAACTAAAAAGATGATTAAGAGATTTAGAGATAAGCGATTTGAGATTGGTAACTAATATATATACATAATAATATATCATATTTAAGTTATACATTTTAATATTATATAATATGCAGAACATAAAACTGCGAAGAAACAAATTATATTCGCGGAACGGTTCTTAATAATCGTCGGTCGAAGAATAACTAATTTTTATGTCATCAATATAAACAATATTATACATCTTCACGGTGCAGTATATACATTGTTTGAAATAATTAAGCCCATAAATAGGGCGCCCCTCCCACCACCGTGCGTGTATTTCAATTTTTAATACAAAGGGTTAAACGGTCTCTCGTTGTAAGCTACTTGCAGGACCCTTTCCATTCTCTTAAATTATTAACCTGATAATTATTTACGGGCTTCTCGTCTGTTGGCTTTTCATTCGAAAGATTATTTAAAACCTACGCCGACCCGCGAACCTCTCAGAAGTGTGCAGTAATCCTCTTTCTACAGTTTCTACTACAGTGTATAATATACACCGCACATATACGGAGGGACTGGCGGACCCCGAACGGCGTGTATAGAAATTGTAGAATAAACACGCCACCGAATTATATTATTATACAACAATAACATTTATGCGTTTTTATTAAAGTCTATCGTTAATCAATTCGTTAGGTGCTTATATAAACGTTTCAGACATGAAACTATTGTGTTGTGTTCGCAAATGATATAATATTATATTGTATATACGTATATAGCATCATAGTTCATTGATAGAATAAATAAATATATACGATATTAATACATATTATTATGTTATATATTTAGGTAAATACATTTTTCGATATTTTATTTTTGGAAACACCTATAGTAGCTGATAAGTCCTCGCAATTCTAATCGTTTTATATTACCTTTATTTTTTCACCCACTTGAAACTATACAATCAACTTTTGATTTTTAAATAACAATCGATTTTGTTAGTTTCAATTACTACATAGAATATTTTTCTAAGCATTCTGATCAAAAAATGAATTGAATAAATAGTTTTTACATTCTTATACCTATATTATTAAAGAAGGTTTAAGTTGAAATGAGTTCACCACAAGTTTCACATTAGGTACCACTTAACTCCTATATTAACATAACTTTATAAGTTCATTAATCAAAATAACAGACTATTGGTTTAATACTTGATATTTTTATTTTATTTACCCATATCAATATTTCATAAGAAATATTTTACAACAGGTTATAAAACAAAATATACTGCAGATTGATGTTTAAAAATTAAATATAGGTATGTAGTTGTTTTACCAAAACATTTAGTGTTAGACAAAATAAGAATATAGTAAAAATGTTAGAATTGCATGAATGTTTCTTAAATTTCCCAAGAGGAACAATTCCGAAAAAGTGATTAATTTACGAAATGATAATGAGTAATAAATACAATATACAATATATATTATAAAGTTATATTTGGACGTTTTCTAGAAGCCTGGCCACTAGAAACCTTTACTACGATTATTACGATCCACCTGCAATGGTGGCGCACAAGAAAGACCCAGACGCCAAGTCCTATTACGGACAGGACGCCAACGACAACGCCACAAGATACTCGACACAAGGCAAGTAAATTTTTATTTCCTAAGACCAATATTGAACATTATAGGTACAGCGGTACACTGTGAATGTTTATGTGAACATTTATAATAGTTAAAAAGACATGTACAAATGTAGACAATATGTATTATATAGGTTAGGTTGCTGATTGGTTAACATATTATTATGTACAGTAGAGTAAGGATAAAAAATGTTCAAATAACTACGAAAGTACGTACCTATACGTAGATCCAAAGACGTTCGTCAAAATGCAAATACATTAATTCAAAGTAACAAATAGTTAAAATAACTCAATTTATTTATAACCCTTTTAGATATTACTTATACGTCTATGGATATAAGTATATAACCAATAGAGCTATGCCTATAAATAATATATATATATATCACATTCGAATAATTGTTGAAATTTCTATGTATTGTTATGTAATCTGCTCGACGAGAACTATAAGCAAAACTTAATATTAAATGTAATTTTATAATACAAAAAAGAAAATAACAGAGTGAAGAGGCCTCCCAGCGGCCAGGAGTAGAGGGATTCTTATATGATTACTGATTAGTAATTAGGTACCTACTATTTACTTGTTTTACCACGCGGAACAAAGCATGCCTGACAATATTAAACAATAAAACATGTTATTTATAAGCAATTAAAAATTATTGTCATCAGTTATAATAATTATGAGATCATACCAAGTTATAGTGTAGTTTTCGATTAAAAATATCTGAAAAGACAATGCGTTCCGTTTCCGAGATTCGATTTGATTTTACATTTTTATTAACCGTGATAATAATATTATACAATAACCTATATTTATAAAATATATATATATAGTATTATATGCTCCTGCATAGTTAATATATTAGAACCTCAAAAAAGGCTAATAAAAATGCTCGTCACGGATTGTCACATCGATATGCGCTTTATTATAACAATGACGAAAATCTAAAAACTAATTGAATATAAATAAGACACCCGAGGGTGGGTGCTGACGTACTGTGGGTTAGAACACGATACATGGGAGGTGGCATCGGTGGTCGTGTCATCAGATGTAAATCCAGGGGAAAAAAAACATTCCGGACACGTATACGCTGGTACGCCACTATATAATATATACATTATACATATATTATTATATGCTCTGCAGACTTGCCACCGATATTCAACGAAAACAAGCATTTCAATTTTCACCTAAAATGATTTTTTTTCTTCTCTTTCGCGGCTCTCCGAGAAAAAAACAAAATTAAATTAAAAAAAATATTGCATCTCCGTCAGAAAATGTTTAAGCTCTAGGTATGAACTGTATATATAGATATTGATCGACGAGCGGATTATGACACTAGGCCGCAGACACTTTTTTTTTTTGTAATTTTTATTTTGTACGACATTCCTAGCCGATAGTAGGCTATTATTTACAATTTTTATTTTTGACTTTTATAACAAGGTAACGATATAGGCCGCCGACACTATAATACAACGACAACTATAAATTATAATAGGCATCTGTATGTACTATAAAATGATTACTAAACCTACTGCCAATGTACATTATCCTCGAGATTAATTACAATATTTATAGTTGTGATGTGTTCAGCGAAATCGAAAACAAACAAAACGATATAACTATATTTAAATGGGTAGATATATAAATGTAATATGTACATTGTATGGAAAGTTATAGTTAATAGTTAAATTATCATAGGAGTGCTCAGGCAAATATGTCATATAGTGAGTATTTGGTACCTAAATAATTTATATATTATATTATATGCATTCGAGTGTATTGTATAATATTATATAGTAAGTATTGACTAAAAAGAGAAAGGACTAATTGTGAGTAAAATATGTTTTGTCTTTATGCCCATCACTTGCAAGGGTGGTTTGGCCAGGAGGTACAGTGGGAAAAGAGGTGCGATAAACAACGTTTACCTAATGCAATTGCTTAGTCTTAGAATTTCTTTAAATTAAAATTTGTGTGGATGAATGTATAATTAGTATAATTAATTATTTAGTATTTTTTTATTCTAAATTATTGATGACGTCCTACAACAAAAATTTTAAATATGATACAAATTAAATTATATATTATGCAGTGGGTGGATCATTGTCTAAATCCTTTGCTTAGGGTTTGAAATATGTACCACTGAGTGGGTATAGTCCTACTGGACCGCGTGCTATCTAAGGCCGCCGGTCTGAACCTTTTACATTTATAAACTTTATAGGTACTAAAATTAAATTATAATGACTATAGAAGTAAGTCAATTTAGTCATATTATAACAATATGCACTCTTTTAAAAATAAGCTTTTTGCAACTCGCTATTGCCAGCCAAAACAAATTCACAGTTTTTCTTTAATTCTATATGAAAAATTCTCTTAATATATGCCCACCAACAGTGGACAAAATGTCAATGGCATAATATTTTATCGAAACGTATTTTATGGAAGGTGCCCTATATGTACTTTATGAGTTGTGATAATCTTACACAGGTTACCCGTTAACACATAATATGAGATTATTTACTCATTTGGGTACATACTATTATACTTATTAGATATTTATATATATAAGCTCGTTGTTCTATAGTCGGGATTACGATTTTAGCGTAATAATGATAATCGTTCGTATTCGATTTTATAACTATAAGTATAAAAACGTGACTTTATTATTTTCATAATCTCCGATTTCATAATAACTTTTGGAACGTTATAACTTATTATAGCTTAATATTAAGACGTACATAGTATACAGCATATGCATATTATATAATGTTCAATTGGTGTACTCACTAACTTTACTCTTTAATCTTTACTCAATGCTATAGACATTTCACACG
Source organism: Myzus persicae (assembly GCF_001856785.1). Taxonomy (NCBI): domain Eukaryota; kingdom Metazoa; phylum Arthropoda; class Insecta; order Hemiptera; family Aphididae; genus Myzus; species Myzus persicae. The sequence goes on from NW_019104000.1 coordinate 363,742, forward strand.
CCGTGCGTTATATGCCTATAGAATATATGTTATATAAAAAAAAGAATAAATTGCGCGTAATATTATTGTTATATTTTTGTATCTACGTGCTTAATCAATAATCGCGCAGTCAAAACTTTTGCCATTATACCGTACAACCACTAAAAACAATTACATTTTGTACAGTTATTATAAACGGCAAATAATATGTATAATATTATGTGATATTGTATAATTCGCAGCACGCTGGAAGCTTTTAAAAAAAAAAAATTACACTATTTCTAAGTTGTGGTTTTTAAATGCACACATGCACATATCCACACTTAAAATGTCAGGATTCGTATTTCAGAAACATAAATTCGAACAAAAGTTAAAAACAAAAAAGCCGAAGTGAAACATAATTTAAATATTTAATATGAGACAATAATATTTAGTTTTTATATTCTCGTATTAATGAATTCGAGAAAAAATGACTTATCTTTTAATATTATATTATACGTATGATGCCAGATTTTGATGTCACGCCTTCTTTCCCCGCGATATAATATAGGTATATAATTTAACCATGAACGTTATGCATTTTATTATCTTATATTTGTATGCAATATATGACTATAATCTATAAGAGGGGATTTTTCGCCAAACGCGGAAAATCCAATTCGACTCAAACCATACACAATCACACACGATCCGTGATAAGCAAAGCGCGGTCAATCGCATGATAATAATATAACGATAAATAAACGGCGGTGGTGGAGGCGTTAATAACCGACCCCGTCGAGACAAGTGCACATCGATGTGATTTATGTTTGTGGGATGCGTTTTGGGGGCTTTGGGGGGGGGGGGAGGAGGTAGTCGGACGCGCGTCTAATGACTATATATTATCGTACATATATATATACACGTTTATCACATCATATATACAATACTACAGCGGCGGCGGCAGCGCGTCTAATCGTTTTTGGCGTGTACAAAACTCTCAATGGTCGAGTACACGTGTATACATACATAATATATACTGCTGAGTGCAGGACATCTCGACTCTCCAGTCACGGACCGTGTGTACAGTGTACATAATAGCACAATAGCATGTATTATTATTTATTTCGCATTAATACGAGTATATGTATACATATACATGTGTGTGTGTGTGTGTGTGTGTTATGTGGAATACTACGTTAAGAGCATCATTAGAATGTTAGGGTTAATATAATATATAATATTAGGTAAATATCACGCAAAAAACGTGTTACCGCTGCAGGGTACCACCCATGGCTTTTTTCTATCAACTGATTCAAGCTAACCTGAACCGTCCGTTTTTAGTCTAGTTGTAAAAAAAATCATTTACTGATATTATGTATAAACAAATCAGTTATTACTATTATAGGGCTCAAAATTTGTACAAGTTAAAATCGATTAAATACACATAGATACAAAAAATATAAAAATTTTAAACACGCAAAACAAAATTTTTAAAAACTACTTTTTAATTTATTATTTGTATACAACCAGCTTGCGAAGAAATGAACACGTCATATAAAATACGGCGTTATATATGCAGTTTTTAGCTGTGTACCCTAGTTCAAGGACAAAACGGCATCGATGTATTATTAACTGTTCCTCGGTCTGTGAACTAATTCAACCGAAATGGGCAATCCACCTGCCGTGCTGGAGTGCACCCATATAGCATTAGTATTTGTATTTTCTATTTGGTACATTTTTGAAAGTGATTCAAACTACACACTGCAGAACACTGAAGTTTCTTTATACTTTCTTTATACCCCTGAGAACAACCGCTGAAATTTCCATCAACATCGGTTGAGTATGTAGAACCTTTATCAGCTACAACATAAAGAGGTTGCCTTATGATGTACATTTGAATGATAACAATAAATTGAATATTATTTCATTTTATTTAAAAACAATCCGATAATAACGTATTTGGGGGTCGGTTAGTCTATACCAAATTTATTTCTGCAACAAAATGGCAACCTCCTATACCTATAATCAAAGTAATGTTTGATTTTATGAGCTATCTTACAACTACCTGTAGGGGTTGAAAAATGAAACAATAATGAACACTCCTAGAATCTCAAGTAATACGAATGCAAATTACGTAATTTTAATTTTTAACAAAAAGTTGTTTTTTATAATAACTAGGTGTTTCTAACAAATGTATTTATATTATAAAATAACATAATATATGTATTACTATTTTTTTTAAAGTTGACGGTTCATTCAAACCTTAATTAAACATGATATTATAGTTTATAGACTGCTATAGGGAAATCGGTTGTCATCTCGTTTGGTGAAGAGTATTGAGAGAATTGACAGACACATGGTTTTAGCGAAGAAAGGTCACCCTTTTTCGTTCCTGGAGTAACTAATTACTTACAAGCAAAAGTCATTAAAACAATTCTTAGTTTCCCTCTCATTCAGTTCGAGCATATTGTCCTAAATATATTATCATCTCTGAAACGGAGCGATTTCTATAACTAAATAGTACATGATGAAGTGGTGATTTTGCTTCTTCTTAAAATATAGAAAAAGTGACTATATTTAGTATTTAATATTTCACTAAACAGTGTACATAGTACAAATATTTTATAAATCCTGTAGGGTACACAGAAATGTCCAATAGGAGTGAGCTTATGTTAAAATATATACAATACATAGCATTATACAGCCATATAGGCCCATACATAGGTAGGTACCTATATAAAAACATTTTCGCGTTTCTATACTATATTGAATAAAAAGCCTACAGGATGATTGAATACCCCCCTACATGTGAACGCGCCCCTTTATACATAATAAATAATAATAATATGTAAATTATACGGACTAGAGCAGATACAAAACGTCCAAGCATTTTCATTCTCGACTAATCGCCGGCTCTGCCATCGCGTACCACAGCCACCACGACCCCTCGGTTATTATTATATTATGTATTATTTACAGCTTAATAATGCGTATTTTCGTCGTGTCGAGATAATACCATAATACATACATTTAAATCATAATAATACATTATATAGTATATAGCGGATATAGCCATATTATAGGTACCTAGGTATATGCAGGGCCCCCACAAGGGGGGTGATGGACCTTGAGTACAGAGGCCCGGCTATTTCAAGGGCCCGAGGGCTCGTTGAAATTTATCTGTAATTTTTGAAATTTTGGTAGAAATACTTATTTTATATTAAATAATATTATAAAATAACATTTTATGAAATATATATATATACATATTTAGTCATTTTGATACTTCAAAATGCGGGTTAACCATTGGTTACCTAGGAATTATCGTAGTCACAGTTTGTATTTTCCTTATCACTCGTAAGCCAGATTAAATTATTATACTTACCTTTTATTTAAAAAAATTTTTTTTTTTAAATAAAATAGACATTATAAATGCTGAAATGCTTATAAATCTTGATTTTTTATAATTTTCTAGCAGACCCGACGTATAATTTAAAAAAAATATTACTCCAAAAATTGTTGTATATATAGTTGTTAAATTGTATATTTTTAAGTTGTACAAAGGGCCCGGACAAACATTAAGTACAGGGGCCCAGAATTGTATGGGGGGGGGGGCTGCCTATAAATTGTAATATAATGGAATTGTCTTATGATATATTATTATTAGATGATTATATATAGATACACCTATATTATAAAATGAATTAATAAAAGATATACCTACAAAATATCCGAAAACAAAATAACCTAACCTAACCTTTTTTTTTTAGAGAATTTTTGGTTAAAGTAAAAATGTATATTTAATTTTGATAGACACGCGTGTCAAGTATATTTTTAATCTATCATTGCGGTCGAGTGTGGTGAGGAGAATTAGAGAGTTTTTAATGAAAATGCTGTTGGTATAATGTAAATTATTATTATACGTCTTATGCTTAGGTACAACTATTATACAATACAACATACGGTAAACTATGTATAATATCCTCCGATCTTCGTAATATAATCATATATTAGATACAGCCCTTTCGTTCGACGACACGTGCATGTACACGAAGATGGACGCTAAGTTATCGCAATCTAGATTTTTCTTTTCATCTTCCGTCGTTCTACTTTTCAAACCTACGAAATTGGCAGGTATTATTATACATCTATTGATATAGGTATGTAATGTGCGTATGTGTAACGTACGCACTCACTCCCATTCGGGATTAACGTTAGGGTTTTAAATAATGTAACGGCAACCTTTTAGCGGACCGCCGCGGAGCGTGCGCCTTTTGAATACACCGACGGCGGACGGAGGGAGAAAAAAAGCCAGTGACGATGCCCGTCGGGAGTTGTAAAAAATATTACAAATCCCATTGTTACTCGTATTGTTGCTAATAGCTGGCAAACAAAATCCGCGTTTAGCCATCGCGGTGCTTAGATGCAGTACACACACACACACACACACACACACACACACACACACACACACACACACACACACACATATATATATATAAGTATATGTATACATATTGCATTATAATGTCCCGTCTCCGCGAAGAGACTGTGTATACTATATGTTATACATGGCGATTCTTTTAACAGCAAACTTCACTCATTAATGCGAACAGTGTTTTAGGTGGAAAATGTTGAGATCCGCAACATACAGCAATATTATAATAGATTTAATTATATTGTTATACATTATATATTTAGGCGAATGTATCTAATAATGATACTAATAATTTTAAATATTAAACAATATATTTTTAATAATAATAATAAGCATCTATAACTTACCTATACACGAGCGTAAGAGCACAGGTGCAACATCACATACTTTGCATGGGACTAACTACTATAGTAGTATAATACTAAGTATTATAACTATATTAACTATCTATTTTTGCCACATGTGGCATCTCCACATAGGTACTCCTTTTATCGGAACTTTTTGAATATTAATTATTAATAAATAATTTAACTATTCTTGAAAAAAATATGTTCTGCAAACTGTAGCGGATTGTAAATAAAAAATGCAGTTTGATACTAAAAAATCAAAAGTTGATGATGGAAATCACAAATAAACATATATAATATTATATAGGCGAAAAAATCGTACTAAAATAAAAGGATAAAATTGCATGGGTTTTAAATTTTTTCAAAAGAGACATTCTGGAAAAGTATTATCTTTGGGTGTAATTATTGTTAAAATAATCACGATGTACATATAACCTTATTTATCTTATTGATATATCCTTAAAAGTTACTATCCCCTGAAGACCTAAATATATCCAATAATATTAAGTATCCTTACAACACAAAAACTATTAATATTAAATTCTGATACGCTGACATTTTCAGAAAAAGAGGTGTTATCATTTGAAAAACAGAAATTGTTTATCCACAAGCACAACTCAGACCACACTCCTTAAGTGGTACAAAAAAATCTCAAGAATTTTATAATATTTAAAACGATTTAATTCCGAAAAATATTTAAAAATATAACAAATTTTGTAAACTAAATCCAATACATTTTTTTTAATAAATCCATTCGTGGGCTTAACAATTAGTATAGTAAAAAAACATTATTGCTATAAAATATAAAATTGTTTTAAATTATAATATGCTTTATATGAATTACAAATTAGTAATTACAATATAACTCAAATTTTAAAATTTAAATATCCCTAGCTATAAATTATAATATGAGCCCATATGGTTATATGATCCAAAGCTCGTCAAGTACACAAGTCAGTAATATTTTTAAACTGAATTAAGAACTAAATAACTCATAATTTATGAAGGTTATTTCATGCAATCATACTAATTAAAGCAAAAAAGTTATGTTTTAGTATAAATTAATATTTGCTACTACATCGTGTAAATCGTAAGTATAATGACTGAAGATATCATAAACATTTTATATATTATGGGTAAAAACTATAAATAATATATATAGATACAATACATACCCTACATAGTCTACTCAAATATTATACTGCTAAACTCTAAATTAAGACGAGAATAACTCAGGGGAATTAAAAACTATTTAAGATCTTTTAAGGTCTTTCGAAACAATAATATATATGAACGAGTACAACAAATACGAGAAACAAATACAATTTTAAATCTTATATTACCGTCCATGTAAAACAATACATTTTTAATTAATGGAAGAACAATATAAAAGACGGTATATGTGCTCCTACACAAAAATGAGATTAATGAAAGTTTAAATTTAATATTCATTGAATAATTAAAATAAATGGATGCGTTTATAATTTATTATATTTAAATATGTGCACCACGTAAAATATTTAGAGGATATATTTTTTTTCGTGCTTACCAATTTGGGTTTTTTTTAACCTGTCGCTTCCTAAATAAAAACGGTTAAACGTTTATATTATAAAATATTATAATCAGTGACAAAATAACATAATATTATGTTATAATGGCACGACTCATGTTTACCATGGCTGCAGGTGAAATTTAAGAGCTTTCAGGATGGTTTAGTATTACTAATTAGTACCTACCACATTCGTTGGTTCGTAATTTAATAAAATTTTGTGATATGTCTAATTGTCTTTATTGTCTATATTTAACCTTTAATACCCGTAATACATAAAACTATAATATATTATTTAAAAAGGGATGATACAATATCTGTTATGCCATATTTAATATAATTATCTATTGTTATAAAATCATCAGGAAATTAACTTTGTAGCTTAAAATGTACAGCTAATTTATATAAACGTTGAAAAAAATGTTGTATTAATGTTTGATGTTGATGTAGCCGTGTAGGTAGTACCTAATTAAATATATTTCTTAGGTATATTGAGTAAATATCTTACAACTACTAATTTGCAAGCACCTAACCTTATGTATTAAATATAACAATTTTTCAGTGATTTAATTTTCACTATTTTTCAAATTTCATGATCTTATAGTTTTCTAGTTTCCAGTTGGTTTAAAGGTATAACTTGTTAAGCTATATGTTCTTTTCTTATGTTATAACTATAACCAATTTAAAATTATAGCTACAGTTATCTACTATAGCTTTTATTCCGGTAGCGTAGTTTTAAACTACGAATATCAATCCATAAATACATCTATATATAGAGCTATATAATATTCAACTACAGTTAGATTATTATTTGTAAGAGCTCTATTCGCTTGTAATCTAATTAGTAATTTAAATCCGAAATTCTAGCTTTGGCTACGGACTAGGTGTGGTTATTGAAATCAAGTCATTTATTCCCAATTATATCCATTCCAATGCTGCTAGAAAATATTATAGTTTTTCTGCACACTGTAACTTCGAATATGACTGATTTAAAAAACCAGCTCACGGCTGATAACCTTTACCTTCGTACTTTTACCGCCACAATATATTAAATTTAACATAATATATATCTATAGGTATGTACTACGGTGCATCATCGTTAGTATAATAAATAATAAATGAGATGTTTTATGAATTACTTAATATTAAAAGTTTTTTTTTACGAATTATGCTCATAAAAATGGTAAATCTTTGCCATATCGTGATCTGCTGCTGCCTGCTGGTAAATGAATATAACTATGTATAGATATGCGTGTGCATAGCAAACTCGCGAAACATTAAGATTAATTGTGTTTTAGTAAATATAATTAAACGAAAAACAACAATCGTCGAGCTCGTTAATATTAATTAATCGACGAAAATCCGATGATACGGAAAAATAATAATAAAATAAACACGTGCACTATAATATACCCCACACTGCCACACTAATTATTATACTTTAGTGTTATAATATTTATTTGCATACCTACATGAATAATGATGATGATGTCACGAAATCGATAATAATCTCAACCGTCTGATGATCAGCAGGTGGTTCGCCGCTATTTTTGAGCACGTCTGACGTGTTCAACTACCATCACTCGACGCACATGCACATACAACCACCTCCTCATCCACCCCCGCACTCACCGCCACCTCCACCACTGGCACCGACGGTTACCATTAGCAAGGATCATCAGGATGGTAAGAACTAACAATGTTCTTTTATCAAGTCATATTGTATTGGATAAAAACTAATACACGCCGCTGCATATAATACATAATTTAATACATATAATACACACTTGATATAATACCAATATATAAATTATTCATTACCCAATAGTCTCCTAAATTACGACTGTTACGATTCTGATCAATTGAACAAATCGTTTCTGACGATTGTTGAATAAAACAATTTTAATTACTTGAGAGCTCTGTTGTATATAATATAAAAATATTTAGTATAAGTATAATATATAATATTATGATTTGATTTATGATTATTAACTACTATAATAGTACTAACTGTATAATATATCATAATTTAGCCACGTAGGAATTGTAAACTGAAGCAAACGTGAATCAAGTTTCATCGCTCATTATAGAATGGAGATCACATATAAGTGTTTGAGGATTTAACATTTAAAATAATATATTGTACAGTTTAAAATGTACCTATATCAAAATGTAGATATAGTATAGATGTATAAATGTGTAATTATGTAGCCTAACCTGCCTAACATAATATCTACATGTTATTTCAAAATATCTTGAGAGATGAAATTGATAGGGTTTACATCAAGTTCTTATTAAAGTTTCATCAATATTTTGTTTCACTTAAGTAGCTAAATAAATGACCTTGTAGAATATATTATGTAAAAATATTATACTTCATTGATATCGACCCCATGTAAATTAGTAGCAAAATAAGTTGGTCAGTAGTAAAATAATTTATTATTTAATAGAGTATTGAATGCGAATGTATAAATAATTTTATAATACTGAAAATTCTAAAATATTTTTCGTAACAGTTTTTTAATACAAACTACATTTTAGCATTTTAATCAAAAAATAAGTTTTAAAATTATTCATTTATTGACCACACATTTTCCTGTAGAATTCGCGGTGATCTATACATATAATATATGTACATGCACAATATACACAATACATTAAGGCGGCATAGTTGAATAGTCATAAATTAATATTATTATTAATTTTGCTTACAGGAGATGTCACAGAATTAAAGACAGCCGCATCTTTAGGCCACGATGGTAGTGGGGTAGGGTACACTGGAGTCTCCGTGCCGCCGCAACCCCAACGCAGAGGCGCCTTGCAGCTGTGGCAGTTTCTGGTCACGTTGCTGGACGACCCGAATAACGCTTCGTGTATCGTATGGACCGGAAGGGGCATGGAGTTTAAACTGGTCGAACCAGAAGAGGTAAGTACTATAAAATAATATTACGTATAAATGACAGTGGCATTTTATTAAAATGCACATTACTATATGATTTACACGTCAATAGTGTTTAAATCTGACCAAATAGTAATTTTATAAAAACTGGACGTCTTGAAGATCACGTTTTTAATTAATGCATACTGCAATTTAAAAATATATTATTCATTCGTTTTATTCATACCATTTGTTTGCACAATTTATCGATTTATGTACAATCGCAGGTGGCTAGACGATGGGGATTACAGAAAAACAGACCGGCAATGAATTACGACAAATTGAGCAGGTCGCTCAGGTATTATTACGAAAAAGGGATCATGCAAAAAGTGGCTGGTGAGTAAATATAAAAATTAACACGTTGAAGTGATTTTTCTCAAATTTAGAAAATAAAACGATGAGATTGTATAAACATAGTATACATTATACTTACGGAGAGATAATGATTGTGCATACAGTTTCCTTGATAATATTGTTTAAACAATATATCATTATAGCTGTTATGGGGAATTTTGAGATTTCGGGTAGGTATTCTATATACTGCTCGATTTAAGCACTATGAATAATTATTTAAACATTTTCTACATTAACTGGCATTTTGAAAGAATACCTGAGAAATTTATATTGAACCGCCAATTTATCGAGGGAAATGTGAAAAAATTTAAAAAATTAATATTCATATGGGTGTATAAGTGTATTATTGGTATTATTGCAAATAAATTATGTTATTGAGTTGTGCAAAATTGTATTTATTTATTATTTATCTATTTCCAATTTTAGCTTATTACTTATTAATATATAGGTGATGAATATTAGCGATATGGGATAGTGGTAACCCGTAATTGAATTACTATAATTTATCAAGGTAATGAAGTTATTGCGAATGCACTTTATAACAACTATCATATAACTCTATATTCTCCATTGATATGATTTTTGACACTTCGAAATTTCCAAAACATAAACCATAAACCATCGGTCTGTTACTTTTGTTCAGGTTAGCCACCTACTAAGTTATCTATAAATACCTTTATGTCTATAGACTATAACACAATACACATATAATAATAGTTATATAATATATTATCATATATACGACTAAAAATTCAGTACCTACCTATACTGCAGTATCCGCAGTTAAAGTTGCAAATATTATTATATATTTATTTATTATGCTAAAATGAGTAATGTCGTACTTGCCGTAAAATTAACCAATATACCTACTAGAAAACTAGCAACTATTACTTCATAACTAGAATAATATGAAGATAAGACTCGCGAATTTTAGATAAGCGGGGATCAGCCCCTCAAAAAAATACCAAATTACCCGAGTCACAAAAATGTTTATACAGACAATAACCACCTCCCCAAAGAATAATTGTCTAACTACACGCCTACGTAGCTGTACGCATATCCGCGTATCCAGAAGCTATTTTTGACCCCTTGACTACTGTTGCACCCGTGGTGTCAAATTCAGTTCTGACGGATTAACGAGGCACTACAATATATATTATACATATAATTTATTGTTTTCAAAATACATATATTCAAGCCACTGGGAGCTTTTCTGGAGATCCGTATCACTCAAAATCGAGATTGAGAGGAACAGCGAAAATAATACACAACTTCGGTAGGTAATCAAACTACAATAACAATATGAAGTCTGTGATGGAGAGCGTTTGCTGCAGAAAATAAATCTGCTAGAGACTCGGACAAATCACAAGTATATATAATATATATCATATATATCATATATACACTTATGTTCTGTATAGATATAATAAAGCGTACAATAGAGCCAATAAAAACGGCTAGTCTATTTAGAATTCGATGAAAATCGGAGAAAATCTGAAAAATAGCGTAGAATTAAGCTCTCCGCCCCCACCTAATAAAAGTTAGAATATTATAGCTTAAAAAAATATCGTGCTTACTGCTTGTTTATTATATGCGTGTATATTGTGTATAATAGATATAGCCAACCTCATCTTAAAATACATGGGCATGATGTATATATATTTTATATACTAATTTGTCACTTTAAAATTTCTTTAATTTCCTCATGCGTAGTCTGACATCGTCGATGGTGATTTCTGTACTGTGAACTCGGGGAACTTACAATTTACATCATCAATAATATAGTTCATTATATAACCGCCATCTTCAGACTTCCTCAATCACCAGACGGTCGGCGATATAGGTATAATATTATCTATGGACATTTATTTAGCGACAAATACAATACATAGCATCTACATATATTTTTATATTTATGGTTTTTACCCGAGGAATTTGCTTTTGGAAAGAAATCACTGTCGGAAATTAAAACAACAAATCAATTTACTAAAAATAATTGTATTTTACGGAATCCTGATGAAACCAAGGCGTCTGGGACGTTTTTATTTCATTTTATTTAGATTAAGTACATGCAAAAGAAATGTATTATATAATAACTACTACCAAACCGAGTATTTTTATACACGATCTCAGTGATACAAACTTATGAAGTTGGGGATGGTAATTGTTGGTTGGAACTTTTCCAATTGTCCAGTGGTTCTTGTTTTAAAATACATGAAGCACGTACCACGCTTATACGGGACAGGTAAGTTTCAATTTAAAAAAAAAAAACACCTCTATTAATCAGTTTGTTTTTTTTTTTTTTTTGTTAATGAATAATGAGCAAAATATCTTGATTGTAAAACGTCAAAACTAAATCGTTATAGAAATGTAATTTCTGTTGAGAATGTTTTTTTTTTTAGAATATCATTTCAATCAGGGCAGATAGGTAGGTAATAACTAATATCGTTGAGTATAATATGTTCCATAAATATATAACTCGATGGAAATAGCAGGTATGTAAGCAAACATATTTTTATTTATACCTCGGCATTCATTCTTAGCATAATAATATTATGTGGGACGTCAGTGTTTTACCTATACATCATTATACAATCTCATCGTTTCGTTTTCGGTATAGAAAATAAACCGTTTTCCAATAAATACAACGGAGTGATGTAGGTACACCGTACACACGTACTCGATCATAATAATAATAATAACAATAATAAAAATAATATTTCTATACAATATATGTGCGCGCGCCAACGTCAGTCGCCCGCGGCGTGTGTGTATACTGTTCGTCTGTTCGTTTGGACAAACACAATAATATAACATAATAATAATTATATATATATATAATATTATATTACCTATATTATGTTTCGCATAGGGGGGCGGGGGGCGAGGGGAGAGTACGTTTAACGTAATATATATATATATATATATATGTATACACACGCAGCAGAGAGAGGCGGCAAAAAGGCAGCGCGCACGCATTATATTATGTATACTCTCCAGCGTTTGTGCACACACCCGCGCTCACGGTGTTTGTGTTTGCTTGTGTAGTGACGGTTGCCTCTCTTTAATTGTTTGCCAGGCGAACGGTACGTTTACAAATTTGTTTGCGACCCCGAGGCGCTCTTCAACATGGCGGCCACGTACGATTACGCTGCAGTATCCGATACGTCCGGTGGGCACGTTGGCGTCACGAACTCGACCGCGGGACATCACCATCATCTGCACCACCACCATCACCACCATCATCACCAGCAGCTGGCCACCAGGTACGCCGCCGCCGCTGCCGCAGCCGCTGCTGCTGCTGCGGCCGCTGCCACCGCCGCGGCCAACATGCACACTGCAGACGGTGCAGCTCCGACGGGCTACGGTGGTCCGCCGCCCACCGTGGGATCTGACGTCAACGGTGGCGGCTCTTACGCTTGCACTTACGGCGGTGGCGGCGACGGGGGCGGTAAGTCCGTCACGATTGTTACCGCCACGACTTCAGCGTCCACGAACGCGACAACCACTCCCCCCACATCTTCGCCTTCATTGTCGTCGTCCACTTCGTCTTCATCGTCCTCGTCGTCCACGTCGTCGATGGCCGACGGCGGCGGCGTCAAGTCCGAAGCCGCCAGAGACTGTAAGTCGACGGTGGTGGCTGCTGGCAGACGCCATCACCATCACCAACTCCAAAGGCCAGAAATGGCGGTCGACCGTCACCAACACCAACACCATCTCCAACACCATCAACACCACCACAACCAACTCCACCAGCTGCAGCAGCAACAGCAACAGCAGCAACAGCAACAGCAGCAGCAGCAACAACAACAACAACAACAACAATTGCAACAGCAACATCAACGTCACGGAGAAGAAATGACAGTCGATCATCGCCATCACCAACATAATCATCCGGCGTTGGTAGTCGACACAGCCACCACCACCACTACCGGTGATGGAGCAGGTTACTGGTCCGCTGGAGTCTTCGTCCGATAATACCTACATAATATTAAAATTTATGAGTTAAGTAGATATAAACCATGTACATTAACTGTTTTATTATTGTTAGATCGTACCTCCGATGTCTCATGACGACTTATTTCGAGTGAGTTCTTCAATCGTTTAATGTTGTAAGTAAATAAGTAATCTAAAATCGACCAAATTATGTAATATGGGGAATGCGGATATAACAACGAGTTTATTTAGAACCTTTTTGGGGTAAAAGTCCGGATTTTGGACGCAGGTGATTGCACGGTCCTGGGGCCACCATCATGTTTCACACTTTAAAAATTAATTTCAAAAAATAAAATAAAAAATGTCCATATCACGAAACATTACTAAGTGATAAGTTCATAACAATGTGATAACGTTTTTGAATTCCTTAGTAAAAATGAGAGTTATGCGGAAACCCCGATCATTCAAGGTGTCATATTTTCTGAATCCCTGTTTTCTCGACTTTTCGTACCTAGTTAAACTATATGTATTAATAAAAAAAACGCTTCTCAAAACAGTATACTGTGTGGAAATGGCGGGAAATGAGCAATTTCAGTCGTGTGCGACGTTTGCCCAAGACTGAAATTTCATTCCCGCACAAATTACACGTGCCTCCTATTTTTGTCACTTCTCTGCGTTCATCGATCTCGGCAAAGGTAATGTAAGGATCTATGCAACAACCAGACTATTCCATGAAATCAATTTCACGGAAAAAAATTTTCCCGCGTCACGCAAAGGGGTTATAATATGATCAAAAGATGTAACCAAAAGTTTATGTCTTGCAAGGGCCGACATGGTATAGATTTGAATGTCTGAGATACGTCCAGCACTTTTGGGGATTTCCAGTTTAGTACCCGCTGGACGGAAAAAAGGTCGCTTTCCAACGATTCAACCGTCGTCTAAAACTAAACTTTCGGTGCAGGAGTGACAAAAAAAATATGTTATATTATAATATTGTCCAGCGAGAGAAAACACCGATTCTGTTCATTCTCACGCGACACCGCCATCAGTGCCATAGAGGCCAATTTCACTATGGCAGGGAATCGGCTGGAGATGTGCAAAATTGCAGAAACCCCGATATTTTGGTGTGTCTCGCTGGACAGAACAGAGTTTCTATCTTAATATTATAAATTATAATAGGTACCCACACCAAGTATAATCATTTGTTTGAATTTTTAAATATTTTAATCAACAGGATAAAATGTATTACCTCTAAGTACAGTATATTTCAACTTCGAATTTGAAAAAAATTGACTGCATTAAAAAATTTAAGTAGGGATTATATTAGGTTTTATTTTAATTTTCATATTATACTTTCCTATTTCTACTTAGTACAGTAGTTGAATTAATTATTTTCTATAAAGATAAAATAGTAATATTAGTAATTATCAACCATTAGGTTAGGTATATAATAATATGGGTACCTGTTTAAGTGTAAGCAATTAATCGTTACTAGTTAGTCGTTTATTTAACTGTAAACTTTATTAATCCTTGACTGAAAAATCTCAACATTTTATACTGTAACGAAATGTAAATTGCAGTTAGTTTACAGTCCACGTCTAGTCATAATAATTAGAACAAAAATGTTATGATTAAAGCCACACTACATTATAATGTAGAGATAAATATTAAATTGTATTCACTTTATATTGTAAGCCTATGCTGCCAGTGATGTACTGATGTCGGTAGCTAGTAAAAATATGTGGAAAATATTATGAAGATGGCACTTTATTCGAAAGTTCCGAATTCTTTAAATAGCCAATAATAGCCGACTTGTTCAATATTCATTTTGGTACAACGTGTACGTATAGTACCTATACTTAAGTTGAAATAATAGTTTAATGAATAATATAAATAATAACAATTGTCTCTCCTCCCACCCCCCATACAATAGTAACTACAATTACTATTATTATAACATTTTATAATGTTTGATCTCTTGCTAATCTGTTTTTAAAAAGTAAACGAACAAGTTGTTTACATTTTAATCGGATACTACACTAAAGTGCTGCTTGTCTGTATGTATAATTTTATATACCTACTATAATTTATTAGTCTATGGTCTAATAGAGTCAGAGAGTCTATATACCTACTCTACCTCTATAAACCACGCTCGTATAATATTAATATTATATAATTATATATTATCTGATTCAAATGACAAATAAATTATTATTATTTTATAATGATAGAATTTGATCATATTTCAATCACACTATGTCGGTGTATGGAGCATAAGTTACTATACCATAATATTATAGTATACAGTATTTCATATTTGGTGTGAGTGTGTGAAAAAATTGTTGATTATTACGAAATAACTCAATGTAATCCTTAACATTTTTGCCGCAGAAGATTTGAAAGCTGTTGTATATATTATATTATGTAATATTATAATTTATAAATTATCATATTATAGGTATATTTTATTATATGTAGATAACAGAATAAGACTTTAACTGAACAAATATGTTTTTAAGTGCAATTAACTATATATTATATATTGTTATTATTGTATAATGCTATAAATGTCTACTACCAATTTTCTAATATTTTATCTTAAGTCTTAACCTTGTAAAATAAAAATATAATAATAATAATTTTATTTTTTATTTTACCTACAACAGAAAGCTTATTATTTTATTAAATTTAAATTTATTTGTTTGAATAGTTAGATGGTCATGTACATTTTATGGTACCTCAAGGGATAATTTGAAAACTATTTTTACAATCTCCCTCCTCAGAATTTTAGATTGTTTAATTTACAGTTACATATAATAACCATACATTTAATTAAGGTAAAAAATATATTAAGAGGTGGGTAATTATAAAGACAAAAAAAACCAAACCGTGAAAAAAAGGCCAACATCCAGACAAAAAGTCTGCTTATCAAAGTACATATCAACATTGTAGTTACCTAAGTCGGCTCTTTCTTTAGTTAATAACTTGAATATACACAAATACATTTATGTGTAACAAATGTCTTTTAATTTTATTGCTTATGTCATCACTTGACAATCAGTTTCTGATTTTGTCTTTATGGCATGGTCAACAACTGAAATAAATTTCAACCACTCTGATTATTTTTCTTTGAAACTGGAACAATACAATTAAAAGAGTTTTGTAGCACATGCAACTTGTTGTGTATTAACTATTAAAGTTATTGACAAATAAAAGAGCAGACTAGGCCACAATGTAGATATTACTATTTACTATTAGCACTTTGATAAGAAAACTTTTTTTTGGGATATTCAGTCAGTAACAAAATTTCACACTTTGAAGTTCTCCCCTGTTGCAAAGGTCTATCTAATATTAAGGGCTCAATATTTTACAAAGTCAAAGCTACATAAGCCTAGGTTTTCATGTCCATCAAAGAGGAAGCAGAGAGATATGATGGTTAGAAAAACATGGTGGAGCTGTTCATGTGAAGATACAGATTACAATTTATTAAAATTTGTATAGGTAATGTGATTTGTTTCATTGTTTGTGGTTGTGCAGAAATGTGCAAAATAGATAACAGAGATTACGTTTAAAAATAAATATTATAATAGGAACATTAGTAGTCTGTACATTACTACATTACACATACAAATAAATCTCAGGAGTTGGATATATTTCATTTGTTTGATACGAATCCAGTGTTGGGAGGAAAGTTCCTTTATAAGGATACCTAATACCTATAACTATACCTTTGATATATTGTTACTCTACCAAACACCCATTCTTTAACAACATATTTTGTTTTAACTCATGTAATTAGGTATACTGAAAATTATAATGAAGTCAGAATTAGGTGTATGCATTAGTTGAAAAAAAGTATGTACGGTCAAGTACCCATAAAGTCAGCTTGTCCTTGATATTAAATTTAACATTTACGTAAAAATAAGTAGTATACTTTACTAAGGAAAAGATACATACATTATGATAACTGCAATTATTTTTATAAAATCATTGAGAATTTATTTTTTCACAAACATAATGATAAAAACGTAAAAGTAAAACATTTATCAATTTGTTTTTATTATACTCAATGTTTTTTTGAATCCCAATCAGAATTACTAAAACAGCTTCAATCAGAAAAAAAATATAATTACTCTAATAACATAATTATCTATATTTATGGATAGTTGAAGCATATTTTAACAAACTAATAATAAAAAAATTCTTATACAGATAAAAACTTAGATTAAATAGAAACTATTAAAAGTATTCATACATCAAATAATAATAATATTGTAATAACATTGTTTAAAACGTACTTGGTAATGTAAAACTTAAGAGAATAAAAATAAGATAAAACCATAACGGTACAAAATCACAAAAATATTAGTATATATTTTTTACCTCCCATTATTTTGGGAAGTAAAATAGTTTTTAAGTATTTTGTGTAATTAGCTTTTTTATACATTAGAAAGGCAAGAAACACAAATAAGGCACAAACATTTGAACATTTTAATAACTTTTAACATATTATAATAATTTTATAGAAATATAATTTAAAAATTTGATCTTATAGTCAAGTACTATTAATTTGGCCACATGAATTAGCCGACAATTTTTAATTTGTTCAACCGAATGGCACTGTTTGTACATTCAGTGCATGCTCAATTTTTCAGACTTTTGTTGCTTGTTAAATTCACATTTTGTACGTAAAATATCCAAATTATCTTAACTTTTGTTCATTTAATTAATTTTGATGGACTATACAAATTGTGATTTAAATAGTATAATAATTTAAATAATAATAATAACAAACAACTGAGTTTACTTATCGGTAAAATATGAATAAATAAAAAAAATATACATAAGACTTAACAAAAAAAAAAAAAATAAATTACTGTCAATCAGTCCATCAATTGAAAAAACAAATTTATGAACATCTTATAAATATGTATATTATAATATATAATTTTCGATGAGATAAAATTTTAGGTAAGCGTTTATGCTCATTTGAACCCGGTCAAATCACCTTTAAAATCTGACCGGATACTGTCGTTGTCACCGAAGCGCATCCACATTGTAGTGCCCACTACCATTTGACAACCTGTGATCTCCGCCATTAGACATTCTGTGATCACCGCCATTTGTCATTCTGTGGTCCCCTCCATTCGACATTCTATGATCACCGGCCACTGATGGCTTCTTGTACAATTCAAATGCGCTACCTCTTTGGTCACGATGTTGTGTTAAGTCCAGTGCATTTGGATCTCTATGGTGTTTGTAGTATATATGGTTACGATCCATTTGTTGAGAAGGCTGTTGTCCATTACCACCTCGTCGATCATAACCCCTATCTAAGCTACTGCCATGACCCGAATCAGCAGTATTCACATCTGTTGATTCTGATGAATACTTGCTAGGTGATGATGGCATCTAAATATTATATATAAGTTCAAAATTGAAATCTTAAAAATGTTCGACAATAAATGATTTATTGAAGACAACCATCATTAAAATTACTCACCCCATTAGACATATGTGATGAATATGTGCTATCTGCCATGCTGAATGATTTTGAGTGCTGGAAACCAGCTGGAGAGGGTTGATAATACTGCTGTTGTTGTTGCTGTTGCTGCTGTACTGGTGGTCGGTAGTTTTTAGGTTTTGGAGGTGGTACAGGTTTATAAGATTGTTGCTGTGGAGGTGATTTTGGCAATGGAAGGGGTTTACTAGTGGCATACTCAATCATACCTCCAGAAGTACCACCTGGAGGTCTACAAACAAACAAGGTACTATGTAAGTATACAACACTACACGTGATAAACACAACAAAAATAAATAAACTACAGAAAACTACAATAAAATGCTAGAAAATATGTATTTATATCAAAGCTACACAATATATCTTTTACAAGAATAAGCTATATCATTTATTGGATCAATAATATTCAAGCTTCTATAAAACTGTAGCGTTTTTAATTTTGAAATATTCCTATAAAATCAGAAATATAAATTGAAGACATTTTTTAAAAAAGTTAAAAAAAAATTGAATTTACTGACCTGTATTTTGGATAGTCTGATATTTTAGTGTCAACTGGTTGTTGAGTTGACCTAGTAAATCTATAAGGATCATGATGTCTACCTAGAGTGTTATTGCTGCCAGATTTAAGATCATCCTGTGAGTTTGAACACAAAGTTGTTGTAAGGTTTGCACTACCGTTGCAGCCTCCATTCATGCGTACGCCATAACTATCATATGATGATACACTGTCATAGCTATTGTGCATATCATACAACTGAAAGATAAATACGGATTTATTTTATATTAAACCATTATCAAGAATTTTTTTGTAACATACTTGTTTACTAGTGCTGGTATGGGTCCTCTGATGATGGGGAGTTGCATTTATGTAATTAGGTATATCTTCCATACCGTTTGGACTGAATAATCTATCTGTGGCTGATCTTTGACCATTAGCGCGATTTCCATGCAATGGTTTTGTGTTTCTATCAACGCGGGGCGGTAGATCGGGTGGTCCATTACCATTTACCATTAATGTTGTGTGAGTAGGAGGACCAGCCATGCGTAATGTTTGAGGAGGCTCATAACTCGCCTATTATAGTTAATTAATTTGTATTAGAATTAGGTAAACACAATAAATCAATTAACTTTTTTAAACTAAATGTGGAGATAAACAATAGTCTTCTTCAAATAAAAATGTATTTTATATGAGTTTTTTATTTTATACGTTTCTTTATTGTAAATTAATAACTAATTCATACCTGTTTAAACACTGAAGGTGAATATGGCGGAGGTGGATTATAATTAGGAATGGCAGAGTCATCCTGAGTTGTAATACTTGGATCACTTGAACTTTTTACCAGTCTTGAACCAATTGCAGAAGGACTGGCCGCTGCAGTAGAAGTTGGGGATGCTAATGTTGTGTTACTAGTCTCCATATCACTTTCGGGAGATGATGCATATGACAAACGTAAGGAAGTCATCGGGAATAACAAATCATCAGACAAGTTTTCTTCAGGCTGAACACATAATGCATGCCACAAACACAGAACAACATGTTAGTAACTCACAATACATAAATCAGTTAATTTACAAACACAAATTAAATACACGTTAATAAAGAACACTATATTATATATATAATTATATTATCAATTATCTATAAGTGAATATGAATTAAACAGAAAATAGGAATAGAAATATTTTTGTATTATTTATTACTTATTATCAAATCAAACATAAACGATATCTGAAGTAAACAATACATTATAAAATAAAAGTTAGTAAATAATACCTAGTATGATAATGTCAATTAGAAAATTATTTTTGTAGTTTAGGATGAAAGGAAAATAAAATTAAAAATAAACCGTTAATCATGCAATATAATATTATTTTATAAACAGCAAAAGTACATACAAGTAGTTAATAGGAACTTCATATGTAACCAAAAAAATCATTTGGTTTTCTATCATAATCAGTATCACTAGAAATAACATAAGGGTCACAAAATGGATATGACATAGGAAGTAAATAAAGATCCGATAGGAAGTCTATAGTCTATAAATAATAATATGTTTATGGTTTTAGAATACTGTTTTTTAAATGTTTGTATCATATGTATGGTAATAACAATACCTTGGTCTCGCTGACCCAAGTTGGAGAACTCTGGTGTTTATCGATTAGTTCTCGAAGTTTGCGATACCAAGCGTCTCCTCCATTTAGTGTAAGCGATGAAGTAAATACATGAGACCACACTTTTTCTAATTTTTGACATTGTTCCAATAGCTTTTTACTGCTCTTGTGTGCAGTTCTATAAAATATCAATGGTAAATAGTACTAATATACACATAATGATTTAATACTCATTACTTTGGTAACCCAGCACGTAGCTCTTTGATCACTTGTTTGTTATCGGCACGCAACATGATGACTATAGGATAAAATTGAGCATAGTTTAAACGGTCAACAGCATTTGGAGTAACATCTAACAAAGCGTGTTTCCCTCGGTCCATGATATCACGAATAGCACTTAACCGTATTATACCACTGATTTTCTTGCTTCCGTCAGTAGTGTTGTTTTCGAGTTCTATGAAACGAAATCAATATACTATTATTAAAAATAATGTCAACATGCAAGCATAATAAACAGGTAATACTTACGAGGAGATAAAAATTTGTCAGGGAAGTCTTTGGTAAGTTTTTCTCGGGCAATATCTGATATCGGTCCAAACAAAACGACTGGTCGCACGAACCCTGTGTGACTCAACACCACTTTTTCGTAAGCTGGGAACTTGCTTATACTATCCCCAAACACCACATCATCCCAATTTTCCTATGATAAAGTCAATAAATATTTCACATTTCTCTCAAAAAATATTGTTAATGATTTTGTTACCTTGCTCAATGATTTTGATCTGCGGTGATTGTGTTTTCGGCGTCTAAAGAAACCACCTTTACTTTCTGAAGCATTCATCTCTTTCTTAGTAGCATTAAACTGAGCTGTAGCTAGTTCTTCAGCTCTAGCCTTATTCGGTATTATACCTTTTTGGACTTCTTGATTGTTTCTCCCAATACGGAATACTTGCCAGGAACCAACTACACCATTGTGCAATGTGTCCATTACATGGAACACGTCACCTTTGCAGAAGCTCATTTCACCTTTGTTGGGTTGTTCATAGTCAAAATGAGTCCTACAGTGTGCACATATGGATATTAAAAACACTGTTAAATCTTTAATTTTAACGTTATTAATTACTTAATGTGGAACGAATCGCCCCGTTGATTGTTCATAATTTGTTCATATTGATCACGTCTGTGTTGAACGATTAGATGTATTTGATCTTGAAGGCTCAACAAGAATAGCACAGCTTCTTCGCGAGTTACTCCTTTCATATCCATATCATTCACTTTTAATATCTTGTCACCTGGTTGCAAACCTTGGGTGAATGCGGGACTTCCTGGCTGCACAGCAGTGACAAATATGCCAACTTCATTGCCACCCGTCAATCGAATACCAACGGACCCTTCTTTTTGGAATGTAATAAACCGAGGATCAGGTCTGTTGATAAAATTTGAAATTAATTTAATTGCTCATCAGTCATCACTGTTATGTATTAACTATTGATTCTATGTTTAACAACTTACTTTAAATGTTTTGATTTTTGAGGTAGAGTATCTTCATAAAACTGTCTAGTTGTACTGTAATAGTCTATAAAATAATTATGAAAAAAAATTTTAAGAAATAATTTTTTAATTTGTAATCAAAAACATATTCGAGAATTCAGTGTCCCAGTGCTTCCTCCCCCTTCACACAGTTTTCAATTTTTGAAGACTAATTTTATTAATTTCAAGCATTCAAGTGACTACACACATCATATTCCAATGCTTTGGTGGTGTATGATACTAAACATTTGCTTATTGCATATATATGCTGGTTGTGATATTAAAATATGTTAAGTAAGCATATAATTGTTTTATACTTAAAGACACATTTTTTTAAAAAAAATCGAAAATGTCAAATGTCTATAACTAGCTCAAAAAAGAGAAGATATTTAAAAAATAATGATATTGACATTTGGTGAAAATGTCAAATATCTATAGTTAGGTATTTGTTTTTGAATTATAATAAAATAAGAACATTTTTTAAGTCTAAATATACTATTTAGTCACCTATTGTCAATCTTAAACTTAATCATGAACATTATTTATTTATTTGTAATCTCACTTTATTTTTTGCGGTTTTTTTTTTTATAATTGTGTTATGACTGATGAGTATGTAATGTTTTCGAACTAAAAACCACTCAAAACTCGATAAGAAATTAAAATATTGTAAAAACACGACGAAAGAACACAAGCCAGCTTAAGAAAGAGATAACACGGGATAACATGCTCTTCGCTCTTAAAATGTATTATCGTATTATTTGTACCTTCGGGTCTTGGTGGTGGCGGACGAGGAGGTTCCGAATGGTCTTCAGCGCCACTTCTACTACGACCATGGTTGTACGTAGGTCCCAGATCACCGTTATGCAAATTGTTGGCTATAAAAGAAAACACCGCATTTTTATATTATATATAACATTATAAAAATACAACACAGAGCCTTATGAATTACAATTTTAAAAGGCAGCTATTGTAGCGTAAATTTACCTCTACAAATGTAGAATTAAATGTGAACGTATTAAAATGTTCTAACTACTTATAACTTAAATTTATTTGCCAAAATAGTAAACTTGAAAGTCTAAAACTTCGTTAAAGTATACGCACTCAAAAGTTTTTGGAATCTTAAATATGTGTATAGTATAAACTATTAACTAGTAATAGTCAATTAAACTAAATACACAGTTTATGAATTTAGATTTTCTCGTTAAAAGTGGTTGAGGGAAAGGGGATCTGTCAAATATATTGTGTTCTGTGAAGAAAAATTAAAGCCAATTTACGCTAAGGAACACAGCAAACGTAGCATATGGATTACTTTTTATACCAGACGTGTTGTTGTCCATGGCAGATGTGGGCCTGTCCAACTGGCTCAGGGAAACGGAATCCAACAGCGGGTTACGGGACCGTCCACGCGGCGCCAAATTGCTTTTGGCTTCTTCTAGCATGCTCCTGCTGGGTGGCTGTACGTACAAGTTTTGCGATGGATACGCCGAACCGTTGATACCGTCCATATAGTTGTTATTTTCTATATAATATACAAACAAAACGACAACGGTGTTAATAAAGAGCAGTTTTGATTTTTTTCTCAAATAGAGCAAAAATTGTAGTGAGAGAGACCTCACTTTTAAACGGCACAACCAAACGTTTCGTCTCATACCTTTCGTGTGCAGAGACGTCGGTTCGGACGAACCGGAATATTGTAAAACGTGTCCGTTGGCATTGCCTTCACGGCGCACGGTCAAACTCAGTTTGTCTTTGGCCGATTCTATCAGTCGCCTGGCTTCTTTAAGCGTCATGCCATCCACCACCGAATGATTGTTGATCTTCAACAGCACGTCGCCTTCCTGTACACTGTTGTCGCCCCCCTTTGTTCCTTCTTTGATGAAAATCCTGCTTCCCAAAACGATTCCAAAATCTAAAAGCGATAAAATATACAGAAATGTAAAAAT
This sequence comes from Myzus persicae, assembly GCF_001856785.1. NCBI lineage: Eukaryota > Metazoa > Arthropoda > Insecta > Hemiptera > Aphididae > Myzus > Myzus persicae. Next base: position 388,371 of record NW_019104000.1, read on the forward strand.
ATATTTAATATTACGAGTATATATTGCATATTTTATGTATCGATCAAATAAATCGCTTATATTCGCCCTCAATATATACGTGTTCACAGCATGAATTCGGAATAACTTACATCCCTCGTAGTAAATATAGTTATAGAATATAGGCTATGGCTATAGTACTTCTAAAAAATATTATAAAACGTTGATTCATATTATGTTATATTTTACAAGATTTTATTGGTTTGAAATTTGAATTTTCCATACACAATTTAACTCGAAAAATTATGATAGGTACCTATTAAACATTCTGATTTGACAATATTTTAAAATGTACGGCGTTTCCTTGTATAATTAAATTAGAAACTCATCGCTTTGACTTACAATATATTCGACTTATAAATTGACGGTACTGTTTAAGTTATCCAGCCTAGTATGTATATTGTATACGTCTAGTAATCCGAATAATTACCGTCTTTTTTCCTGGTCTTATTCAGATGAATACGCAGCGTGTGTGGCGTGTTTGAAGGCAACACCAGACGACGTCTCAGCGACAATGTCACGTTTTCGCCACATTCCCTCAGCACGGCAACTGCCGTACCGTATTCGACGTTGTCTAGTGACACGCCGTTGGCGGTCATTATTCTGTCGTTAACCCTGCGAGAGTAAAAGAAAAATCAATTTCCGTCAGATGCATGGACGTCTCAATATTATATCGTGGAAGGGGTGGGTCTACATTATAAGACTATTTTCGGTAATAATGTAAAAAGCCCTCACATGAGCTTTCCTTCTGCAGGACCGGACTTCAATACATCCGACACGGCTATTGACGGGTCACCGTTGGCGAAATGAGGATTGTCTCGGCCACCGCTGACCGCGATTCCGAACCCGTAACCGGGCACACGGTTCAGAGTGACTTGGTGGAATTCCCAAACGATGCGATCTCCATTCTGCAGCAAAAAAAAAAAAACTTTTTAACACCATTTTGCATCACAATATATATCCGTTGCGCAGGGGCAAAGAGTGATTGAGATTTGGGGGGGGGGGAGCTTAGCTTATTGTATTTTCACCTATGTCCTTGGTTTATGATACCTACGCAGTAAAAAATATAAATAAATAACAAATAACAACAATTAGTACATAAGAATCGCAATAATAATGTAATAATGTATGTGGTGTTCTAGGGGATGGATTGTGGTGTACGAGAAGAGGGAATTTGCTGCTAATGCGCTCTAAATATCTATTGTTTTTGAATTGTACGGAAATATTTGGTCGTCCCAATATTCTAAAAATATATAATATATTATAATAACGATTATTAATTTTGTCAAGCGTGAAATAGATACGAAAAGAGCACGTCATAAGTTTAAACTTATACTCCTGCATAGCATGGCTATATTAATAAGACCTCAGTGTTAATAATTCATATTATATATAATACATAATATGATTTGTACAAGAGTACATATACACATTAAACATACATTAAGCTTCAGAAGCAAACATAGTAAACTGTCCGATAATTAATTAACAATTATGTTCAACTAAAATAATAATAATAAAAACCTAACAATATTCAATTTAAAATGATATCCTTTTAACTGTAACAGTTCATATGAAAATTTGTAATATAAGTAGGTTGCTCTACCAAAACATTCTCGTTTGACTGAACATCCAATACGGACGCATTCTCAATTTATTGATATACAATATATATTATGACGTGACCTATTTAAAAAAAGATATTTAGCTCAAAACTTTCAATCGTTGTGATATAGATATCTACCTCCTATACCTACTTATAGAAAATCGTATACCTATAATAGCAATAATCTAGTTTATGCGAAGCGTTTTTACCCGAGTAAAAAAAAATCCAACAGGTATATATAATATATATATATATGTACTTATACAATAATGCCAAATCATTCAAACAAAAAAAATATTATAATTCAAAAATGTCAATCGTCTACCTGCAATAAGTACCTGGATATTACCTACAGTAATAAACTAATAACATAATAACCTACATTTCTACCGTATATTTAAATATAATATTATACATATTATTAGGTAGGTACACATATAATTATTATCAGAAAGAATATAAAATCTTATTTTTCCTTTTCAAATAAAAAAAAACGTATTCCGGTGAACATAAACTCGTAAAACGACCCGTTCGCGATGTTACATTACAAAAGTTAAATAAATACAACAAAAATACTTAATAATACCATAATCAATCAACGAACGTTTGAACGAGAACAAATATGGTTAAATCAATTTAATAATATACTTGACTTTTCCACTGAATATATGTTTACGCATACAAGGCCATTAAATTTTCTTGTGACAAAATGAGTGGCCATTATATGATAAGTTCTTGATATGTGATTTTAACCAATTTTGTTACACACAATTTTAAAGATATTGCAGTTCATAATAATACAAATTACTTTTGTAGATTGTTCGCAAGACCAAAACCACAAAAATTAAACACGTACAACACATGAAATAAATAAGTAATACAGAGTATAAGCATCGTCTTAACCATTGTCGGCTTTGTACACAAGTAATCCGATGGCCGAATCCACGCAATCACGAATTTTCCGAAGATTAATGAGAATTGTATTATTTTAATAACCCTGTGGATTGTCTACAATACACGGTGGTGTGATAAATCGTTTAAATTTAAATTAAAAAATATATAGGTAGTTAGGTACCTATATCATAAGTTAATCACTATCAAAGCAGTCAACTTACAAGAAGGGGTAGTCGAGAGCTGCCTCCCTCGCAAGAGTTTCCGCTCCCATGAGATTTTCCGTTAAAGTACTTATAATATACTGTTTTTTGAAAATATTTTCAGTAGCAGTCTCAAGATAGCAAAAACTACAATTATATCGTATTAATTAGTTATCATATAATATTATAATGTATATATTTTTAATGATAACTATTAAGACAGCTTCAACTGTAGTTACAGGTTTGTTCTGTGACAATATCTTCTTCTCATACGGTAGCTAACCGCAAATTAGTCCTAAAATCCTTCAAATGTGAAGAACGAATATTTCTCTTGTTGTGATGGAGAGAATATTTTTCCTAGTGTCTTCATAGCTTTAAAGTTATTTGTCAGTATGCCAGTAACAAGTACCTGTGAAATATCCTTCTGATAACTAATAATATTGTTAAAACAAAGTTGTGAAGTACTAGGGGTCAAGAAAGATTAGATGGACTCTTAAATATATTTATTGAACAGGGTCAAACATTAAGTGTTTACTATGGAGAAGTCTTAGAATTTTTTGAAATATTAAACCCTATCGTCAAACGACGCGTGGAACTTTAGTGAAATATATTATTTTAAAAGTTAGATATTTAAATTAGAAGACATTAAATTATACGTAATAATTATTATTAAAAATAGGTACTATTGAAAACTGTTGTGGTATTTGTATGTTTAGAGTTAAGACTAACCATATAGTCCGTATAAATCAATATAACCACTATGGTTTAATAGAACAACAATACAACCATGGGAGGATTGGAGTCCAGGCGACTGGGCCTTTTCAGCTGCAGTGTTGCCTCCCAGTCAAGAAGACCCGATGCAGAAGGATTGTAAATAAAATGAAATTTAAAAAATAAATAACCGGACACGAGTGTTTTCACACACTACAGTCTCACTTACATTTATACATGTCTCGAGTGGATATCGCCTGTAACAAGGGCGGCAGTCACTATATCATATTAACATATATATATATATTTAATATGGTGTAGGTTAATATATTAACATATACGGATCGAGAATGGGAAAAATTAAGTATAGATGGCAACCGACCACGTTAAAAAAACGAGTAGTTATAAACTCGCAATGGTAATAATTAAATGTACATAATATGAGAATGATGATGATTTATAAACCGTTCTGAACTTCTGGCACATATATAAAATGTATAAAATGATATCGAGTGTGCGTGTATGACTTGAGCACAGAAGTGGTTGGGTAAGAATAAAAACACAGTTTTTTGCCGTTCGTGGACATGTGTGTGTGTAATAATTATTATTATTGTTATTAGTTAGTTCGTCCATGACGATTAATCATTGAATGTAATAGTTGAGTACGAATGGCATGCACCGAACTGTTTAAAAAGTCAAAATATTATAATGATTGGATTATTATATAGTGTAATGAAAAATTGGTTGCGCCGGTCTTTTAATAACCGGAACATGCGATGATCTGGTTTTGTTAATATTATTATTTCTAAATACATATTACCGCAAATAACACACCTCGATCTAGTCGATGATCTCATACGCAAAACGACGGTTTAATTAATAAGGTAATGATTTATACTTCCACCGCTCACACATATTATACTATTATCATAATAATATCTCCATGTATGCGTATAAAATGTAATACATTTTATATGACATATTATAATATTTTAATAAAATATGCGCACTGCGTATGTCTCGATTTTCATTTCTACAACATCGATGATCACGGAGGTGTGTTTATTTTATACAAACAAGGTTTTGTGTTTTCATATTTAAATATTTAATCAAAAAATGCAATTAATGATGATATAAAAAATAATCAATCGTTATCACTTAATATTATAATACTTAGTCGGATGAAGACGACGCATATTCGAATAGGTCGATGAACCAATGTTTAATAGTATTAAAAGCTCGGCTAACAGAAATTAATTCGTAAAAAATTCTTTTTAAAGTTTAAACGAATTCGAATCGTTCTTAATGAGTGTATAGACTATAGACACTAAAACACATATTATATTATAGTCTTCGGTATAAACTATAAAATTTATCGACCGGCTCCACGAGACAGAATTAAAGAGAACTCGAGAATAGTATTGGCCCATGTAAAATATACAATTATGTTATATCAGACACGGGGTTTTGACCTTTGGCTCGGTCAAGATAAACGAAAACGAAATTCATCGCAGCGTTTTTAGACATAATAATCGACATGACACTGTTGTGAATTCATTTATTAATTAAAATAACACGTTGCTATGTCTAATGAGTCTCGACGAAAAACACGTTAAAATGGTGGAAACTATTAAATTTATAATTATTAATTACAAAGAGGGAGGACGACGGACAACATTTTTTTAAAGGTTTTGAAATGTTTGTGACTATTGTGTACTGCAGCAACGACATACGTAAACAAGTCGCGCAGGGTAGACAATAATAATAATAATAATAATAATACAAATTGAAAACACGTTTGTGGCTTGTTTTAATTTTATGTGTGTGGTGGCAAGTTTTGAGGTCAAATAATGACAAAAAGCACTTCGGCGAATGAGAGAAAAATTATGATATAAACAACAACACGTGCGTAAAGAAGATTTAAATTATTACGCGATAAGCAAATTAATTAAGTATAACTTCAAACGTCTTTACTTTCTAAGCGACCTGCGGATGCTGAAAACTGGTTGTACATAATATTTTTACATATCAGCAATAATTTCGTCTGGGGCAAAAGTCCAGAATCCGGTCTTGATAATAATAATAATAATATTATTATTATAGTATTATAAGTTATAATATTATACTGAATTCTTCCCCGTTCAGTTTTCTTATTTTATTAAACACTTAATCCAGTTAAGGTTTTCGAAAAAATTATACAGTAGATATATAATATCACAATATCATCATCACATACAATGACATACTCACAAATACAACGTAAAAAGACTATATGTAATAAAGTATTTGCACACGACTTTTGTCTGCAACGACAAGTATGCTCAAATATCCGTGGTTTTACTAAGGTATGTATAACGTGCGGTAAATTAAAATTCGCGGGATATAAAAACCCATACATAATACTTATTTAAATATACCTATATAAAATAAGTAGTTTTGTATAGGATATTGTAGGCACGACCAGTCTGGTTGAATTTTTTTTAGAGAAACCATCGTAGAGCCAAATCAAAAAAATCTGTACAGAAACGAGCCTGAGAGCCATGAAGATTTATGTATAAATAGGTACATAGATCGATTATTACATGACTATATGTTATATACTGATATAAATATTATTTTGATACTAGCATTGGTCTATAATGTTGCATACTTATAATGTTATATAGCTTAAGTTGCGCAGGAACACTATTTTCCAAGACGTGATGGGGGAGCAAAATAAGGAATACTCAAAAAAGCTATGGATGAAACCATAAAAATCTAAATACTTAGCTGTCATACAGAATAACGATAAGGCAAATTATAATTACTATTAATCATGAGTTACGATAATACCTACTAAAAAGTAAAAAAACGGCGCAACAACATAAATTAGGCTGTACGAACGATTTTGAGATTTATAATAAGTACCATTGGTTTATATGTTATGCTGCAGCCAACTGTTCTCCATAAACATAATATTATCGTATTAAAAAATGTTTTTATTTCAAATTTGTCTTATTGAAAATAAACGGTGGGTTAATCGGACATATAAGAACTTGTATATGTACCTAATTATATTTTACTTAACATCAGAACTGTGTACTCTGCTATCGTAATCTTCTCACCCCACCTCACCTACTTTTCAACAATACAAAATAATATAATATCGTCACTTTATACAGTAGTCTACTAGTCTTACATATCTACGAACTCCAGACTTAGGAGTTAATAAATAAGTTATATTATATATATATTATACAGATGACTATTATTTTGAGTTATTTCACGGCCACTGAGATATATGGCACTATAATAATATAAACAGTATTAAACACGCACACGTATATTCACAATGAAATCTATTTGTAAGCATAAATCTATAGGACGACTGGATTTTGATCATTCCCACGAAGGGTAGGGGAATATACACTATATACGTTTTATATTCTTATATACGACACGACACGCGTTACCACGGCTGACCGTGACTACAGCAATGGGATATTATAATCGAGTGCATACTACAACATTGTATAATAACAATAATATTATATTATAATTTATCCTACACCCCACAGTGCGGTACTTTCGTGGTGTAAGTAGATAATGAAAAAACAAATTTGTAACAAAATCGGTGGTTTTCGGGAAATATTCGTAAATACACAACTTTTATGGTCTTATAAAAATAATTTATGAAGTATTGTATAGTATTGTATTACTGTATTGTGTAGTTAAGTAGTTGAGTATATTATATTATTATGTTATATTGTAAATTACGCGTAGGAGCGAATCTAATGAAAGCCCCCATTATACATATTATTATAATATTGAGTTGAACGAGTCTGAACAAAAACGTGAGACGACGAACGGTATTTGAAAGATAAAAAATAAATTTCCTGAATCTTTAAACCGTTCCGACCGCCATTGCTTCTGTCGTCATCTTGCGACTTGTAGTGTTCGCTAAGGTAGGTTATACACTGTTAAACATTGAGCATAAATAATGATGAAATATACATACTGTAATGAAAAAATATAGTAAACGACCGTTTCGTGCAGACGACAGCACCTATATGATACACATATAAATATATATAAATACTCTACGATACATAATATATAGACAGATTACGATATTCTCGTGGTCATTAGCATAATTCCTTCTCATAGAGAAGGAAGACGGCTGAGGTTTGTATATTTTTCGTCAAACACGAATAGAATTATAATTTATTATTATTTAAACGATAACGAAGACGAAAAAAACAAAAACACATAAAATCCTGTAAGTACACCTTGCGCGTGTATATAGGTACTATAATATACTGCTTTATAATCAGTACTGCATAATGTTATTATTACTACAATATATTCTTATATACCATATACGTCACGTTAATATCATTATAATACACCACTTAGTTAACATTTCGACGGATATTGTTATGTCCGGGGGCTAGTGGGAGTGAACGGAGGGGAGAATCGAATCCTCGACTGTAGGTGATGGACCAGCGTCATCCAGGCCCATTGTTTGACTACCTATATCTTTTTGTCGTGAGGAGGTTTATTATTATTCTGTAACACAGAATACGTGTTTAAAACAAATAACTGTGATTTACGGGTTACAGGAGTATAAATAGTAATATAAATATTATGATATTATGTTATACACTAAATAGGTATAGCGCTCGATACATCGGAGTCGTGACACAAATCGCCGTCACTACTTTACAAACTATTTATTTCCCCCCGCGAAGAAATATTAAGTAACGACAAAAGAGAAATTCTTTCGTCTAGGGATAATTATTATAGTATTATGATTTATGAGAGTTGTACTTCAGTACTTGTTGAGACTTGGTGCTCATAATGTTGTGGTGATCCGGTTTACCCCCGTTATGTACTTTATGAGAAGTATAGTCAATCTATACCTGCCTACGAAATTATTGAATTATAATGGTACAATAATTAAGCAGTGTAGTATATACTATTATTATTTATTAATACGAAACTGCAGTAAAACAGTTAATATTTTTTTAATTCAATTGTAATAAACATATATTGTTACAACAAATTTGACAATTATTTTCGAGGGAAAAATATAATCCACCCAAAAAACAATTCAACTTTGAACTTTTATGTGTATGTATAATGTATATATTATATTATGAATGAGAATATGAATTTGATCGTTGTTCTTTGTAAGCATTGTGTATTTATACGTACATGAGGTTTTTGTTTTTAAGCGTATAATACACATGAGTACATGACTGGTTATTGTCGTTTCACTTAAAGAACGTTCTAATAATGTACTCGATATAATTATAAAATATAATAATAATATAATGATATAGGAGCGGTCTTGAAATGATTTTGTTTAAGCATAATATTTTATACTACCGTGCGTGTGTTGTGTGTGTATTATTATTAAAGTAAATAATAAGATTATGATTTAAAGCGTTTATTGTTGACGAGGCGAAAACAATAACCGTATTGTGAGAAATTGTTGTCGAAACAGCGTACAAAATACAATATACACAACATTATAATATTAAAATAAAAATAATAATAGTATCATAGTATAAGTCATAGTATAGCCGCAGTCCTTAAAAATAACAATAATAAATTTGTATAAGATCGAAGGGCTATTTTTTTTATAAAAACTGATGAATCCAATAGCCGTGAATAGTATATTATATTGCATAGACCATCGGCTTAGATTTCAAGAGAAAGCCGGAGAGAGAGTTTATATATGTATATATATATAATATACTAATCAGTCATTTAAATTATAATGTACACACGTGTGTTTCGATTTTAGCTGTCAGGTTTCAATGCTTCATCGAGTTCATAGTAATCATCATCGTCATCACCTACATCTGAGGAGCGTTGTGTTACATCGGAAGAAATTATATATATATCATATTATACATCTTCAGTGGCTGCGCAAGCGGCAAGTCTGTGACAAACTGACCAACACCTATATTTAAGTGCATACTACTGCAGCCAGTGCCTTTCTACACATGCATGCGTATATTGTACACAACTCTGTATAATTCATACATATATATATATGTATATATATACTGTGTGTATGTGAAGTATGTGTGTGTGTGTGATATGTACGTTTTTAATAATTAAATGAAAGTAGTAAGCGTGCGCGTCCTTGGGAACTGGTTTTCCGACCAGCAAAACAGGGAGTCCTACTGTATTCATATACCTATATAGAATATATTCTATTATATAGTATAGTATAATACACATACCGCGGAGCTCGCGCGCGCACTCGAGATGAGATAACCACAAGGAATGTGGTTTTTTTTGTGCACACATACACAACAATTTATTTTCCTGCCTAATCGTAAAAATGATAGATCTGATGCAAAATACCTCCTCCTCTCCCCCCTATAACACTGGCCATTTTTCGGCGAACGCATTCTTAAAAATTTTATTACGTAATAACAATACGTGCATATATAATAATGTATGTAAGTAAATATATTATGTATACATTGTAGGTATATACAACTGCAGGGGTCAGCAGTCGTTTACGCCTTAGCATTTACAAAATCGGGAGGGATTACATTGAGAGTTGAGTGTATACAATTCCCGTCAAATTTAAAATAAGTTTAATTTAGACTACAATGCGCGATATCTGTGAAAATTGATCGATTTGTGGGGAAGGCACTTATTGTCAACGTAATCAGAAATTCAGAATTGAAAACGTAATATTTTTTAAACGCCAACGGTATATAAGATATACATGCGTACAAGTAAAAATTCCAATCGGTTACGTGAAAGTCACAATAAAATAATATTACATCGATTAACGCTGCACGGCGTGTATGTAGGTACATATATAAATATTAAATGCACTACAATATTTGTAATAGGGTGTAGTCAACATAATATTATAATACGAAAAACAGGGTCACCGAGCCGCCCCGGGGACAAAATGAAAGCGATATTGGCTGGTGGCAATTTTTATTGCACGTGTGCATATATAATAATATTATTATACATACGATACACAATAATATTGGTGAAGCGTGTTATATAGGCACCTTGGTGCATTTACACAAGAGGCGATTACAAGTGCATAACGATGTTCTTTGACGAAAGACTACGAGGTTGAGGGCAAATCATTCGCAGAGTTGCGAACCTAAACATTCTATATATTAAGACTTCAAAAGTAAAGTTCATCAAATAAGTGTTTTAACAATAAAAATATTTTTTTAGATAAAAACAATCATAAAATACAAAGAAATTACAAGTCAAAAATGCTGCAGCGGTCAGGTGATTTACATAATATAGTAATAAGATATTTAACATAAATAATGAATTGGTTACTACGCGCACGTATGGTTAGGATACAGGAACAGGATGATTCACTAAGCATCATATTATAGATACGAGTAACTTAATCCAATCTAACTATAAGTATGACATCATATTTATGCTCGCCGTCAAATTTTCTTTTAATGATGTATTTATTCAAATTCTGAGTTTTGAAGTGTTTATGTGTACTTAAATTCGATCCTTGAGTATATATATATATAGTCATATAGATATACAACAAAAATCAGAATTTCAATAAATTCATTAGAGAAAAAATGGGGATGAGCAGGCTCGGTGAATCACCTTGTAAGTTGTGCAAGTCGCTAAACATATGTACATAGTAAAGACACAAAAATTCATTTATGTATTTATATTCTATATAGGTTACTACCTACATCATATGTAATATAATTTACCAACACTTTGTATTGGAACCGATTTATTTAGGTAGATATTAATTAAGTTTAACAATGAATACTCGGAGATTAGAACGTATTATGGGTAAGGAACACGCTCCGGAAAAATCAATTATGGCATCTCCGTATCAGATTGATTTAAAATTTAAATTATGAAAATCTCACATCTGGCAGGTATTTTTTATTGAATAACAGAAATACAGGCGTGGTTTTTTTGCCAATAAAAATGCATTAATTAAATACTAGCAAAACAACATTTGGCGCTTGGTATATTCACCATATTTACTTATTAATTACAGGCATCTCTATATTTGAATTTTGAATAATAATTTTTTGTTTCGGTAGAACTTCAAACGATAATATAAGCTGTTGAACACTTATTTATTATATTTGCCTATCTTTGCAGATGGATTGATGAACGTTAATATAGAAGAAATTGCAAAATATATTATATTTTATAAAGTTTCGTGTATCCAATGTAACTAATCGATGTGTATAAGTACAATATTAGTGTGGACTAATTTCCTCAGTACATACTGCTACACTTAACAAATTACCAATATACAAATATAGAACAATTTAAAAAAAAATATGCGATAACATATTATATAAATATATACATATATTATAGAATAACAATTTATTACTACAATTAGGACTGCTTTTAACATTTAACAATATTTAATCAACACACATAATAAGAAATGTAATTCAGTAATTAAAAGTCACAATTTCAGAGCAGCCATCATAGATAACAGGAAATTATTCTAAAAAATATCATATTAATTTGTGTGTATCTACATTTTCATATAGGTATTGTGAGTTTACAATTTATACACATAATACTAACTATGCGTCTCAATAAATTTATGAAAAAACTACAGTTAGGCCTGTGACAACTAACCGAGTCTACTTTTTGCTTAAGTCATTCGTGATTATTAGAAGAACGTACCAAAAAATACAAAACAACTAATGACTATTATTATAGTACATTCTCCTTCCGTTCGACCTAGTAACCAAATAAGACTAGTAAATATCATAGAAAAAATAAACATTTTGTCGTCCCATTACGGTATGGATGGTATACATATTAATATACCATCATGTCTGCAATAACGTATAACCTACTTAGAAAAGCGGAAGATATAATCGTGATCATATGACGGTACACGATACTTGTCACGGCGCGCACTCACAATCTTCGAAAAAAAATCACCATACGTGTTTCAGATAAGTGCAACACAAAAACAAATTGGACCATTTATTTCATAAATTACTTCGGCAATGAAAAAATAGATAGACGAGTTAAGATCAGCAAAGACACGTTTTTTATTAGTTTTTTTTATACACTTTTTATGCCGATAAATACGCCACTGGATATTGCGTCATATGTTAATATACAATATAAAATATGTAAAATGGGACGTAAACAATTAAAGCAATAATATCGTATGTAAGTTAGCACTCTTGGAAAATTAACAAATATCGTATTATAGATAGTATTTACTACTGCAGCACTCTCTAAAAGACAAAACTTGTACGTCGTTATCTAAAAACATGACTAAGGGTCGGTTTAACGGTTACAATGGTTTTAATATTACTACAATTGAATTAAAACAATAGTTTTAGGTATACCTTACATTTATCAAATGAGTTATAAATCATTGCATTCGAAAAAACGGGTTTGAGTAACGGCGTTTGGTTGAATAAAAAATTAGTTAGCCACTTGAATCCATTTAAATAATAGACTTGAAGCTTTTTCTGATTTTCAAAAATTGAGAAATTGAAAATTAAGCTAATACGTTCTAGTTAAGTTCAAATTCTTATGTACACAAAATTGCGGAGAGAAACTTTTTAAGTTAATTTACTGCATAATAAAACCAATAGTTTCGTTGGCTTATAGTATAAAAGCAACAGCTAGAAACATCGATGGTTTGTTTTAAAATTGTATACCTACATGATTTTTATTTAAAGTAGGTATTTGAATTAAACTAGCCACTGACTTATAATACTACACTAGATGAGGAACTTCTAAATTATTTAAATTGTTATCAGTGAAGCTTGCGTAGCAGTTGGCTGCCATTTTGTTGGTTGGCAAAACATTTCATTCATTTTACAAATTGTAATAGGAATAACATCATTTTTAATGGTTAAATAAAATGATAAAGATGATTTATGTAAAATGTTTTTTTTTATTTTCAAACAAGAAGTTTAGAAATAATAAAATACAAGGCACCATAATTAAAACATAAAATACCATATAATACCAACTGACAACCAGCATTCAACTGATTATAGGAGTTCGCTATCTAGTACTACATAGAAATCTGTGATACACGAGACGCAGATCATGAATTTTGATCACACGCGACTATGTAAGCATTTCCACATTTATTCCGACCAAACATCGATTTCCAGTTTACGACAGAGTTAAATTATAACTAATAATATATTATTAGTATGAGTATAAGGATACTTAACTGATGAATGGCATCTTAGAATATGATTGGAAAAAAAGTTCTTCGTGCGTGGGATCTTTTTTGTATGCAATGGAAATGCAAATATTATATAATCAAACAGCCAGACCACACTATGACCGTAACCTATCAGAGTATGACTAAACGATCAAAAATAATGAATCACTACCTCAGAGTATAAAACTGCACAGCCATTCCAAATTTTCACTCCTCCCAAACAAAATAAACTGTGAATCTGAAGAAGAACGAACGTTTGCGAGAAACGTAGCAGGTATTATAGAGTATTAACATTGTTTGAAAAATCGGTTATAAAATAGCAGTACCAACCAGATTCGTCGACCAATGCTGCGGGGAATTGGATAGTTCGCATGCCCCGCAACAGGTTGTAAGCACGTAAATATAAAACTGGTCTATTATCCCCCGTCGACTAGTCGCTTCTTTCACTGAACGCCGGACGACCACAATTTCAAACATAATATATATATATATATTGAATATTTATATACATCATTATGTACAAGGCGACATATTTTGTGTGCGTTTCCACGACGTGAAATTGTTGATATAATAATAGATACTATATACATAAAAGCTATCGTCAGTGGTTTGATATTTTTATTTATATTGCCGCCTAGAAGATTACATATATATATTTAATAGTATATCCTATGTATTTCTATTGCGAATAGCAAATATTTAATATATATATATATATATATATCACCCATTATCGATATACCGAAAAACCGTGAGGTCCGATACATATACAGAACTGACGACGGTGCCATATTGTTATTCGGACCACTGATCACGATAACGGCGAAGGCAGGCATATTATTATTACAATATAATATTGACTATAGCGACGCGACAAAAAGGCGAGGCGGTCTTGGGCGCAGGTAAAATCAAGAAAAAAAATACGGACGCCTAATCTTTTTTTCGTCAGGGAACAACAATCTCAACAATACCGACCAAACTGCCTATCTGGCTATCTATACATCTCCATCTACGATAAAGAATTCTACATTTTAAGCATATTCAGGTGCAATGAAAACGTATTCTCCTAATGACAACGTTATCAATACCAACGTAAAAATTGTACTGAATACCAAGTATACGTGTGATTTGGAAAACACGTGGTGAATTCGTACGATTTTATTTAGTAAACCGTAGAAATAAATTGTCATCAAACTATCTATTTAACAATAATTTCATAGTATCATTTATCACTGTCCATTATTTTATTTTAATCAACAATAACGATGCACCAACAGTCTAATATAGCAGCTTAAATAGGTAAATAATAATTATCCGTGTTCGGAGTTCTAGAAACTACACAATAATTTCATATAATATAAATTATACTATTGTTGAAACAAAGACGTCCATCACCGCAGGCGTAAATTAATTTCGGCTCGGGAAATACACAGATTGTTTGCTAGTACAAGTATAATGTTCTGAGTAGTTTCGGGGTGGGGGTGGGGGGAACACTATAGAAGGCCATTATGTGTCAAAACTCGGAACGCATATTCAATGTACTTATATACGACAAAATTGTATAATATTTATACGTCGAAGATTTTTAACAGCATGCCGCTATGAGTATAAAAATATGTACATTGAAAGAGGCGATATCGTCCATTTCAATTTTGCGATGTAAGTATATTTATCTATGTGGTTTTAAGTATATTGTGGATACACGTCATTATATAATATTATATACAATGTACACGACGGCGACGTTGACTTGGTGCCAAAGAAATCGTGTACCTATCGGCTATCGTGTGTACGTCGATCAGCGCGAACATACTGAGTGCATTACGCATACGATTAGGACAGATTCCAAGAAATTTGTCCTTACCACGCGTGAAATATCGCGTATATTATCCACGAAAACGATCGATTATATAAATCACGCGCGTACGAGCTCACCCCTGCAACATGTATTATAAGTTATAACGCGACCCCAATCGACAGGATAGATACATACACACAAAGGTATAATTCTCCCGAGAGCCGCACAGATTCGAGTGCTCTGCAGTGGCCAGTGAACGAATAATAATATAGAAATACCAACACAATGATATACGATAAAGTCTTCTTTATGTACAGTATAAACCTGTTCGTATATACTTTTTCGACGGGGTGTAATTAATTTACTACCCTCGGGCCTATCGACGGCCGACAACAGGTGTATAATATACGTGTTATCCACACGTATAGGTATATTATTATAACGTGTTCGGACGGGGCGTTACTAGGATTCGGTCGAATTTAAGATATCACCTCAACGATTAGGTCGTACAATCGTATATAACATTCAAAAGCACCTGTACGCATAATATTATACTACACATAAGTAGTATATTATCGCCAACATTACTTCACTTGACGTTCGGGTTCTATACAGAAGGAACGTAAATCACAGTTGTGTACGTCATCCCGTTCTCCTAGGCTCAATTATATCCAATAAAATATGGCACGTAGTAATAATAATACTGCAGTCTACAGTTATATTATGATATGATGCAATCATTATTTTGTCGTTAAAAGTAAAACATAAACAAGTAAATATTCGTCATTATTATTTTACGGCCAACGAGAACATTTAATAAGTTAGATTATGGTAATATATTTTAGTTAACTTTTATGACCTACAGAAATTCTGAGCTACAATCAATTTTGTAAATCTATACTTTAGAAACCACTTTATAATAAAACTGCCACGTTAAGCTGAATTCACAATTAATGAAAATCGATACAATTATAGTACATTATAGTACCTACTATACAGTCAGAATACAACGTCAAACAACAATTTGTATACATGAATATAATAGACAGTAACAAAAAACTTAAGACAAGAGACGAATTGGACTCGAGCAGCAGACACCCATCCAGAGACCCAAACACGGTCCTCGGGATAACAGCATCCCCACGCTTTCATAATATATATATACGCCTTAACACAGTATACACACCAAGAAATACACGTAAGGGAGACGTTCATGGAGACTGTGGAGGAAACGTCGAGCAAGTTATATACCTGGTCGGTGTGGTTGGCGGGGGGCGGAAGCGGTTGTTGTTGTTGCTGCTGCTGCAGGTGTTGTTGTTGCTGTTGTTGATGTTGCTGCTGATGCTGCTGGTGCTGTTGTTGATGTTGTTGTTGTTGCTGCTGCTGCTGCTGCTGCTGTTGAGGCAGCGGCGGCGACACGCGTTCCCCGTATTCCCTGTGATCCATGTCCACGCTACAAGACGTTTCCGACCCGTTATAGCATCCTCGGGGGTCGAGAAACACACCGGACGCGCACAAACGCTCAATTTTGGATACAAAGATGAAAACGGTTTTTATGTATAAAAAATATAATATAAGCACGAAAACGACGGTTACGGTCGCGCACGATCAAACGACGGAAACGGACGCACTCGTTGTACCAATAGGTGTATACGCCGAAGGAGACGGAGCAGATATGATCAGGAAAAAAAATCAAACGATAAAAACGAAATGTAAACTCAAAAACACGGCGGAGGCGTAATCGTCGGTTTTTTTTTGAATTTCCTAAACGCACGATGGTGGTGACGGCGACAGCCGACGTCCGATCCGATGGCTGAGCGGTTACGGAATGCGGCGCGCACAGCAACAGGTACGCGTACACACGCACACGTTCACGGCGGGAGCGCGCTCACACACACGACGGTGGTTACGACTTACGAGGAGGCTACGGTGGCGGTGACTGCGTTTAAGAACAAGGAGTACTGCGCGTGCGTGTGACGGTATCACGCGCATTCGTAAACGCGTACCACACAATATTGAATAATGATATTATAAATTATAATAATGTATTAACGTATTGTACAAAATCCGCTTTCGGCTATCATATTATTATTATGTACGAAATATTTCAGTATACACGTAAGAAACAAAATACGCACACACAGACTACAGACCCACACTAGTCACTACAACGGAAGATCGAGCGTAATGGTGTTTCAAGTTTTAGGGAAAACGCCGCAAACCTTTGCGGTTATCGCCGACATCGTGCGAATTCGATTTTTATTTTTCTAACGGTTGTGAGAGAGGCACCGATTCCTCCGCCGGCCAAAAGGTTATGAATTTGAGAATGTTGACGGATTATTCTAGGAAAGAAAAACATACATTTATATATAATGTTGTGATGGATAATGGATATATAACACGGTATAGTGACGAAAAAGTAAAAAATAAGAGGCAGGTAAGTGCGTGTCGCCAGATTTCCTCCGGGGAAGGAAGACTGCGGCGCGTCGGGGGAGATGTGCAGCGACCGCCGGGCGGGGATTCGGCTGGAGTCAGTGACTGCGCGCTGCCGTTATCCCCCACCACCGGGCTCGAGCGGTTGCGCGCGCGCTCTCGCCGGACAACGCGCGTACCACAGGGTCCGGTTCTGCCGTGAAGGTTGTCTGCGTGAGCATTCAAGGTCTTTCGCTATACCTCGCTCCGCCCTACACCGCGACCGACCCGGGAGCGAGGAATGCGGTGCCGCGGCACCACTTCCCGGCCGCGACGACGCGTGCACGGCGACGATATTATATTATAGATACCTGCGCTCTGCGCTGGCCAGCCTGCTACTACGACGAATGACGACGACATCATCGGAGGCAACGCGACGATGGTCCATTACGTGCTCCGCCCGAACAGACATTAACGACGATCACGAAATAATAACAA
Source organism: Myzus persicae (assembly GCF_001856785.1). Classification (NCBI taxonomy): domain Eukaryota; kingdom Metazoa; phylum Arthropoda; class Insecta; order Hemiptera; family Aphididae; genus Myzus; species Myzus persicae. The sequence goes on from NW_019104000.1 coordinate 406,706, forward strand.
TAATAATGTGAGCACCCGCCGGCCACGACCCACCGACGGGGGTATTACGTCAGTTTTCTATGTTGTTATTACACAGTCTCGGGTCCTCTTGCTATCGTTGTTCTTCTTCTTCTCCTTGGACGATAATTGTTCTTTCTTGCAGCGGTAGTATACCCGTAATATCGCCGTTCGTCCCCTCCATCCCATAGCCACCACAAAAAACTTTCGGAAAACCGTAGACTCTAGAGATAAAAAAAAAACGAAGATGCCCCATACAAAACAACAACGAACTCGTCGTGAATTCCTTGAAGAGTATTATAAACTATAATATAGAAGGTATACAATGTATATATGTCATATATTCCACGGACTATGGTAGTTAACTTTACGGACACGCGATAATGATAAGTGATAACGATAAATAAGTAAAATTGTGTACATGCAGGACTACGATTTATTTTTTTATTTTATATTAAAATAAATCTATCTAAATACAAATGTACTAAACAAATTAGTTTTATCTATTCAAGAGCAAAGTATGGTGGGACGCACAATAGTAACGACTAAACGACAAACACGAGAGTGTTGGTGAGTTTTGATTAGAACCCGTAATTATTATGTAACTGACCACAGGGTCGTGGTGGAACGAGCATGATAATATATATGTTCCTACTCTTTGAACGCGTATTCGCAAACGATTTATACAAAGGAAACTACATACATATCTCGCCACAATATCCAGCAACGGGACGTAAAAGACCTATATTATAGTCCGATTCTGAATATGACATGTTATAAACATAACACATACTCACCGACGAGTACAGACGATTTTTGAGTTCAAACCGATTAGAATATTATATTATAATCAAGATATAACGAATCACTCGAAAGGTGATATATCCCCTTCCCCCACAAGTAGTTAAGGTGAAGAATGTAAATAAATCATTTTATAGGTAATGACTACACGAGGGCCCCGCAGTGGCGTGTTTACAGGGTAGGCCGACTAGGCCCGGGCCTGCCCAATTTAATTTGACTACTTTTTTTTTTATCACAACTCAAGGCTTAAAATATATATACATAGTTTATAGATAATATTGCCATTGGTCAATCATATCAAAATTATTATCACATATTTTGTTATCACTATACATTGTTACTATATCGGATTTGGCGCGGCGTGTAGAAGTGAATAACTAATAATAGTTGTTTATAGCATCACAGTTTTAGATAGATTTTATGAAAAATCGTGGTTAAGTTTTACAATTTTATTTCTAGTTTTTAAGAAAACAGTTTACAGTGAACATGAAACGGTTTTTAATATCCAAGCAACCTAATGAACCTCCTTCAAAAACATTTCTAGAATACAATTTCACAAGCACACCAGTTCCACATCAGTACATAATATTTAGTTAATATTGTTGAAAATAATTTGCTCTACTCTGTAAATTAATAATAATTTGTTTTTCTCTAAAATGTCTATAAAGAATAAAGACTGTTAAATTTCCTATTATGTTATACCTAGGTACCATTTACCTAGTACATATTTAATCAATATTGTTAAAAATGATTTACTTTTTAAGTGCCTATTATTAAATAAAAAAATAAACCTAAATACAGCTAGTATAATGGTCAAAATTGAACACCTAAAAATGTACTACCCATAATGCTATTTTTTTATAGGCAAAATCTTTTCGGTGTAGAGTAAACAAACTAAACAACTAAATGGGCCTACCCAATTATTTTGCGCTGGACACGCCACTGGGGCCCCGAAGGATTGCGATTGTAAATTGTATCCAGCGTCAAATTCAACTAAATGTTTCATCACGGACTATGGCCTATGACGTCCACTCTGAAGTGGTTTGACAAACCTAACTCGGCTACTGTAAGTGCGAGTAATCGCGTAATACGAAATTCATGAATGTAGGTTGTTTACGGGTACATACTACCGGTATAGGTACTACTTAAAAAAACCGATAAACAAATTACCACCCTCGGGCTCATATAAAACAACAAATAATATTATATATATATCGAAATGCCAACGTTTTTCGATGTAACATTATAATTTTTTTTTGTAATACATATTGCATGATACGACTATACGAGTATTGATTTCACCCGTTATATACACGTCGTTTTTCGACTGGAAAAATCAACTTGATTATGCCATTATTTACGGGTGTTGGATAAAAGAAACGTATACTCTGCAGTCTGCATCATATTATATGATGTCGTTACGAGAAATCGGAGTGACTGTGTTGGTGTCCACCAGGGTTCGTAAACATTTTTAATGAAAAAAGACAGTAAAAGCGTTATATTATTTTGTAGTTCATACTCCCATATCAGGGTACTATTATATACGTGTTTATACAGAAGAATTTAAGATATGCAATTTTTTCCCTACTCGTTTCACGTACCAGTCGTCACAGTTATCATGTATTAGTTGAATTATAATATTATTATACCTATAAGTTAAATTAAAATATAAAAGTCTTAAACATAAAGTACTCAAGAATTATTTATTATCTGAAATATAAATGTTCATTATTATGCACGATAATTTATTTATTTTTAAGAAAAAAATTTAAAATTACGTAAATTCTATTTTAATACCAACGAAAACATTGCAAGTGAGCGCTGGCAGCATTGGCAATGGATTATACATTTTTAAACCGCTTTTATAGCAGTATATATAAACCGGTTACTCTCCACGTTTTTTACATATACCAAGCATATAACAACTTAAACGTTAAAACTGTTGGTCTGACGGTTTTATATATTTAAATTTTTAACGGCTACCAAGAAATTAATTTAAACGACGTATTAAAAACCTATGATTGACAAGTGACAACAGAGCATATTATTATATTGTTTTAACGAATTGCATGAGACAAATCAATAACAACCGAGTTTATTTTTTAGTATTCTTTGATGGTTGATCATTTCATTTCAAATACTTTAAATCTATAATCATTAACCCGCGCTTACGTCACACACAGAAAGTCAATGCACTATAATTATTCCAAAATTATTAACATTTAAGTTTACATATTTTGCATAAATTGGATATGCAAACAATTTTGGAATTTTGGATACAGAAAAATAGTTAAATTTTTTATGAAATATATACCTTCTTGACAACGAATAATCATATTTAGATGTTAGATATCAAATTTCGTGTATTAAATTTTAACGGACTTATAATATTAATTATTTATTTTTCACTTTACATACATAAATTATTAAATATATCGATATGATCTGAAGTAATAACGACGTCTCCAAAAAGCAAGCTTGTGGAGGAGCACAGAGTTCTATACCTAGTTATAACAAAATAACCTGAAAACGATCAAATATCAAATAAAACCATAATAAATAATATCAATTACTGCAAATTTTCAGTTCTGGCACGAACGTCAAGTGTATGTGAGAGGAGGGGGGAGGTTGAATATTTGAATATAACCATATTTTATAACATATTTTTGGTATAGATCCACCCCTAGTCGATCCTAATTATGTATATTGTTATTATAATATTATACTGCTCTTGATTATACATTTTTTCTATTTTACGTTGTAAACAAATAATATGTAATCGACATAAACCATTTCTATACAACTAGAATAAACGCCTGGAAACATGCAATATACACTGCATTGATGTATATAGTATTCTATAAACAAAAATCAATAGGGCGTTGGTGGTTTTATTGATGTATTATAAAAAGCACAATAGAATAAAAAAGTAAGTTTTAAAAAAATATTCTATATAATATTTTGACCTTAATACCTATTACTGCTTAAGTCTTAGGCTTTAACACTAGAAATAGAAGATTCACTGTTAGTGATAAATTCAGATCTAATAGTTCAACAAATAATAAGTTTAATTTATATTTTTTGTGAAGTCGATATTTTCGAACCAATGAATTACGCATAATTGTAATTCAAACACGAGAGTTCATCTCGTATATACATTGTATTATTTACATAGCGCTTTATATAAAATATTGTAGTGGTCATCGTCTCACACATAAAACAATTTATGTAGATACACAAAATGCATCCTAAAATCTAAATCCTAATGAATATCCAGACATGATCTTTATTTAGATTGTCTGAATCACTGAATAAAATCAGTTGTAAAATAAGTTTATCCGTTATCAATTTGAGCATAGGACCAGGTGCACAAATAAGCCAAATTCTCAGGGCCCTCAGTTTTCCTTTTTTTGAAGTATGGTATAACCTGATGAGTATTAAGAAGCTAAGTGCACGTATACAGCTGACCCCATGAATATTGTCAAAAATAACTTGTTAAGATTCAAAGGATAACCTCCTCAAGCGCCCACACTATCAGTTCCATGAGATAACCTAACCTAAACTTACGAAATTAGTAACTTGTAATCATTATTTATCGTGACGTAACCATGTACGCGAATTTCTCGTGAAAGTAATATTAAATAACGCTTAAACAAATCAATTATTTACTTTAAAAATGTACACGACGTTCTCTTTAAGTTGAAACTATCCTTGCTCATCGGTTATATACGATATAATAATTATATTTTTAATATTTTGAAACCGAATCAATGGTTTTACTAATAGACGATATAATTTTTAATGCAGCATCTATCGCTAATTTTTTTTTTATTAAATTTTATATTTAGTATGTGAACAGATTTGAACATTTACTTTATAAGTAAAGATATGTCAACACACACACTTTCGCATTTAAAACTAATCATTTATGAAAGTCTAAAACAAGTTGTTGCAAGAGAATTTCATGCTGGGATTTTCAAAATATTTTAAAATTTGATTCATAACCGAAAATATTAAATCTTTTTTAAAAAGTTAGTGATAGATGATGATTACAAATATAGGAAATATCAATTTTACAAAACACATTTTGTAAAAATCGTATAAGAAGAAACGTTTTAGGTGTTTGGTACTACGCACATCAGCAATTTCTATCAAATAAAACAAAACTGACCTTTTTGCGCCTATGTCTTCTACTAGACGTTGACACAGAATCCCTTCTACTTCGTTTTCGACTAGACGAACACACAGATGGGGGTGGGACAGAATTTAAATTTTGACTTGAGCTTGGCCACATGAGTTTTTTAAACAACCCCATTGCGAATTTTTATTTAGTTACATTCACAGAAAACAACCATATTGACAATTATTCTTCTAAGACTCGAGGAATACTGAACAACGCCCCATACGTATAGAGAACTTTGTGCGAATTGCAGGACTAGTCTGGTCAGACTAAATATACGAAGCCCCTTATGTAAATGATATGCGCTAGCTAATAATATGTCACTTTATTCCCCTGGGTACAATGACATAACTGAGAGGCGTATTCGCTATATAACAGACAGCCAGCAATCCAATTAGGTTAATGTTACATTATACACGCAAAATGTCAAAACAGCCATGCGATAACGTCATTTGCATATTACATGAGGGGTATGTGGCAGGGTACTTACTATTTCTTCTACAGGCTCTTCGAACATTTCTGACCCTTCTTCGTGTTCTCCGTCGGCCCGTTGCTGACATTCCGTGAACGAAGGAGGCGGCGTTGACGACCGGCTAGAACTTTTACTTCTGTTAGAAATAATACAAAAGTATTAAAAATTATACCATAATCTAAGACAAAATAATTTGCTTTGTTCCATAAATAATACTGGAGTTCGTAAACTCATTAGTCATTATCAAGAAATAATAACACAAACTAACATGGTTATGAAAAAATTAGTTTTTTATAATAAACCTATCATAATAATAAGACTACATACCTACTGTTAATTCAATATTAATATATATTATCCAACAATTGTTTCCCAAGATTTTTTATTCCATGTCCCAGCTTTCCATCCGTTTTAAAATATATTAATGAGTTTTATATTGTTATAGGACTGGACATGTAGAAAGATTAAATAATAATAAGATCAATTATTATAAGATTTAAATTAAATTCGAGAAATGTTTTTCTGATCTTTATTTGTATGTGTTAAATGATTTAAGGTTTAAATCTCTGTTTAAAATTAAATTACATTTAAAACATAGAAATTAATAAAACAATATCACATCATACTCATGACCCCTTATTAATATTCTAATACCTTTATTTGTTTCACTGTGTTTATTTTTTATTTATAGGTAATTAAATTATAAAAGTATCCGAATAGTTAATTTATTTAAAAATTCTAAATATTGTTATATTTGAACATAACAGACATTTTCTTATGAATGGCAAAAAATAATATTAAATATAACAGAATATTATTAACAATGATTAAAAATAATAGAATTTATTAGCTTCATGTAAAATAAATGCGCATCTGCTACGAATTACAAAATATATACAATTTATTAGTCTAGTCAGTCTAATCACAGGAACGACAAGTGTTCAGTGACTCACTGACAAACACTTGTTGCGACATTTTTTTTATTTGAATACTCTGCTGACATATAATGTGGGAAAATGTTGAGTAATTAATTTTAATAAAGAATTTTTTTTAAATTAGACATTTTTACACTATATACCAGTAATATATTATATAATTTGAATAAATAAGTATACAGAGACATAACTTTTAAGACATCGTTATTATATTGGTAATAGTAACTTTTTTTCTTGTTAAAAAATAAAACGTATTGAAATTTGAAGTACATTCAGTTAATACCGAGAAAAAAGTTTTGCTAATTTACAAAAGCTGTACTTATATACTGAATATGATAATGTAAACGTGACAAAACAAAAGAATAAGTTTAATGATTGCTTATAAAATGTAACTTTAGTCTAAAACAACATGATGCATATTAATATATTATGTAATATTATGTCGGTAAAAACCGTTATATATTTAGTCAGCTTAAAAATTATGTATTATATATACATTATACTTGTAAGTCGTATACGTAATAACAGGTGGTCCTCTGATAATTATGTGTGATAGTATATAATATTGAATATTAGGAAGAAATAATGTCTACTGGAAAATGTAAAAAAAGACGTACGTATATGTACAATTGTACAAGGCTATATGAATGTGATTTTATAGTATTTTGATTATTTTAATAACAACAAAATTTAAAGAAATTGATCTTAGCCATTTAAGTATGTATAATAAATTAGAAAACTGGTACTATACACAAGACACAACCATAGTAAAATATCTTATTCTTAAATCCAATATTATGTGTTTGATTTCTGAACCATATTAAGACGGCTTTAACATTATTTTAGTATTTTGTACCTTAATTAATTTTAAGTTTTACCTATAGCGTTAATCCATTATCGCTAAAAATTGTATCATCAAATAAACATGGCAGATATAGATTACCTTATTGGCTAAACAAAGCTGATTAATGTTTGCTAAATAAATATGTAATGAGCATTGAGTACACAACTACAAACAAGTGATATTAACTGTAGTTAAAATGTCTTTAGTTTTTACATTTTTTCTATTGAAATAATACTACAGATAATTCTATTATACACATTTCTTTAACCATCAAAGTAATGCAATTTGTTTTATTTTTCAAGACAAGGAAAAACGAAGATTCCCAATGAAAACACAGACACTTACGTTTAAGTCTTAGAACAAATCTAACGAAATAATTAAACAGAATACCGAGTTTATACTTAAGGCTTCTCAAATATGCATAATAATAGGGTATATAGTATAATATATTATATCATTAGGTATACTTCATTATGTATAAACCACATATGAAATTGACAAAACTTCTACATCTTTCCGGATTTAAATGTATTTTCGAATAGGTTCGTAAACTGTAGATCGTCTGATAACTGGGTATTTGTGTATAGGAAAAAATGACTATAAAATAAACTCTAACGAATTGAATACAGAATATTCAGGAATAAAACAGAAATGGAAATAAAAAGCAATAAAACATAAATAAGGTAGGTTATCCATTAAAAAGAAGAAACAAACGATAAATGATCACGGCCATTAGGACTGTTCGTCACACGTATATGTAGGCAGTAGGCACGCATATTATTCAAGACGATGTTGGCCGTACCCGAGCTTTGGTGTTTACGATTATTATACGCGACCGACAGACAAACAGTATGCCCCCACCTGCAATGGCAGAATTTTTTTTTTAGAGTGTAAAATAAACGGCACCGTAGACAAGCCCTATATTGCATTGGACTTTGCACTGCACTTAATATATAATATATTAGCATAGTGCACAATACTACTGCAGGTGGGTCAGGTGTGGTCGTTCTTTTTATACTCTTACTTCGGGCATTCAGGCAAGTGACAAGCACACATTTTCCGATAGATCAACAATGCCGTTCCGCAGTCTGGGGCCGCCAACAACTGCCCAGGAACGACCGAAGCTGTCGTCGCCACGACGCTGGAACACCGTTGTGGTCTCCTCGTCCTGCTGCGGGACTGGACAGATCCATGACGGCAGTCGGTCGTACTATATTGCCACGAGAACGACGGCGACACGGATCGCCTCTTGTCGCGATTGTGTGCGAACGACATGTCGCGTATAACGATGCACGATCGTTACAATAATAAATTATTAAAATTATGACCGTTATTCGATTGCATGTTTAATATTCGGCGTAATTCATCGCGAATTTTAGATAAGTTTTTCCCGTTCAACGAGCTTTAATTGATTGACCAACCGTCTGGGCCGGACGCACCACGCATGTGAACAAATTCGATCGTTATGACTTATAATATTCTATTAGTATAGAGTATACGCGAGCGGAAACGACGACGACGACAATTGAGAAACAATAATAATATTACGCAATCGGGGGGCGCACAATTTAATATTTATAGATCACGCGCGGTTTTGGGACCGTGAGTGTTGTTGCACGAGTCGAGTTTTTATTCGTTGTGATTATGGCGAATGTAAGCCAACGTAGGCAGTAGTAATATTACTATAGAGATATAATAATTCTAGTAGTGCATGCGTTCGACTAAATTTTATACGTCATTTATAATTATTAATAAGACGCGACACTGCTGAGTAAATATTTACACCGTTGGAGTGGATTTTTTTAGTTAACAGTGTTATCTGCTACGAGCAAACTGAATAATAATTTTTAAATAAAGATTTGAAACGGTTAAATAATAATATAACAATAAAAATTAAATTAGTATAAACGATGTATATTGCGTACAATAACGATATGCTATAATAACATAGTCTCTAGGCATATACCACTCGACTACGCGACACTGCGACGCGTAGTTTTGCGTGTAAACCGAATGGACGGAGACGCACGACTGTCAAGTATATAGCGTTTATTAATAGTCGTTCCAGCGAGAGCGTCTCCAGGATTTTGGCTGGGTTGCCAAACGGACACGAACAGACCAAAAGAAAAGAACAATGGATCTTTTGTGGACGTAAAAAAACACACATTGACACACGATCAAAGTGTAGTAGATGTGTAGTTTATATGTTTACTTAATGTGTACAGTGTACGAGGAGATGAAGACGAATCTGTTTGACTTCGACCCTTGACCGACATCGAATATCAAATAACATTCTGAACCGTTTGGAATGTAGTCTATGTAGGAATGTAGATTACTACTAAATCACATTCAGATACGAACAAAACAAAAACGTAATTATTCTTGACTGTCAACATAATAAGCTACAGAATCTATCATGCAACAAAATTATTCATTTTTTTTTTTAGTATAGGTAGTATTTGTACGATCTGTAAAGTTATTTTTTACAATAAGCACAAGTGATGTGTCATTAAGATTTATAGGAATATAAGAAAAAAAAATTTAACTAATTAAATATAAAAAAAATGTTTAATATTGCGGACAGGGAACTTGTGCGAAGTGGCCATCCATTGAAGGACAAAATCATAAATGTTTAAATTGTTACTTAGATTAGTTTTCATAATATACTCTAAATTTTGAATACCTAAGTAATGACAAATGATACATACATTGAAAAATATATGAAAAAATTGAAATGTCACTTTGATTAATTGGCATACAAATATTATAATATAGAAATCATGGATGTTAGCAAAGGATTAGAAAATAAATATTAATAAATGTTAGATAAATGAATAACGCATTATTATACACATTGCTATTGTACTTAATATAATTTATATATAAGTTGATTTTTACATTACTCTCACAAACTTGTAAAGATAAAAATGTATGATAATAATGTTTTTGCTTTAAATGGTTTACCAAAATCATAACTTTATGATTGATATGTATAATTTATACAAAAATTATGCCTTCCTTACTAAATTTTTTAATTGGTAAAATGTACTTAACTTATTAATTTGGTTACAAAATTGTATCAGTAAATAATTTTTGCGTCAATGCGTAGAATAGATAGAGACAACAAATTTTCTGCTGACATCCTTTTAATATTTTGTCATTATGGAAAATAATAAATCATAACACAACACTACTAATTTTATATTTATAAATAATTGAAAAAAATGAAGTCTATAGTAAAAAGATTTCTTTTCTTCATTGTTATTTTTTCTTATAGCTTATATTTTTGTTTGAGCTGACTTAGATAAATTGTAATGAAGTATAAACAGTGTGATACCCCTCCTCTGAGTACTGAGAGTTTTTATTTGGCTACAAATATTTGAAAGGCAAGACACTAAACTAGGTATGTGAATTAAAGATCACTTGTTTTTATGACTATAGTATTTTTTTTATTGAATTTATTAAAAATTTAAACTGCGAATTAAAATTAAAAATATAGGTACCTACATAAACATTATTATTAGTTACTACTAATATTATAATTGAAATATGGTATTTACAACCTAAGAAACTAAAAATCTCAACCATTAAAACCACCTTTAATTAAATTAAGATGGTAGTAACGGTACATACTATTATTAAACAACTGTGACAATAGTGTGTGTAAATATATAGATGTTTTTTGGTCTTTGATTCCATTTAACACAAGTCCCAGCACTAATACAATAGCTAAACACAAATTATAAACCATTTTAAACAATGATTTTTTTCATTTTTAATAAAGTGAACATGCTCCCCCCCCCCCCTTTATGTTTGTACACCACTACTGAGAGCAAACATTCTTAACCGCTGTGAAATTGTTCTGATGTGCTTTGTACTTGTTGTCTTTTTATGTGTGTTAAATATATTTCATAATATAATTTTAATTTTTAAGGTTTTTAGGTATTGATTTATGGTTATCTCTTATAGAAACACAAATTATAATGGGTAGGTACCTAGGTTTATTTATTTCTATGAGTGTGCCGTGAATATCTATAAAAGGACCAAATGTGATGTAGTAAAAAAGTTTGGAAATCACTGGCCTAGAGACTTAAATATAAGTATAGTAACAATTTATAAATAATCCTGACTTCAACACTTCACTTTATTAATTACATAACACATAAGTATTACGTAACTATGTACAGTGTACAATTTACATCCTACATCAACATGGTTCAAGACTTAGTTAAATATCAGTAGGTATCTGGTACCTAATATCCTTAACCTACAGCTAATATCACAATGAAAAAAAAATATAGAGTGTAAGACTCAAATTATATAAGTTTAAAATTTAGTAAATTACAAGTAAATTATTAGTACCTATATAATAAACATAACAAAAAAAAAAATAGTATTTTAATTTTAAAGTATATAGAACTAAATTTTATCATAAAAATATAATGGGTTTATTTAATTGGTGAAATAACCTAAAATCTATAGTGAAACTACAACTATAAATTATAATGCACTTTTTCAGAAATCAGCATATATTTGGGGCGGTCAGACAATGCTTGTCCGTCCCCTATAAATTCTACTATCTGTATGCCCAATGTATAATGAAACCACGCTTCTACGTACAATTTGGACTACCAGGTGTCTTTGTATGCTAAATATAGTATAGTGTAGATAAAAACATCATTTGAAATCTTGTCAATGTTGACTTTGTTATATTTTAAACTTAAGAGTTATGACCAGGGCTCGTAAGTTCATGCATTACAAAATGCATAAATAAATAAGCATGCATTCATGCACTAAACATTGGAAAAATATGCATAATATACAAAAATCATAGGCAAATTTTGAAATAATAAAATATGTCCAGTTTTTATCCGAATTGAATTTCTTTTAATTTTTATATATTTTATAACACTCAAAAACCTAACTTTACAAATTAACACTTTGTTGTCATTATTACGTTATTATTATTATTGAATCTGCGGTATATTATATAACCTGTGGTCGTACAAGAATATAAAAAATCAAAACAAATACCTACTACAATTTTGTAAATCGGAAAGTAAATAAGAAACAAAATAAAATTCCAGTATATATTTTTTTATGAACAAATATGCACTAAATACTAAAAAATCTACTATATGTCAAATACCTATAAAACTTTTAAACTTTATAAATTTATTATTATTGTTATGAAACAGATTTATACCCCAGTTAGCATGTTTTCCTGTGCTACAAGAAAAACATGCAAATGCTTGAACTTTCAAGCCCTGGTTAGAACTAATGAATGTAAATAAGAATAAATATTTTAACTAATTGATTTTTTAATGTTCCAAAAACTTTCTCAAATACCTAGATAATTAAATAGTTATAATTTCAATGATATATTAAATAAATAAATTGTACAAGGTTATAATCAAATCAATATATGTAGAAGAAAATAGGTACTTATAAATTATAATCATAAATGCCCATTTATGTATAATTGATGTAATTTATTATGTATCTATTATTATTATATTCATTTCTACAATTATAATTAAAATCTATAAGATAAAAACCTTGTTATTGACATACCTATATTGTGAATAGTAATATACAAATAATTGTTATCAACAAGAGAACAATAAAAACAATATATTATTACTATGTATCATTCATATTTATATTATTCTTTGCCCATTTAGGTCAGTTGATGCCAACATAAATTAGAGGCCTTCACGTCACTTAAAACTACTGACAAGTGATATTTACTATGTTAGATGTCGATATTATTCTTAGTGATCTCATAGTATACCGTATACAAATTTATATATTTGTTTTTATTGATATAAGATTTTTTGATTTTACCGTCGTTATTATAACATGAATTTAATACTTTAATCAGAATTTATATATAAATGGTGCAGCTGAAGGAATAGGCGTTGTGTCATTAGGTATTTCAAAATAGCTAATTGAATGAAAGGAAAACATTTTAAATACAATACCGATATCATTCTTAAAAAAATACTATCATTAAACAACAAAAGACAAGTTATTGAATAAACATGAAAAACAAAAAAAAACCTAGAAAAAAACTATTTTACCCATTTTTTTTTACTCCAACACTATATTTCATGTATTTACTATACACTACGTGCAAATACGAAATAATATTATATTTGAAGAATATGACTCACTTGTTGTCTGTGATCTTTTTTCCACCTACATTTTCTTCCTGGTCGTCCGAATCGATGTAATGCATTTCTTCGTTTTTAACCATAATTACTACTTATATTTGAATGTTGACCGATATCCGTACATGTAAATGATATTGATATGTAGTCCAAAGAGCCCACTCAATCGTCTATACAACAATGACAATCCATGACCAATGATGTCCTACTTACGTATTCCGGTAAAACGTTACACGATACTTCGAAAACGAAACAAGCGCAAAACGGTCTATACAACAAACTTGTTGAAGCCAAAACAAATGGTCTTATCATAATATCACCACAAGTATTAATAGAACTATATGATTCTAAACTCAAACAAACGACGCGAATAATATTATTGAATATACCTACGCCACCCACATACACGATAATAATATTATTGTTATTTGTTATTTCACCAAAACTACATCAGATACAACTACAACTACAGCCGTCCATGTAAACAAAACATTGCACACACTATCTCAGAATCTCAGATCTCGTGTCTTCTATTATCTCGGAACGTTCACGTTTTCAATGGTCTTTACAGGCCGGGGCCAAGGAGATTGCAGTTGACTTGGTAACCTTACAGCGGTATCAAGACGTATCAAGAAAATTTGTTATCGCTGCACAAATGACCGATGGTTGTCACTCGATTTACCGCCACTCTCTGTAATTCGTCTTCGGTCACCGTCGAAAAAAACAATAGTTAATGATGCGATCGCGATATACTTATCGGCTATCGAAGTGCTTAATACGGCGATTATTAGAAGTATACAAATAGTTTGAAATATCCCAAATATACAACAAACGTGACGTGAACGAACACATTGAATGGTTTTAAATTTAATTCAACAAGTAGCCTGTGTATGCAGATAAGTGTTTTTGAATTGTCGATGTTGTGTCGTGTTTCAAAGATGGTAAAAAAGCGGAAACGTGTTGTTTTAGGATTAAATCGAAAACTAGAAATTATCAAACGTTTGAAAAAAGGTGAAACTGCTACCAAAAGTGCTCAGATTCATTGTGTTGGGATTTGGGAGAATAGCAGTGAATGACATAAAACGTGATGCTGAAAAAATTGAGCAGCATGTGTCGTAAATGCAAAGCAACGATGGAGATGTGAGAAGTCGTAAAACCATGAAACCTGCAAAATATGAGCAACTTGACAACGTTATGTATCAGTGGTTTATTCAAGCTCGAAATCATGGAATTATACTTTCAGGTCCTATTATAATTACCGAGGCAAGTGAAATGAATAAAAAATTAGACGGTAATCCAAAGTTAAAAGCAAGCCTTGGATGGCTTGATAAGTTTAAATTTCGTCACAGCATTCGACGACTCGACATTATTGGAAATAAACTTAGTGGGAATAGCGTCAGACATTGCTGAATTCAAGGAACAATTCAAAGTGAAAATACAATCCGATCTTAAATTCGTTAGAGAACAAGTTTATAGCTGTTATGAAACTGGACTCAATTGGAAAGCTTTGCCACAAAAAAAACACTGGCATCATTTTCTAAAAAAAATAGCCCCAGATCTTAACATTCAAAAAGATCGGATCACTGCAATGGTCTGGAAATTGCAACTGAAAAACATAAACTAGTTCTTAAAGTTATTACACTTATATAATATCTAAGATAACTTTCCATAAATAATAATACATTTTACACGTCAACTGACATTACATTGTGTGAACCTTAAATTATAGTTGTAATTTGTAAATAGTATCCCAACAAAAACCCTTCGTCCAACTTCGTGTAAAAAATTGTCAAGTCAATAACTTAATTACTTTGCGATAATTTATTTTATGTATAAATTAGTAATTAAGATCTTTTTTACAAAACAAATTTAATAACATTTGTAATGAAAATTTGTTAAATATCCCATTAGTTATGAACGGACATGTTTATTCGTCGAAGTACATTCTAGCAAAGTAAATAAATTATTGAGATAGAATAAATGTATTTTTAATTTAATTTACTTAGCATTTATTCATGATATCATATCTTTATAATGTTGAAGTCTTATAAATGACTATTTTTTTTTGACTTAGCAATTTCTACACGGAGTTGGACGAAGTGTTTTTGTTGGGATATCAGTAGTTTTTTGTAACATACCCATTTGTATGTACCGGCAATCGGCATGTAATACGATTTGCTAGTTTTTCATGTTTTTATTTATTCATTATATTATTATGTCTGTTCATTCAATATATTCAAATTTTTTTTGCATTGTTATAAATATAATATACACATCTTTAGCCCCTCGAGACCATCGTTCAAAATGTATTGAAGTTTTATTACATCGTAGTAATTTATTTTGATGTAAAATTATACAAGTATTATGGACTTCATTCTTTGATGGTCGATGGACACTTTAGAATCTATTTTTAAAAAATGGAAACAAATTATAAAATATCTATTTAATATTTGTAGTTACAATTACAACAAATAACACGTGGTTATAATATGTATATTATGGCGTGGCGGTGAAAATACATGTCAACACTAAATGTCGCTAGAACGAATACGACATCACTATATTAGTATTTACTATTTAGTAAATATGCTCTTTAGTATTTAGTAATTTATATAAGTGAAGGCGTAGGCAACGGCGGAAAATGCTGCCCAGTATACGAGTATACGACACAGGGTGTAATACGGTCTCTGGCGCTGCAACGTCGGATGTTACTAGTGTTTACCAGTTGCCCCCCAAGGCTATTATCGCGATTTTAAAAATATACCAGTTGCCCACTTGCCCCCAATTGAATGTACCAGTTACCCTCACATGTTAATATATACACAATACAATATATAGCTCGTAAAATAATAAATATACAAATCATAAATAAAATATAAAATTCAAAATTATAATAATTTGTCAACATAACATGTAATTTTAGATGCGCCTGGGTGGATATAATCATCGAAAACGTATGAATTATTATTTAGTATGTTAAAAGAAAAATGCTCTGGCTTTGAACTTGAATTCAATCCGTCAATTATTGTATCCGATAAAATAAATATAAAAACAAAAATATTAGCAGATTAGATTTTGGAAAATCGGTTGGTAATTATTATAACAAAACATAATACTTTTGAATTTTATACTATTTATATGTTGACAAATTATTATATTTTGATTTTGTACTATTTTATATTAACAAACTATTATAATTTTGAATTTTATATTTTATTTATAATTTGTATATTTACCTCCCTTATTTTACGAGCTATATATTGTATTTGTGTATATATTAACATGTGAGGGCAACTGGTACTTTTTTCTCTAGGTAGTTTGGGGGGGGATTTGGTATAAAAAAAGGTACTTTTGGGGACAACTGGTACATGCCCGATGTTACAACTAAAAATGGTCGAGCACAATATCTTTTTGCCTCAAAAATATTTCATTTATTTCCTAATATATTCGGCATTATCTACCATTTTTTTTAAAAAATGACAAAGGTATAATCTGCATATTATACCCGATTTATTGATATCACAAACGTACCAATCTGTCTATTCATTAAGTGTGTAGGCCTGGCTAAAGAAAATGGGCGAACTCTGGCTCGTCTTTTGTGTTAGTACTACAGTCGTGACCTCTTTTATTTTTTTTACTTAGCTTCGCGCCACTACCGTTGGGCTGAGTTAACTCATTAATATTTCTTATAGCAAAATCATGAAAATAATATATAACAATGGTACTGTTTCGACGATAACCGTTTCCTGGGAAAAATAAACATATAGGTAGTTTCGCCAAAAATCGACGATATCTCAAACCAAATACACTGTCAAAGATTTCACTGAGTAACCACAAATGCCAACAGAAACATTTAAATAAAGTCTGCTGCTTCTACTGCAGAACTACTTTCAATTATAATTTTAAAATTTAAAATTGGAATTATTCCAACTTAATTCAAAAAATGAATAACTACCCCGATTTTTAAAAGTGGTGATATTAAAATATGTATAAGTAATTACAGACCTATGTCTTTATCTCTTGCAATCAGTAATGTTTTTTAAAAATGTATCAAATCCCGAATTCTTTTCTTTCTTAATAATTATAATTTAGTTTGGTTTTTTACTAGGTAAATTGATCAATGATGCTTTAGTTAGTATGGACACATATTTCAGAAATAAAATTGATAATGATGAAAAAGAAGTGTTGCATTGCAGTTATTGGTATTCTTTTGTCTAGTAGGTATCAAGTTGTTAACTTGGTAACGTGATTAGTACTTAATTGTCTATAAATAGTGGAGTCCCACAAGGGTTCAATTTTTACCTCTCGGCTCTCAAAATTACCAACTCACTCTGCTCAGAATCTAAAATGATATTATTTATTATGTTCTGATGTGAAACACGATTATGATAAATAATTAGGTACAAAAGTTATAATATTAATATCTACTACCAGAGCTGGCGAGAGGGTGGGGCAGTAAGGGCCAGAGCCAGGGGGGGCCCGTTGTCAGAGGCGTATTTAGGCACAGCCGCACATGCCCTGTAGAGCCGGGCCATTATCGTCCGACTGCTCAAAATTAAACAACTATCTATAATATATTCCTACTATATTGTACACAATACGCAACACAGAACGATATTAATAATATGGTTAATATATATAATATAGTCGTAAATTCCTAATTACGTCTCTGAAGAGCGTTATTATATTTTTCAATTTTATTTTGTGTATGACGACCGACTGCTTATTTAATAATAGAAGCACAATGTATGTTCGATCGAATTTCCACGTATTAGTTGTAATGATGCATTTACATTTACATAACATACATCGCGTTCCAAAATTATCGTTTTTGCTTTCTTTTATAATTTTGATATTACGGAATACGAATAGTGTGTAATTTTGTGTTTTGCTAGTACATATTTGAGTACCTAGTAATATAATTTTATTATAATGAGTTATAAACACAAATTTGGTGCGCAAAAAAGAAAAAGATGACAGAGACAATGAAGCAAAAAAAGGACAGCTATCACTCAGGCAATATTTTAAACCTTCTACAGCTTCGACTGAGTTACCTTTACGGTCTATTGTGAAATAAAGTCTTGGCAGTGGAAAAAGAACTGGCTAAAAACACGAACTTGGATGCTGTTATCGATGATTTTGCTACGAAAAAGGCCAGAAAGGGAACACTCTTAACTGAACCTAATTATTCGTTAATTACTGTTAAATAGTTGTTTACATTATTTTCTTCAATTTTAATAAAAGATTTTATAATATACCAAATATTATGTTTTTTTTATTTACAATTTATCCAACTTAAATATTAAGTATCGCTACTGTATTAAAATGCTATATAAATCTCAGTAAAATAAGTGTATATAAGTGAAGGGGCCCGGAAATAATCAGCCCTGGGGCCCACCAAAGCTCTCGCCGGCCCTGTCTACTACCTAGGTGTTATATTGTCATTTATCATATCAAATGTAATAAGATAAGCACAGTTACATTTAACTGAACACAATAAACAATAATTCTGGGGGGCTAAGCTCCCCCTCCCTAGATACACTTTTGGGCTTAGGACTTGTATAGGAAAGGGATAGAAAATCGTAATATATATGCCATCTTTGTTAATTACATTTTAAAGTAGAAGGAATGTCATTATGTAGTTTACCTTTAAATCTTAACTCGCTGTCCAGCCTTTTCATTTAATACGAAATAGAATAAATAATTAGGTTTAAGTTTAATTGCAAAACACTGACTATATTCACGAGATAAAATATTTTACTTAAAAAAACAATATACAACAGTATGTACAATGGTTTGGGATTGATCACATATTTGGTTAAAAAAAATAATTTTAGAATCAAAATAATTTTTTATAAATTTGTTATATGACCAATAGAACAATTTTAAGGGGCGGCTGGATATTTTACAGGTCTCAAGAAAGGGTTGTCAATGGGTTCATCTGGTTTTGATTCAGTTTCATCACCGTTATTTATATCTTCTTCTTCTTCGTTTTCATTTTCTTGTTCGTCATTTTCATCAAAGTCTTCTTTCATCTGAATATCTTTTTTGAACTTAATTTTTTTAGTAGGTACTGGTATTTCAGTTTCATCAGGATCCTCATCAAATACTTGATCTTGAGGTAACAATGCTGAGATATATGCAGGTTGTTGTGGCTTATTGGCTATCACTAGAACAAAAAACATTTATTAATGAAAGCTCCAAATAACTAAATTCTAGTGATTGAACACCATTATGAAAGTTTCATTATTTTGATATCATTACACATAAATAGCTTACAAAAATTGAAGCAATTAAAACTAAAAAAATAATAATAAATAAAATAAAAAACTTATATAGAATAAATATAACAAACTGTGAAAAAGGACTAAAAATTAAAGATAAAATAAAAACTTAAATATACAACAAAACCTTTATAAGTTTTTATAATACCTAGAGGTACGTTTGACTATTATTTATGTAGGAACAAGACATTGTACAAATTATTGTAGTATCGGTATTTATGGGTTATTGCAATTACCATACACCACATATGGATTATAGCGACTACCGCACAATGTGTCCCACTCTAATTTTATTTTTTCTAGTGTCGTAACGATCATGAAACAAACAAGACATTTTTAATAGAAGTCCCTGATCAGTCTTCTACTATTTTGATGTCCAAAACACATCAAAACATAGAGAAAGGGACGACAATTTACTCTGATTGCTGGCGGGCATAAAACGCAATGCAAGATAATGGCTACCAGCATTACACAGTAAATCATTCTTATCATTTTGTGGATCCAAGTACATGCTCACACACAAAATATAGAAAGGGGGACGAGGTGACCGAGTGGTCTGAAGCGTCTGTTCCAGTTCGATCCTCGGCCACCGGGCGGCATTTTTCTCCGGACAAGTCGCGGTGACCGGAGAACAAGTGCTGCCATCCCCCACCCCCGGGGCATGGCAGAAACCTACGGGTGCCCCATTCGAAATTCTGCCAAATCAAACACACACGTGTTCCCCCCTACCGTCCCAAAAACCTACAATACAAACCTATACAACACAAACCTACAATACCTACTCTACAGCTAATGGCCACAGTTGCCGGGCTCAAGATCAATAAAAAAAAAAAAAAAATATAGAAAGACTTTGGAGATCAGCGAAATGGATAAACAAACATCATAGAGGTACAGCAAGACACCATTTAAAATCCTTTTTGGCAGAATTTATGTGGAGGAATACTAATAATGAAGACCAGTTAAACGTGTTACTAACCTTAAATATTTTATAAACGTTTTTATTTTTCTAATGTCAGGTACCAAAATTTATCTGATTTATTTTCCCTGCATGCCATTAAATTATGAAAAAAAATTATATATATTTATTTATTGGTCTTATTTATCATTAAAAATAAAGTACAATAAGTATTTAAATTTTTTCTCGAATTTGTCATCCCAGTACAAGACACTCAAACACAAGTGCGTTATCTCACTGATACAATCATCTTTCCCTTCGTAATTCTTGATACTACAATGGTAATTTTTTAACGTTACTCACGCAATTGATAGGTTATGGACATAAGAAGTTGGGTAACTTCCACTTCAAGCTACAATTCATACTACACTCTTACAATTTATCATTGTGACTTCTTATTATACCACATAATTGTACATAATATTGTTTTATTTTACATTTTTAATAATAATTAAAAAAGTAGGTACATGATGGAATTGACAAAAACCATTTCTTCATTATGATGAAATATTCAACTAAAAAAATATGTGATGGTGTTTTTTTATGAACTCTAATTAATCTCCCAAAATCTCATTCTAATGTAACATTACTCAATACTATTAGGGAAATGTAAGTTATTAAGTAATATGATACTTACAAGCAAAGCAATCATTTTCTTGGTTCAAAAATAAACTTTCAGTAGGACCAGTTTTTATTAAAAACTTAATTAAAGATTTTTCAAGTTCGTGTTTTTGAATTGCAGATTTTTCTCGGATAGCTTCATATTCAGTTACTGGTTGTTTGTGTGTCTGCAAACACATAATGTATTATTGAATTGCAAAAATGAAAATGTGTATTGAACATTGGACAAAACTAGTGATCTTACTGGGGTCCTGATATATGCATGTGGATCTGGAAAAGCTGGCATATAACTTGGCATATATGATGGATGTGGCAGTCTAGTCCCTGCTTGTAGGTTACTTGTTTGGCGGGGCTGTACAGATGGTACAGGGCTAGGGAGAACAGCTCGATTTGATCTTTTGGCATAAGCTAATAGGCTGGAAGCATTTTTGAACATACCCATGTCGATTAGACCCATCATAACATCAGCACCAAGAGGCTCGAGACGCCCAGCTACTTCTGCATAACGACGACTACTATTTCCCATTTGGGACAGCACTAAAATCAAATAAAAACATTCAAATACATTACATTAATTACAAATAACATTTTCAATGTTTATAATTTTTAATATAAAATATGACCATTGAAAATGTACAGTATTTTCATTAGGATTAGTAGCACTAAAACTTTTATTTTTTTATTTCACACAAATTGTATTCAGATGTTACAAATAATTCTTAAACTATACATTTTACTAACCCCTGGAAGATATATTTTGTTTAATGACATTCAATGATTCCCATAATATAATGTGAAAAAATAACTCAATAAAAAAAATGTAGAATACTAAATATATTTGACATTATATAACATAAACTTTAAATAAATTTAAATAATTTATAAATTTCAAGACCAAAAAAAAAGCTGAAAATTAGTCTAAAAAATAATACACAAAATAAATTGGCTTAAGTATATCTTTATGACTATATCAAACACCCATTATTGTCTAATAATTATTTTTAAAACTATGGAAATCGAGATGAAAAATTAAGTTTATTTTTATTTAGCTTCAAAAACTGTTTATTAGCTATAATTTCTATTTACCAAATTTTTTGGTTTCCAAATTCTTAATTACTTTATACAGGTTGGTGGTTTTTAAATATGTATGGTTGATTTCTCCTTATTTTTATGGTCCCAGTGAACCACCTACATAATATCTAAGCTGTGGAACATAGGGAATGTTGAAAATGTGAAATGCGTGTGATTTGAGTGTACATAATAAATTAAATACCAGGATAAGAGAATAATACATAATAATATTTTAAGATGATAATGTTATTGTATTATATTATGTAGTTCATTATTTTATATTATAGGTTTATGTACATTACTAGAAACTTAAATTATTCACTAAGTATAGTATCTACATAAACTCAAAATTAGAAGAAAAAATTGTATTTTTACATACGAGGTGGTGAATGATTATAATTATGAATATTAATCCCTACATGGTTGGCAAGTGATCTTCAGAAACAGTAGATATTGCAACAGCAGTTTATTTGAAACCAATAAAAAAAAGGTTAGGTTAGTTGAAATTGTTTGTATTTCATTAAATAACTTGTGTAGTAAAATTTCAGAAGGTAATAATATTATGTAAGTACTGTGTACCTATCCACCCATTAAAAAAATAAATACTCAACCAAATCTAAAATGCAGTGGCAGATTTAAAAAAAAGGTCGCTTAGTCAAATTTTGAGTACATAGGTTATGGGACCCACGTAAATAACAATGAATGCCTAGGTTTAGTAAAAAGTGGGTATGTCACTGCTTCCAGATAAGTATTGGAAGAGACACATTTAATATTGGTGCCCACTTGGTTTAAGGTACCTATCATTTCAATCATAAATTTACCAGTACCCAAACAGCCAAACTGTAAAATTAGTTAAGGCTTATAGCCAGTAGCTATAAAATTTACTAACCACTAAAGAGCATTTCGACGAGGGTCTCCAAGGCGCCAGGTTCTGCCGCTTGAAACCCGGTTTCCATCAATATTCCGGCAACAGTAGTTTTCAAAAACTTCCTCTCCATAGACTTATCCATTATTGACAGGCACAATTGATGCGGACGTCCAAGATTTCCGACCCCTCAGGCACAGAATAAAATATTTTATTAATTCCGGTTACGTTTTAAAAATTTGAAAATCCAAATATTATTGTTGTGGTAATATGGTCAATGGTCATCCAAATCATTCGTCCATGTGCAGCAATGCACTATGTAGCATAAATATAATATACAGAACAACAGTACATCAGAATTCAGAACTCAACTCACGACTCACGACTGTTGCTGTCTGCGGTCTCTCTGTTTGGCAAAACAACGTTATCATTATTCAAGTTGATAATACAATTGAATGTTATTATCGCTTATTGTCTATTGGCACAACAGATATCTACATAGTTCCACAGAATAACCGGCAGATGTATGTGATTATTGAGGAAATTATTTTGTATATTTGGAAAAAAATTATTAAAAAATATTATTTTATATTATTTTAAAAAGTTTTTTCTCTTATACTTACACTAAAAGTATGCCGAGTATAAGATGCCGCACCAAACCTACGAATTTAATTTTCAGGTATAAAACCCAATTTAAAAACTATTGTAAATCAAACAATGAAACAGTTTCATTCTTCTCATAAAAATATTAAAATGAAATGTAAATTTTTATTTTTCTTAAATTAGTTATTTTTTGTTTATTTTGAATAGTATTGCAAAATATATTTAAATTATTGTTTTTTAAACTAATTTTAATAACAATAATCATTAATAATATCGTTAAAACATTTTTTGGAGCATTGGTTTTTATTTTTATTTTCTAGAAAAAATTGAATCGGGTTGGAATTTAAGACATTGGGCTATTGGGGTTCCACGAAACACAAACTGGGTGCCGTAGTCCTAAAAGTTTAGGAACCGCTACTCTAGAGAGTCACTATAATAGTATAATGAATGTTTTAAATATGAATTCAATGATATAAGATCATTGTATACAAAAAACGATACTGAGCTGAGACGATCAATCAGCCTAGACGAGCTAATAAGTAATAGCCTCGTAATATTACCAACAACGAAGTAGGTATATTTTATTATTTTATTGTGAATTGTGATTAAGATAATTTATTTAACTATCCGTCAGACGTCAGTACTGTAGTAAGGTTATTTTTGAACAACAAAATGAGAAAATTGTTGTATGAGAAGTTTTTTGTTTACTTGTGAATATCTAATGTCAAACTACAAATGCTCGTAAAAAATTAATTTGTAATTCCAGTAAACTTAATTTTTTGTTAAATGTAGAAAAACTTAAGGAAAATCTTGTATTAAATTTTCAAACCTAAGGTATAAAAATAAATTTTTTCATGAATTTCTAATTTAATTTGCAAGTTTATACGAATTTTGTCAAAATTTTAAATTCAAACGCTCATAAAAAATTATTGTGTATTTACGCTAATTTGTTTTCAATTTCTACTACAATAACTTTGACAACTAGTCTCTGGAGGCTCAAGCGTGGACGTGATGCCCATGATCTCTATCTGATATCTTAACAACAATAACAAATTTAATAAAAAAATATTATTTCTAGTAATTTATACGAAGTGTCGATCTGGCCATGGTCGCCAGGCTGCGAAAGCGGCCGGGGTCTTTCCGTTTTTTTTTTGGGGGGGGGGGAGCCCATATTTTTGGGGTCCAGGGTAAAGAAAAATTGCCAGGTCTTATAAATTGGATCTATAATCTGATGCTTACCTATTATCTATAGTGAGAGTGTATGCATACTAGTGCAAGTGCCAAGTTACAATATTATAATAGTAACACTGTAACAAGTAGAAGGAGGTTTTTTGTAATAATTGCGCTACTGTAGCCTGTAGGTTAAGTTAGGTTTTATCTCTAGCTTCACAATCAATGGCTCGAACGACTACACGAGGGCCCTGCTTACCCGATCCATACAATTAAATATTGAGTATAAAAATATGTATAATATTATGATATAATATAATACTATACGTCTATATTATGTCTAATGTCTATATCTATTGACTATTTATATATTAATATATAATATAAATTATATATAATAATAATGAAGAGTGAAGACATTTACTTTTGGAAGTTTACTTAAATAATATTATGCTTATGGCTTATGTAGGTATTTGTCTTAAATGTTTAAATTCTATAGTAAAAATATAATTTTAGTTTTCGTAATTTTGTATCTGTGTAAACTACTAAACAGTAATATCATTAATAATTGTTATTTATCGTTTTGTAGTTTCCAAATGTTTCAATAATTTCATAGTTTAATATTATACAAATTATACCCTACGTCAGGGTTCGCGTTAATATTATAGATGTATAATATTGTAATTTAATGTTATTATTTATAAATAATGTCTTCTCGTAGCCCACAAGCAATAGTTATTTATAAAAATATTGTCGACTTCATAATATTCAGCAATGATTTGTCAATACGACATTACGACTTCTGTTGTACAATCATCACCATTTCAAAAAAAATTAAATTTTCCTATTTTGGAATGTGTTACGATTGTGGAAAATTGTACGGAAAGTAAGTTTTAGTATTTTAACTAATGTATTGATTTTTTTGTGTTTTATTTTGGATATTGTGTACATTTTTAATTTTTTTTAAATAATAACGTCATATATCATACAATATAAATTATACATATTATATTAAGTAGTTGACATAGATAAATAATAAATATACTAGTATACTACTAAGCCGGCCCAAATATTAAAAAAATTAAAGTTATAATTCAATTGTTGAGCTATTATAATTATAGTTGCATTACTAAAGGCTTATAAATAATAATAATAAAAACCACGATTCTTATACACAACTGTTATCTAGTAGATAACCATGATCTTATCTTTACTGATATACATTCTTATCAGCTTACATCCTGCTATATTTATTTTCTATTTAAACAATTTCTGGGATTCTTACATCCCGGAAGTTTCGAATTCAGTAATATTTTATTAAATTATAATTAAACATTCAACCAATCTAAATTTTAGCGGCTTTTTACTGGACAATTATTTGAGTCCATATTTACGGTAGCACGTGGCCGTGATAAGAATTAAGAATCTAGTATCTACGCCGTCGTGTCCGTCGTCGATACCCGTGTAAATGATAACAAACTAAACTATTATTATTTATTACGTACTATTATCATTATTAAAATATTATTGATATTTTAATTGTTTTAAATTTTTAACTTACCACTGCCCGTAGTCCGATAAATATCGTTTGAAAAAAATGTTTTTCTTCTGTTTTTTTCTTTTTTAATGAAGAAACGGTAGGAGATTGCCTATATTGATGGAATATTTTAAAAGTGGCTTAAAAACGGTGCTCGGTACGCCCGTCGTCGAAGACCAGCCATCCGGTGCCGATATTGTATGTTGCTTTTAGATTTTTATTTTGTGACTAAAACATGCTTGATTATGTATTTTATGAATTTCCTTAGTATTTATGTAATATTTGTGTGTGTGTCTGTAATTTTACAGACACATTTTTTATCTGTAAAAAATATTAGCTTTTTCTTTAATGTTTTAACCGGCAACATTTTACCTTCTCCACAGGTTGAGCGTTTGGTGGATCGAGTTCAACATTCCACGTTGCTGGCAGACAGACGTGATGCATGCAGGGCACTTAGGGCACTATCACGAAAATACCGCATTGAAGTGGGTGCAAAAGGAATGGATGCCTTGTGTCTAGTGTTACAGCAAGACCGTGCTGACGCTGAAATAGCTAGCTATGCTTTGGACACTTTAAGACTCATTATGCATAATGAGATCTATGAAGAAGAAGGTAATATTTATGCAACCAATTTATGAAAAAGGTTTTTAGTAATTAGGTACTTCTCTATTAAGTATTTAACATTAAGGTGTTATTTCTTCATTCTGATTATTTTTTACATGTTTTGGTTTTGGTTGCTAGTACCTTTCTTGCTTGAACCATACATTTTGATATCTATGAACAGTTATTTAATTCTAAAGTGTGTTTGAAATCATATTAATTTTATATTTAATTATTACTAATACCTATGTAAATATTTATAACTTAGGTAGATCATATCTATTTATTAGTAGTAATTACCAGTGGATGGTTTATTACTGGTGGGTTACCTATTTAATAGATTTATTATTCAAAATATACTATCTATATTTTAAGCATTTTGCAAAAAATATTTTATACCCGGTTTTAAATTTGTATCTTAGATACATCATAATATTCAATTTTTTTTATGATATTTTATTCATTATGATTATATTTTTTACCTAATTTTAAACATTTTCAGTTTTCCTAATTATGGGTTAACTGTTATCCTATTACAGTAAATAAATCAGTTTGTTTTTTAAAAACCGTTACCAAACATGGTTAACTGTGAATTATTACCTTAATTAATTTAAAACAATAGGTAATAGTTTAATCATTGTTATCAAGTTCTCGGTATGTAATTTAAGTTATGACTTCTGTTGTTTATTTGTGTTAAAACAAAAATGAAATATAAAACAGTGAACTTGCACTACAATATACCAAATAGGTTTTGAGTGTACCTCATCATTGAGTAGGTCACTCTAATGAAGGTGTTCAATTTGAATTTGATTTGAATTTTCTATTGCATATAAAATACTTACAAAGTACAATATTTCATTAAAATTTGAACTTCAAATTCTTACAAATGATATCATAATTGTGATTTTATTTCAATAATTTTTATTCCTGCAAAATCAATTTATGTGGAACCTTGCAATACATTTAAAACATTTTTTTACTGAGAAAAAACTTTATAATAATCGTAAAAAATGTATCTGATTAACATTTATTGAAATAAAACATAAAACATATCATGCTGCTCTATATTTTTCTTCTGCAAGAAAATTGAATAATCATAGGTATATTAATGTTGTTGATTTGTGTTCCTATGGCAATAAAAATTGGTTACGGTAAAAAAAAAATGCTGTATCCAGCCCAAAAACATATTGCAACGTGGTCCTGAGAACTTTATCACGATATTAATTATCCAGAGAAGGTTTTCTATTCCTTTTGGATAAGTAACCTGTAGATTATAGCATTGTGTACCTATAAGGTTTTTATTAATAATAAGACATGTTTGGTTTATAATTCTATAATTATTATTAGTTCATATATGTTTTATTATTATATTATATTTATTATTAGTACTTTCTGTCATGGAATATGACTGTTAATAAGTGTATAGGTGAGTACGCTTGTGTTGATGGTTACTGTCAAACTAATTGTCATCTTATTGTCTTAATAATAAGTATTCATTTGGATGGGTCAAAAAGTGTTGAATGTGTTTATGTTGTATTGCTCAATTCTATAGTGTGTGTTTAGAGTATAATATATATAATATAGTGTAATAAATGTTAAAATATCTATGTAAATAATTTAAAAGTTTAAAATGTATAAATATCTCCAAAAAAACCAAAATTGATGTTTAAAAATGAAAATTTTATTATTTAGAAAACATTTTGAGTAGATATATAATTTTTTTTGAAAATACCAAAAATACTGAGAATTTGTTTACTTTTTAATTTTTAAATTTAACTACTACGACTTAACCATAACCATCCTCAAAGTTGAAGGTTGAATTATTTTTACTGCTTAAAAAAGTGATGACCTATGAGACAAAAACATATATAAAACTAATTAACTTAACAACTCAATACTTGAATACTATATCATTTCATTACTAAGAAACTAAAATTATATGTACCTACTTGTTAAAATTTTGTTGAGTGAAACTCTAAGAGTATACTATTTTTACGACTTCTTATTATATGATAAATACAAACATTAAAATTTTTTTTTTCAGAAATTCCTGATGTAACTGCAAAAGATTCGCATAAATTGGGTGAACGTTTTACAGAAATATTCATTAAAAAAAAAGAAAATGTTGGATTGGTTTTGGATTATCTAGAGGAATTTGATTTTCATGTACGGTGGCCAGCTCTTCAGTTACTGTTACTATTGTTAACAAATAAGTGAGTTAATATAAAAACAAGGCTAAAGTAGTGCCTATAACTACATTTAATTTTAAATAAATACATTTTAATTGTTTTAAGTTACAATATTGTATATTTATAAATTATTTAATAATTAAATATTAATAATAATATTTTTAATTTTTTATATTCAATACTGTGAATTATTTATCTATGTATTGTAATTTTTTAGTATTTTATTGAGTTAAAAATTTGAAATATATCATTATTAAGTCTTACTTTTATTAATAGTACTTTGATGTATATAAGTGGGGTTCATATAATTATTAGATTTCATAGTAAATAATCAACTATTAATTTAATAATATTTACTATACGTAATTTGTCGAATAGAATAATCATTCCATCTAGATGCCCGACCACGGTCAGTAAAATAAGGTATGCTCCACCAGTGTTAACAACTTACGTATTACATACACAAATTAACAGAATACTATTATATATTAATATTATACTATCTAGTTAAATACTTTAATTTGTTGTAATATAATATACTATATACTATAATATATATTTAATAAACACTAAAAAATTATTAATGCAAATTTTTTTTTGAAAATTGCATAGGGAGTGCTTGCATTCTATTATTAAGCTTTTTGCCAATAAATACAATTGGGACCAACATTTATATGTCCATTTATCATATGTTACTTTATTATACTATATTATAATAAATCATAAATCATAATAAATTATCGTAAAAAATATTAAAAGGTACTTGATTAATAAACATCAAAATTTGTTGACTATTTGTGATAAATAAGCACAATTTTAATTAAAATTTTTTTTGATTTTATAGTTACAAGTTGATATTACGAAATCAAATATTTAATAGCATACTATACTAGTAGAAAATTATTTAAGACTATATTATAGTATATGCCAAAATAATATATACAGTGAATCCTCCCCTAACACCTTCCAATAATGGATGTTTTCTTGGGAACCAATTACAATCTTTCTTCAATCTGAGTCCTCTGAATAGCAGACAAAATGTCAGCAACCAAGAGTGTCTGGTATTTATTTGTTTCAGTATAATTGTATTCTGTTAATTTGTATATGTAAGTTGTTCACACTAGCCGGTCTCTAGACACATCTAACCTAATCATAGTAATAAATTATAATAATCTAATAACTATAAGATATTGATTATTATTGATTTAATTAGAAACCATTAATATTTATTAATTTGGAATAAATAAATTAAATATTAGTGAACTCCAATTTATATTTAAAATAATTTATATGTATAAATTTATGGTAATATAAATCCTTATTTGTAAAAAAAAAAGAAAGTTGGTATTTAACAAATATTCTAATGTTGAAATTTTAAAAACATTGGAAATGAATGCAAACTATTAAGAGGACGCCACACTCCCATTTGTTGTCTCCCTCTTACAAACACGTAACATACCAAATTTACGCCCAGCAGTTCACGTTTTATGCCGTTTGCTTAAAAATTAGAGTGAATCGACTTATTTTGAAACTTGATGATAAGAACTAAATTTTTGTTTTGTTGAAAGTTTTTTTTACAATAATTCAGTTTTTAAGTGAGTTATGAGCATTTTTAATTAACATTTATTATACACTTATACCTTATTTAAAAACTAAACTATCATTAAAAAAACTTCCTACAAAACACAGATAAGTTCTTACCATCAAGTTTCATACTAGGTCAATTCACTCTAATTTTTAAGCTAATGACATACAACGTGAACTGCTGAGTGTAAATTTGGTATATTACGCGTTTATAAGACGGAGACAACATATGCGGTTGTGGCGTCCTTTTAATACAATTTTTTGGTATAGAAATTATACAGTTGTATGACTTAAACTCCATAGATGAATACAAATAATTCATGTCCAAAAAAAATGTAATAAACATTATTTTGACTAGGTACTATATAATATATAATCATATTATTATAGTATTTTAATTCTAAGAACTTTATAGAACTACCTATATCAGCGTTTCCCAACATTTTTCCCTCGCGGCACACTAATCCCATGTTTAGCCGAAGCACACTTGTCACTGACTAATATATGTATGCATATTTTTTTTATAGTAGGCTTTCATCATATTAATTATTAATACCACATTAGGTGTATATCAGTATATTAATAACAAATAATTTAAAATGGTGTGTTTATTTAGGATAAAAAATTTTTATTACAATTATAATTAAAAATATTTCAACCTATTACCATCATTTTACGTAAACGTCTAACCTAACGTTAATAATCGTAAAATTTTGGGGCACACCTACAGAGGCCTCACGGCAAACCAATGTGCCGCTGCACACTGGTTGGGAAACACTGACCTATATGATATACTAATGTATACATATTTAATTTGCCATTAAAATTGTTGTGATTCAAAGCATATTTCTTTTATGGATTGCAATATTTATAAGTTTATAACTAGATACCTACTTTTTTATAAAAAAAATCCTTTATTTGTTTTTTATTTTCTTTATAACATTTAACATCTCATATTTTTTGATTTTTATGATTGTAAACAGGATATTTTTTATAATAGTGTTAGTGTATAAATACAAAATATTGAAAAAAAAAATTATTTCTGTGATAAGCATCAATAGTTTAATTGACTAACTTGACAAATGGGGTGAAATTGTAAAGAATACCTATCCTATAAGAATTATCCATGCTTCTATTAATTAAAACTATTAATGCTTGTTAATACAAAAAAAATAATAAACTTTGGTTTAATTATTGATGTACATATACTTTTTAAACATTTATGCTGCTTATAAAAAGTTATAAGAAACGAAAATTCATTGAAAATAAACAAAGAAAAGTGTCCTTTATTAAAAAAAGTACTATCCTGATATTTTATTTAGTATACATACATTTTAATAGCAACTGTTTTATCTTAAAAAACTGTCTTGAGTTTTTGGATTATTCTATTTCATTATGTCATTCTATTAAATTTGAAAAGTAAATCTTGTTAATAATAATAGGGCTAAAGACGTGCAAGAAATGATTTTGGTCAGTCCAATGGGAGTTTCCAAACTAATTGACATGTTGAGTGACAGCCGGGAAGTAATTCGAAATAACGTAAGTTCTTTTTAATACTACTATTTATTTATTTTTCATTACAGACCCCTTATTTTTAACAGATAAATAAACAAGTATATGACCACATTTTATTTTGCAAAATTATCTTTTGACAAGCTTATTTAAAACTGGTATAATACTGTATATTTGTATTAAATAAATAAAAAATAATTTTTGTTCATTAAAAAATAAAAGTTAGTAACTCATATCATATAGGTATTAAGAGTGCAGCCAAAATAAGTGTGATTATAATAGTACTAAATATACTATGGTTAAATACACAATTTAATGATAATATTAAATACAATTAAATGTTCAGTATTGCATAAAGTTTAATAAAACTATTTTCTAAATAATTTATTACTTATGAACCGTAATTAAATTACAATTTTTTCATTCAAAATTAAAAAAATTATTGATACTTAATTATTGAATTTAGTTGGTATGTACACAATATAATATACTAGTATAACAATTTCTGTTTACTTATGCTTACTCGTTTTTATCATTCTTGATGTGTTATATTAAACTATACTTATATTATAGTCAGGAAATAACCATGTGTTAGTGCATACCTGTATCATTTGCAAGTAACACAAATGTCATAAGCGATAGGCAGCAGCAACGAAATTGCATAATGCCTAAATATTTCCCCTTAATAAGTTAGTTAGCAAGCCCCTTAAGTTAACATTTTTATTGAGGCCTCTAAACTAAAATATTAAGTACTAAATTCATTTTATATCAATTTATTTATATCAGTTTCTGCAGTTTTACAATAACAAATGCAAAAATAATAATATTGAATTCAATAATTATAAACAATAAATGTATTAATATATTTGACCAATATTGTTTTAATTTTTTTAATATTGAATGTTTGTTTATTTTACCATTTATATTGAAGTATGCATTTTTTTAGATAATATTAAATATTAATTCATTTTATTTAGATTTTTTTTTAAAGAATCTTCTCCATCAATTTGATCTAATTTAAATAGACTTCTGAAATAATGGATGTTGTATTATGTAGCCTTTATTATATTATTAAAATCTATATAAATAGGCTATTCTGGATTCACTTCTTGCATAGGTTCTTATGTGTCCTATTATACATTCTAATGTTTCTTAAAGTATGATTTGTTAGTTTATAAAAAGTACTTATGATATTAAAATACTTCTTATAGAATTCTAAGATTTTTATGAATAGTTTATTATTAATTTGTATATGTTTGTAATAAATAATAAGTAATTTGTTTTAGTCGGTTCTTTTGTTAACACTATTGACAAAAAGCAATGCTAATATTCAAAAGATATTAGCTTTTGAAAATGCTTTTGATAGACTATTTGATGTTATACAAGAAGAAGGTAATGCAGATGGAGGAATTGTCGTTCAAGACTGTCTAAACTTAATGTTGACTTTATTAAGAAATAATATTTCGACTCAAAATTTCTTCAAAGAAGGTCTGTTCACTTACAATAATTTAAATACTACATAATAGTAATTAATAAAATTGTTTGTTTAGGTAATTTTATATCACGAATATTGCCCCTTTTACAATTGCCTCTTATTGATGAGTGGCCCGTTCAGAGAATAAACAATGTGCATTCAGTTCTTCAAATCATACGTACACTAGTGTCGCCAACTAACCCAGCTCAAGCTACTTCTTCATGCCAACAAGCCATGTATACATCTGGAATTCTAAAAGCAATATGTGATTTGTTGATTGCCACTGGTGTGCCCCGTAATCCATTAACTGAAGCCATATATACTGTTGCGGAACTTATACGTGGGCACAACGATAATCAATCATTTCTTGAATCAGTAAAGTCCAATGAAAATCCACCAAAGTATATTCATATATATGTGTTAATTAATATATTTCTGATGAATGTAGAATTACTTTCATAGTATGTATTTATTTTTAGGGATATTTTGCTATTATTGTTATGTACAATGTTAAGCGATAAGCAGCCATTTGATATGCGCTGTGCGGTGTTGTACGTTTTTCAGTGTTACTTGTACAGAAATGATTTTGGAAAAATGAAAATTGTACACAAACTATTGCCATTGGAAAAAGAAGGTATTGTTATAACTTACAATGCCTTGCTACTATTATGGTTATTTAGTAATTCAATTCTCTATTTGTATATGTATTATATAGTAACTGAAACTTGCATCAGCCATCTTCTTTGTCGAGGTTTGTTCAACAAGGAACCTTTGAACAGCTGGTTCTCAGCAGTGGCACTTTCATATGCTCTTATTGACAATCCAGAGGGTAAGGAAAAGCTGCTGAATGTCAAGTTGTCGTCCAATGATAATAATGAGCCACCAACATTACTGCAACAGATAGTTATTTCCATCCAAACAGTATGTACTTTCTAGGATCGTAACAGTTACAACATTAAAAAGAATACTCAATTGATATTTAATTTTAGAATGATAAAGCACAGTGTAAAATTGGATATTTGATGTTTTTGTCTACTTGGTTTGCTCATTGTTCACTGGCTGTCGAAAGTTTCTTGAAAATTAATTCAGGCATACCATACTTTATAACTCAGGTTCGTATTTACTATTCATTCATAATTATTTGTTATGTATGCTACAATCATATTATTTCTTTAACTCCCTTGTATAGGTAAAATTTAATTATATTTTATATTCTAATAATTATGGTGTTTTTTCATTTTTTTTTATCACATAGCATTTTGGAATAGTAACAATTTTTCAATCTTCTACATTGACTATTAATGGTAGTTGGTAGTATAAAATTGGATCTAGATGGTATTTCAGATTTCTCATGCAATTTTTTATTGGAGTATACAAAAAAAATCAGCTTTAAGCAATATCAATTTCGTATGAGCTTTCTAAGTTTAAATTTTGACCAAATTTGATATTCAAATGCAGAAAAACGATTTTTCTCTTACAATTTTTGATATTTTTTTATAATTTAAAAATTATAATAGAAACATTAAACATTCTACTATTGCTTAAGTAATCATTTTCTGAACACAATGACATTTTCAAAATATTTTAAAACCTACCTATAATTTTAATAAAATAATAATAATAATTCATGGTAAAGTATAATATAAATTATTATTTAATATAATATATGCAAAATTATTGTCAAGATTTAGTTCACCATATTGTACTACTAACGTCTAACAGTAAAATTGATGTAGAATTTATGCCGAATTTTCTATTTTTAATTCTTCATTGCACATTTTTAAAGCAATTCTTGTGGATCTTGCTTTACGCCAAGCTGGCCAAGATTTATCCAAGAACTGAAATCTTTCTATCCCCTGGAAAACATTGGGTCATGAACATGTATTTTTAATTGCAAGAAATTCTAAAAATAATCATGATTAATATTATATATATTATTTATGAATTCATCATAGTTACTGCCGTTACTGATAACATTATCGAGTGTGATAAAAAATAAAAATGCATTATGAATTTCTACTAAAATAAAATACATTTAATATTTAAACAATCTCTAAATAGTTTGAGTGTCTTAAAAATTTAAATAGTTATCAGTATTGAATAAAATTAACTATAATAAATTGACATGTATGTATGGATGTGTATCGATTTAAAATGTACCATTCATACATAAGGGCTATACAAATATACAATGTTCAGATTAGACACATTATAATATTAATTTCCTTATCAGTCGCCCCACACTGACAATTCATCAAATTATTGTTATATAAATTTACCTATGTATATTTTTCTCCATTAACCTGCAGTCCAGTTAAAATGGTGGTGATAATCTATTGATTAAAACAGAATATTGATATTCAATTGCATAGTACTCGCTAAACTGCCAACATGTACCTACAACTGTACAAGTATATAAATTAAAAAACAACGGTGATTAAATTAGTTATTAACTAATACCTAAGGCCTAACTAAGTGTGTACGGACGGTATACTTATTACCTAATGTACTTGCATAAAGAAACTACCAAAACAAGCAAAAAACACGTAATTGTGCTTGTGCATGTGTTTCGTTATAATAAATAAAAATACTGCTACAACACATATTTTGTTCAGATCTAATCGTTCTCTTATGACATAAAGCGAATAAGCGAGTACGCAATTTTGATTGGACTCAGACAAAATAACATAATCAAAAAACAAATAAATAAATGAACAAGAGAATCGATACGGTTGGGTGCTTCGAATTGTTTTTAATTTAGAAGTACCACTACCCACGCTCGATTTTCGTCGTGTAAAAGAATGTAATTTTCGTCAGTAGAACAGTGTACAATATATCGTGACGTAAATATTATCAATTATAATAGAATGTCCTATTACTTTTATTTGTACAATTATTTTTGTAATACATCCATATGACCATATTCTTTCTTGTCGTATACACAAAGTATACACAAAGAAAGTAAATGCCGCCAATCTGGCCATCTCTTGAACATCTCCTTAAGCCGCTCCTTAAATTACTGGAAGAGCAATTAAATTTAGTCTAACTCAAACTTCTAAGCAGATATATCTAATATCTGACTTTTTTTTACGAATTCAATACTATATAAAGAAACGTTCTTGTAGGTGATTTAAGGTTTTTATGCATCTATTACATAATATAGTTTACACCGGCATTTATACATATATGCTTGTGGGTGTGGAGCACTATTATCTCTCTATTTTTACCACTAGACTGAATATTCAACAAATAACTTTATATAGGTCCATAAATGCATTATATAATAGTATACAGTACATATTCTTGTACTGTAATTTTTTTCTTGTATTGTGACACGTACGAGGTGAAATAGTTCGTGTTAAATATAGAACGATTCTTTTAACAATCAGCATATCGTTACATTTGTGTGTTCTCCAAAAAGATAAATTTACATGGATCGAAATACTTCCAACACTACATAAAAAACAAATTATATTGTATAATGATAAGTACTTAATATTTTCATAAAACAATGATTATAATCTTACCTCACAATCTTAATAATTTATTTTATATTCTAAAGGCTAACTTCAAAAAACTTAAATGTATACATAAGGAATTCAAACGGATATTTTTTTTTTTTAATCAGCATTAATTAAATACGTTTAAATTACCTTGTTGATCCATTTCTTTAATTTACATTTAAAACATTTAAAATATACATCTCAAATTATGAAAAAAATGAAAACCGATCGCTTCAACTTTAGTTGTGTACGTCGATATTTTCAAGAAAACAGTCTACAACGAATTATTTATTTAATTAATTTTAAGCGGAAAAGTCATGGATGTAAAATATGTGTGTAGCGTGTTTGTATTAGATCACTGTAATAGATGAGTTTATTTGAGTTCAATGATAAATCAATGCATGTACGAAAATCCTGAGTGGGGACAGTATATCGCAGCCACTTTTCTAAAGCTATTTTTTAATTTATTTATAATAAGTACTATAATATAATTAATCTTTTTATTAGTGATACGGATGGTTGAACTTATATTTTCCAAAAACAACAAGTTTACTATACTAAAAGTTTAGTTATTTGTATTATGTTAGTTTAAATTTTATGAAAATTACACCACGAGTATATAGAAAATAATAATACACATAATGGCTAAAAGTGTAAGTGGTAAGGGTAAGTCCGTTAAAGGATTGTAAATAGGTAATGTGTATTTTTAAATTTATGTTAAAACATTTGAGGACCTTTTGTTGTTAAATGCTCAAACCTTTTTTTTTAAATTTAAAATTTAAATACCTATAAAATATTTGAAAATTGTATGGATTTTTAACTACAAAATAATATGGAATTTTTTTCGTTATTTGACGAATTTCGTTCCAATTTGAATTTGAAACAATTATAAAAAAATTGTTAGTGTATAATTTTGATAATTTTTGTCAAAAATCTTATAATTATTACAATTTCAAGGTTTTTGACCTAGTAATAAAATAAATTAAGTTACAATTTTTTTCAACATTTCAAAAAAAACAAAATACTAGAAAAACTAGAACATTTTAGATTTTTATAAAAATACAAAAATTAGATCCATTTTGATACTATAAACTGCCAACGATATTGAAGATTGACTTACTTTTTTTCGTGTATAGGTAATGAGTATATTTTAAAGTTATGTGTAATATTTGATTTATAATTTATATACATATATGCGATTACCAGTTATTTTTACAAGTAAAATCCAGATGACCTTAATAATTGTTTGTAGGGTGTAATTGTATTTTACAAAATATTATAGACTTTATACACTTATACATGTGACATATTTTTAATTATTTTAACCCTGTATAGCAAGGGAGCACGTTGTGTTTACGCATCCCGCCGTTGTGGTACCAACTGATCCTGGCGGGAGAGTTGTGGTTGGGAATGCGTTGGCTCTATACTGACTTTGGTCGGGCTGCGGCTTGCTCTCTTGCTTTCTTGCTGGGTAGGCTGACATGGTCTATATACCAGGGGTGGCCAGCGATATGAGTCATAAGCCGCAGAATATAATGAAAAGGAATAATACCTATTATCATACTTGTAAAAATGTTTAGACACGAGCCGCGGTTTGGCTACTCCTGACATATATTATCAATGATCATTGAAACGTATACGTATAATATTATTATCTGTGGACCTATTATAATTTATAATGTATATTGTATGTACAATATAAGTACATCAGAAATATATATTTGGGTAGCTTAAGCCCCTCCCCTGAGAACTTTCCCTATTATTTTCCACCTGATATCGTTTTATTTGATCACATTTTTTTGTTGTCAATCATAATATTATATATATGTTGTAGTATTCTATTAATTTCATGCACTGCATATCATTATCTATGTCTTGCTTATGTATAGACGAATCGTCTAGAGAACGAAGAGATCGAAGAAATCGTCAGCGGTTTGAGCACGTTTGTGATGGGTATATGCTTAGCGTTCAATCCTGATACGGTGGAAAATTTCAAAAAAGTAAATTAAAGATTAAAGTATACTTTAACACTCAAATTTTTCAGGACTTACGATGTTTTGTTTAATTCTCAGGACAGCCTAAGACATTTGATTACCAAACGGATAGGCATAGAAACGTTTGTGGATAAATTAAACGATGTGTCTCGAAACGAATCGTACACCAGAGCCAGCAAACACCCGCAACCGACGGCCCAAGACTCAAATACTCTATTATTGGATTACGAGTTTTGCAAGTTGTTTAAAATGCTCGAAGGTGCGTACCTATATAGGTACTATAAATTATAATAGTGTAGTAAGAATAACACACCTATACACGGCTATAATACGATGCTATACAATATTTTATGTTCTATATGAGTGACGACTTAATACTTAAAATCAATTGTAAACGATGTTTGTGGAAATGTGAATGATGTTAATAACATTAATGTTACAATAATGTAATGAGCCCATCTAATTCATATTCCATTTAATTTATCAATTCAAAATACTTGAATATACAGAGTAATTCACCAAGTGTGCTAACCCCTATTATTTCCTAAAGTAATGAATTCATTACAATTCTGTTAAAAACTATACTTAAAGATTTGTATATTTTCAAATTCTTGAGATTTTACCACTTAAGGAGTGTGCTATAACGATAATTTTTTTTTTTTTAGAAACCCCTATTTTCTGTAAATGAATTAGGTAGTAGATAATTTTTTTGAAATTTTGATGTATATTACATTATTCAAAATTCGAATGAGTAGTTTATAATGTTTATACAAAGGATAGTTCTCAATAATGATTTTACAAAAATATAAAATATAGATATAATATTGGATCTTGAATCTAGACCGTGAAGTATATTATAATTTATAATTTACTTGGATATATATAAATTTTTATTTTTAATTATAAACAGTAGAGGCCGCTTATTAGGAACACTGATTATTGATATAATCACGTTATTGAAACAAAATGTCCCGGGACCGACCAGCCGTATATTAGAACATTGAAAATAAATCGGATTATTGAAACATCACATCGGTTATTTGAAACAAATAGGCTAAGGGCTAAGGGCAAAGATTGGCTAATCAATTGGGACAAAGCGCTAAATCGGAACATTTTAATTACTCATTGATTACTATCCCGCTCATATCATTGACTGCATAAACTTAAGGCACATAAAAGTATATTGATGGTATAATTACTAAAATTTTCAAATCACTATGGCCTGCTTATCTTCCAAAATCATTTATCATGGACCTAAGTAGTAATACTACACAAAGTTAAATAACTCAATACTACTTCTTCAAATTTTGATTTAGATACAACATTTTCAGAAAAGTTAAAAGCTAAACTATTTTTCAGTCTTCCACTGTAATAGGGGAAAGTCTAGAAGGAGGGTTCTCATTTGAAAAACCAGAAGTTGATTGTATCTCCTCAAGACAATCTTTAAGTGGTTCAAAAAATCTCGAGGATTTGAAAATATGATCTTAAGTTTAATTCCTAAAATCAGATTTTGAATAACTGTACTATTGAAGAAAAAACTCAAAAAAGGGGCCTAGTATGCTTGGTGAATATCTATTGATATATCTATCTTATGCGCGGAGAGTGCAGGCTGTGTCAATGTCATAATATAGTGTATCGGCCGCCTAATCTGAGTTATATTATTCTACAAAATCATGTCCATATCCTATGCAGGAATGATCATGAGAGCGCTGAACACGCTTCCCGGCCAGGACGATAGCGAAAAATTGGTGACCAATCAAAAACAAATCGAAGAGCTCAACGCCACCGTGGACGGCCTGAAAAACGAATTGACTGAGAAGACCAACCGGATCGAGGAACTGTGCAGGCTGGCTAACGATTTCCGGGACGACACGGATCGTATAAAAACCGAAGTGTGTATGACTTGAAATTGATTTTGATTTTCCTGACTCTATATATCCGCAAATAATAATGTATTATGTTTCATGGCATGAACTAATTTCTAAACGTATAACGTTGTTAATCTATCGATGCCTGTGTGTTTCAGTTGTTTAGACTCCAGGAAAATCACATGTCGCTCATACAAGCTTACCAGCTGAAAGAAAATGAACTGGAATCGTACAGACGTTTACTAGAAATGCACGGGATTTGGGTAAGTTACAATACATGTAATTATAAATCACGTAACGTTGACGCTTTAGTTTGAAGAAAAAAATGTTAACGTTGTGCAAATCTTTTTTATACACTCAAAATTGTTGGTATTCCCATTGAATTTCTATTCAATTGGTAAAGTTATTAATTATTATTTGATAAAAACTCACAAAACGCCCCTTATCGAATAAAAATTTGGTCTCTGCAGTTAAAGCCATCGCGTACATAAGTATTGAATTTCAAAAGCACAAAAGTGGATTTCAAACAATTGTTGTGATTTTGTCTATAGTAATGTTAACACAATATAGTAGTACTGTTGGTAGATTTCTTTAAACAGTAAAATATTATACAATGTTCTTTTAAGTTGAAAGTAAATAATTGTTATTTTTGCTGCACCAAATATAATTTCTTCTTCTGAGGCTTTAGAGTCTTATTACCTGCAGGTCTTAAATTGTTTTATTTTATTTTGTGGATTGGTATCTTTGTATATTCTTAAATAATAATAAGTAAAAAAGTGTAATTAAGATAAGTACGTGTAAGATAACCTGAAAAAGTGTATTTTCTACTACGAAATCTAACGTCACCCGTATGCTATCATTGTATAGTATATACTATAAAACATTATCGTTAAAGGTATTTTTAAAGGCAAAATA
This sequence comes from Myzus persicae, assembly GCF_001856785.1. NCBI lineage: Eukaryota > Metazoa > Arthropoda > Insecta > Hemiptera > Aphididae > Myzus > Myzus persicae. The sequence continues at coordinate 448,853 of NW_019104000.1, forward strand.
AAATTATCTTGAATTAATTGATAGTTTTTTGTGTCACAAATGCATTTTTTAACATAAACGTTTAAACACTTTTATAATCAAAGTTTAAATGAAAAATTGAAAAAATAAATAAATATTTTTCGTCAAACATTAAAATAGATAAAATATAAATAATAACTTGTTAATTTTTTTAATTTATTCTTACAAAATGATCCAATGACGTTTACTATAAAATTAAAAATAATAACAGTATTAAAGTTGCAAACTAGTCCCGTTCCCAGATCACGCTGTACTGTGTATAATGGTTATCGGATTTATCTGCACTTTCGATAACATATGTGGTTATAGCCAAATATGGCGGCCATAAATCGTAAATTTTGACATTATACAAAAAATATGCAGACTACACACATAATATATTATAATTTATACTTCTATATTTTTGTAGGATTTAAAAAATATATACTGATTTCAGGTATAGACTTATATTTTTCCGAATAATTCTGTATATTTGATCGAAGTTCACACGGATATAGTTGTTGGTACTAGCTTTTATTCTGTACCAATTTTTTTTTTTTTATTAGCATTTATATTTTAAATTAGGGGGTGATATCGATATGATAAGCATTGTGACATTTGTATAGTAGACTCGTATAAGCTTATTAGTCGTTACTCGTTAATAAAAATAAAAATAAAAATTATTCGTTCATGTTCAATATGTTTTATGTTTTATGTATTATAATATTATTATTATTTTATGCTTTATTACTTATACATTAACATAGTTAGCAAAGTAAATGCTTCAAATTTTGAAATTAAAAATGTAGCCATCATGTAGGTAACTATTTAAAAATACTAAGTTGATGTTGGTTTCACTAATAGGTACTGCAAGTACGAAAAATAATAATTATATAAAATGTTGAAGTTAAATTTTTCAAAATTAAAATTCTGAAAAATTAATATTTTTGAAAGAACGACAATTCACTGTTTAAACAAAAATAGCTCTGTGTATAGTGTTTGACGATTTGTTTTAGTCGATCTCTTATTACACTATAATTATACGTGTAACAAATATCGCTAGTACTCGTATAATTATATAGTCTGCTTGTTTGGCATTAGGGACGATTACTGATTAGTTTGTATAGTTGTACCTACTTTTATATTGCAGTTTTAAACTGGCATTATTTTATACATTTTATAAAATAGTTTGTAATTTTGCGATATGAATGCAGAAAAACGTCTGACGCAGACATATTATTGAAGTATACTGGGTGGTGAAAAAAAACCGTTTGATAATATTATATCTATTGTTAGATTTACATTTTACCTCTGGAAAATTTGATTTCCAATATAAAAATGTCGGCATTCGCGTTTTCTCTATAACCCAACAGTTTACGTCATGACTCATGATGTTGTAAACAAAAGCCAATTCTTGTTTTTCGATTGGCTATCCACGGTTTTTAGTAGGTACGTAAAATATTGTCTTATTTTCCTTCGGTATTTTGGTATTTTCATTTTATTATAACTACGGTAAATGTTGAAACTTTCGCATCGTTTTATATTTGATTTTACGACTCACTAGTTTTTAAATAGAACAAAAAGTTACTCAAAGTTGTATAAGTCAAACGATATTCCAATTTCCAATGTATTCTGAAAAATATAAATAGCACAGTGTTAAATTCACAATTCTTACAATTTATATTGTACTAAATTATTTGTAACAAATTCAATTATTATTTAAAATGTCGTATAATAAAACTTCTTTTTAATATTCATTTCTTATTAAATTATTTGTTCATATTTAATTTTATATATTTATATCGATGTTGACGATATTGTTAATGATGGCCGGTGACTAATTACGAGTTAAAAAAATGTTGTAAACTTTGAAAAAATAATGACAATTAAAACGATGTATAATATAATTAATGGCAGCTATAATTGAATTATGTTTTTGATTTATAAATAAAATAAAAACTAAGATAAGTCAGTAGTTGACGTTTGGATTCCCGAATAATTTATTTCATAATTATCATAATATAGTCTCTCGGGACGTTAATTAAACCAGTAAAAAAAAAACGAACAAATATTGGACTCCAAAATATGTGAATTAAAAATTAAAGTTTCAAATTTTTTTAGTTATATTTATAAACTCACACAAAACGAAATCAACGTTACAGTTTTTACAAGGCCATTACTTCTTTTCCGCTGGCTTTTTGTTTTCACTTCTAGTTTGCTAAGATTACGCGACGTAGTTCTTATTTATTACCGAATTTACTTATGCGTTTTTAGGCTAAAATGTTCACCGTATATTAATTATACAAAATACAATTTATTTAACGATTTAAAATCGATGTAATGTATATGTGTGAGTGTGTCATACGCGCGTCTCGTGTGCAGTCATCCTGAATATGCAAAAATTAGTCATAACAAAATTTGTTAGTCCACAATGTGTAATGGGTAATAAACACATACACAGTAATACCTTATTAATAGTTATGTATATAGAAATAATAAATACGAATGTACACTTGTTTTTTTAAAAAAATTGGTAGCTAAATTAAAAAATGATTGAGAGGTGTGCTAATTTAGAGCGTATAATATATTCATAAATATATACATAATATATCCCATTCTCGAAAAAAAAATAGCGTATTGACTACTGTCTGTCTCACAAAAGAAACAATGTTTTCATTTTATCGCGTAATGACAATAAATAGTAATATAATTACTTAAAATAATCTTGATGGTTTTTTTCACAAAATTGATGCATTACAACACATTAGTTGCAAGTTGCGGAATTTGAACGTACTATTTAAAATGTCCGTATACTGAATTTGTTTAATCAATGTACAACGAATTATTATTATTAAGATACGATTATCATATTGTAATTTACATCCGCTACTAATGTATTAAAATCTTTATTATTATTTATTTTAACAAGATTGATATTTACCGTTAAAATCTATATTCTAATTGCCTTTTTTTTTATAAACAGCAATTTTTTAGTATTCTGATTTTGATTTCTCGATAAATAAAACAAGTTTAATAATGGTACCTTTATAGAAGGCCATTAACATATGATGATTTATGGTTTAAAGTAGTTGTATTTATAACAATGAAATAAACCTATGATATGACTCCAGGAGATTCTTTGGGAATGCAGAGGGAGAATGTTGGACTTCGGCTGGTGATAACGCTTATGGGTGCTATTTGAAAAAAGGGAGACAAAAAGTTTTAAATTTTATGAAAGGATTCTGGGTTGTACCTATATGTTGTCATGAAGTTTAAAGACTTTATAGATAAAGTTTATAACACAGTTCAACTCAAATATGTTACAAAGTGTAGTTTAAGAATCAATTTCATTGTTAAAAAACATCAGGATTATTTAATTACATGCATTGAAAAAAACGTGTTTATATTTCTTGAAAGAAACAATAATGGTATTATAGATGTGACTTATACATGCCTATATCATTATTATATGTTAAAAGTCACTTATCTACTCTCGTCGTGCCATCGACGATGATAATATTATTTTTTATTCGACGGTGACTATAGAGTTGTACGGTATTATGAGTTTATCATACTTTGTGTAATTTACTTACATACATTTATTATTCACGATTGTTACATATTTCCGTCTACTTTCTAGAGTACTTATAATAAAATTTGGTAAGGTTGAAATTGTGTATACAGATATAAGTTAAAATGACTATATAGTTAGGTATCAATAAATTATTTAATATTTTTAATTAAAACTAAAAACTTTTACTTTAGGATTAGCTAATTTTGCTAACTTCTACCTATTTTGAGATAATGATTCATTTTTAATGTGGTCTATAGACTATAGAAGTATAGAAACGATTTTTGTGAAAAATAAATAAATATATAATACCCATGCATAGTTTATAAACTTGAAAGAATACAATATTTTCTTATTAGGTTTATCGAAAGTTTTTGTTATTAGGTTATACTCGAAAACAATCAGTTATCATATTATTATTATTATTAAACCTAATGGTTTTACGAGTGGAGAATTTCGACAGTAAACCATGGAGTCCTACTTGGGAATAATGTACCACACTACACATCATTGTCCGTATATAAGTTCTCATGGGTGTGTTTAATGTTTATAATAATATTATATTCTATACATCTACGAGTATATATTATACTAAACATGTATGTCTAATATATGATGTAAGTAAGTTATAACGTCACTTACAAACGTAGTATATTTAGAGCTCCTAACCTATACCCATTTAAGGTGTACAACTTAAATACCTACTTAAATTACTGCAGTCCAATTGTTGTATACATTTACTACATATTTAATGTATAGAAAAAGTTGTTGCCAAAAAAACACCCTCGCAATATCTTAATACGACAATACCCTGCAGTACACTGAATGTACACCTATTATAATTATTTGCTCGACTGTAAATTATACCGGCATGTATGGACGTTTGTCAATAAGCTAAACACTGCAGTCTGTTGTGCAAATATATAAGGTATTGTGTTACTGAAACGTGTGTGTGTGTGTGTGTGTGTGTGTGTGTGTGTGTGTGTGTGTGTGTGTGTGTGTGTGTGTGTGTGTGTGGAAGGGTGTAAGTAAAATATATTTGTTAAGGTTATATGCAAACGAAAAATCAGAACATTATCTGAGTCTGAGTAAACTATAGGTACGCCGACATACTTCTCTTGTGTTTGCTGCTTTAGGTTCCATATTATGTATTATGTGTGAAATGTTGTTATTGTTATTTTTTCGGGTATATAGTATGTGAGCCCTAAAATGCTCCACTCCTTAAAGTTCGAAAATCAATGTTGTTATCCATCAATAATATATCATCCTAAATATGCCGTGTGCATGGTAAATACTAAATAGTAATGAGAATCTAGCTGAAAACCCTCAAAAAGACTTTAGCTCTACTTGTGGGAGCTATACCTTATAAACAGTTGTTGCAAATAGGTTATATATTATATAGTAGGTACACAATTTATACTGTTGATTTACGATTTATACATTGAAAAATCTGAAAAAAATACAGACACGGGGACGCAGTATATACTTAGGTATTTCAGATATTGAGATATGTTGTGATGTTTTGTAATTTGAAAGTTTGAAAATAATGACAAATTGACAAGTATTGCATTTGAAACACGAACAGATCGGTGCTCGGTCACTGATAAACTAACTATGTACCTGATTCAAATTTTTCATATTTTCGACACGAATATTCTTATACTGTTGAATTATAACGACATACATGATACATATAACTAAAATCGTTATCTTCGTTTAAATATCTTATTTGTCCAAATTTGAACAAAATATCTATAAAAAAAACTATTTATATACTTTTAGATTTTTTAGGTACTGAACTACTCTTATGAAAAACCTTGTATTAAATTTTCAATTCTTAGCTACGTATACAGGTTGAACAGCTAAAAAATGATTTTAATATTTTTGCATATTGGACGAATGTTGTCAACATTTCAACTTGAAATACTTATAAAAACTTGTACCTATTTATCTTTATAATTTTTAAATAGCTATAGTAAAAACGTACGAGTAGCCTTATGTAAAATTTTTCAAGTTTTTTGACCCAGTGAAAAAAATTACATTGACATTTATAGAAAAAAATATTTAAAAAAAATTGTAAAACTGTATTTAAATAGCACTAAAAGAGTCAAAATGTGTGCCATGTGTAGGACATAATAGTAAAAACAGTAAAGTTATTCGTTCAGTCGTTCTAGACTCATAAAACTATAAGAAACTATTCAATTTAAATTTAATACAATTTATAAAATAAATCATCCTGTTATTATTTCTTTAATTTTTTATATACTCAATATTTTACAGTTAAATATTAACATATAAACATGACAAAAACGGGAGATACCGCAGAAAGATAATATAAATTATCAAATTATATATTACGAATTTATATAATAATGAATTAATTTAATATATTTCTTGAACAAAATCCTGATAAAGATTTTCGGGACACTGGGACGTCTAAAAACCCTTGAGTCTAGACCCTAGTCCAAACTCCAAACTATAGCCACTCTTAAAATATAGACAACTCAGGGTAAAATGTATTACTGTTCGCGATAAGTATCCATGATAACTAGCGAATAGATAAAATAAATGAGGCACTACCTATAGGTTTTTGTGTCATATTATGAATATTTTGTTCATGTTCCTAATGTTACGATAGCAATGAGCAATGGCCAATAAATAATCAACAAAACATTTAATGACTGTTTTTGTTTTGTATATTTTCCTTATTCCTCTCATAATCTATAATTTACTTAAAAAGGTTTTCATCAGTAGTTTTCAGTTGAGTAATATGTATAGCCCTGTAATTATACTTAGGAACAAAATTACTTTTTTTTCTGCTAAAGATATTATCTGTACCGAATATAATGTATAAAGACTTCAAAGTCTGTACCTTAAAAATGTATCTATAGGACACTCGCTTCAGTTTTCAAAAATCCAAATTTGCGTATATATACAAATTAAATTAATTACACCAAAAAAAAACCCGTGTGTAGTTTCACTTCTTATCAATTACGATCAAAGGCTTAGCTGTTGAAAACATAACATCTGTTATAGAGATATTTATCGGTAAAAGCATACTAATCATAACGATTGACAAAAATTAAGTATTTTAGGTGGGTATACATAAAATCTGTTTCAGAGCTGCTATTACGGTTAAATTATACATAAAAAAAATTTTCATTTACCTACCTAACCATTTCGATTACATATAATTTTAGCAGTATTAGTAAACTTTCTAATTGAATTATGTACGCATCGTACGACTCATTAGTAATAATTTATATTCAGAATCAGAGAACACATTGACATCAACATCAATTAACATTGAAATTTGATGTTGAAATATAAACTAAAAAAGGGGAAAAGTAGGTTACTGTTCTACTGTAGGTACAATAGATGTCCAGTAAATCATTGTGATTATGTATGTGTTAAAACTGAATTCTATGATAAATCATTGCGAAAAATGATTATTAGCAAAGGCGGTATGTCTGCATCCTATATAACTAAGTACCTATATTTTATGATACATTAATATTAAATAAATTTATCTTACTATAATGAAAATATAGTAGGTTGATTTGATTTTTTTCTGAAAATGTAACTATATTATACATATAAAATATAACAATACACGATAAACGTATTAAATCTACCCACACAATAATGATTTTGATTTACAACAAAATATCTTAAATTCATATTCTTCGCTTAATTGCCTTATTTCATCCAAATTTAACCTTTAAATATCCATAAAAAAATCGTGTATATATATTTTTTTAGATTTTTTGGTACTGGTATGAACTTACTGCTTATGAAAAACCGTGTATTAAATGTTCAACACTTAGCTATGAAGACTGAAAATTGTATACATTTGTAACTATAAATAATTTTCAAATTTTCGGGGTTTTGATAATGTATAAAAAATCGCGTCCATGTATCTTTTTTAAATAGCTATGATAACAACTTATATGAGGAATCTTGTTCTACATTTTCTAGTTTTTTTAACTGAACGAATATTTTTTGCTTGCATAGAAAAAAAGAGTCTTAAGTCAAAGTATTTTAAAAATTTTACCATACGTGCAGAATGCTAATAAAAACATTTTTTTTTTTTATAAAAATGACTTTATTTTGAATATTACAATCTATACAGGGGTGTACAATAAGTAATAATTATGGTGAGTGAAAGAAAAACTATGAACTAATGACAAGGTAGGAAATCCCTCATTAGGGACACCTAGTGGCTTTACAATAACATTTACAATTTATACAATAACATTTAATTTAAACAATTTATAAAATTTTTAAGTCGCGGCACCAGTTCCGCTTGAGTCGTCTGGTTGGATTTCCGGGTAGTGCTGGTGTAGCAAGGTCTCTGATGAGCTGGTTGGAGTTGGATTGGAGTTTTGCGTGGAAGCGTTTGTAGTATATGGTAGCAGTTTCGTTAACAGAGCAGATTCTTAGGTCGGAGTTAATTGCATTGTTGGAGATATACCAGGGTGCTCCAGTTATTAAACGACAGCAGATATTCTGGAAGGCTTGGATAGTTCTCTTATTAGATTGTTTAGCAGAACCCCAGATTACTACCCCATACACCCAGAGAGGTTGCAGAAGAGTTTTATATAGTATGAGTTTAAGTGGTAGTGCTAGATTTGAGCGTAGGAGTGGCCTTAGCAGATGAAGTCTTGAGTTTAGCTTTTTACGTTTGTCTTTTAGATGAGAAGACCATGTGAGACGTCTGTCGAATATTAAGCCGAGGTATTTCACTTCGTTTGAGTGAGGAATAATGGTGTTATTCATTGATATAGGAGGGCAGTTATGGGGCCTGAGAGCAAATGTGACGAAGGAAGACTTCGATTCGTTGACTTTAATTTTCCATTTAGTGAACCATTGGGAAAGAGTATCAATGTGGAATTGTAGTTGAAGGCTTGCATTTTTTAAAAATTTAAAGTAGGTACCAACAGAATTAGTAATTCGTGATTGAATTACAATAAAATAAGAAAATACATTTTGTCAAAAATTGTTGTTTTTTCGTTATTCCAATTAAGACTTTTCTTTTAATTACCCCGTTATTATAAGTAGTAACTAGATTTACTTTTCTAAAAAATAAAAAAAAATAATTATACTTCATTGTAAAATCAATACATTTTTGACTCCGCCTAGAATCTAAAAATGTTTCTCACAAATCGTATGATTACCAGATTATTTGAAGGTATTGTATGAAGTAAAAGACATATTTATCAGATTTGGGCGAAAACCAAATCGGTTTCTATCCGGTTTATACCATTTTTTGTTTGATATTCAATCATAATTTATTTTTATTCACACGCATACACACACTTAACTTATACATTGCGTATTTGAGGTTGTGTTTTCCTTTAGCACCTTATGGAAGAACTCAAAAACGTGATAACCCAATGTCCCACCCTAATATGTCAGTCACGGGTATTGTTTTTTATCGATTCAATGTAATTTTACTTCGTTTATTATTATTAGTCTCTTGAAATGCACAGGCATGTGTTATAAAGCTGAGCCATAAAATATACAAAATACAGGATGATTTTTTTTAACGTTTAACATTTACTTTTAGTCTATTTTTATGTTTTTTTAAATGTAGGTGTGCTACCTTTTAAAATACATTTTTTATACCAGCTAGTACCTACTATACATAGTAAAATATTAAACAAAAACTCAACGTTCCCATCTTAGGACAGGACTATTTAAATTGTTTTTAAAAACTTTAATTTTGTTGTTTTTATACCGGCTTTACATTTTCAAAAATAAAATAAAGTACTAGATAGGTTTTATTTATAACAACAATTTATATTTTAATAATTTCATGTCTTGAATTATTTTTTTTTCTAAAAATTCAAACATATCCGAACAAATTAAATTCTATATAGTATATAGATATATCTAACAATATAGCCACACGAATAATATAGTATTGAAAATTGTACGTGTGTTATGCGAATCAAACATAATATGATTTGATGCTTACTTATAAACTCCTGCTGGGTCGCAGTACTATAATAGTTTTTTCTTAAAATAAATACCCATCATATTTATTAGTTGTATATACAACCATATTAATATTATAGGTTATGTATCTAAGTTATTAAATACGAATGACGAATATTATTCTCGTTCTATATTTTTTACTTTTTATGTGGTTATCACCGTACTGTGTTCTCTTTTTACAAAGGTCGTATCGCTTTGGAATGTGTACATAATACATGTTCAATATATAAAATCAACTATAATTAATAACTATATTTACCTATTATATATGTTATTTCCATAGCCTTCCCAGATGAAAAAGAAAAATAATGAATCTCAGAATTTCGTGTTTGGTACATTTAGCTCCCCCTCCCTAAAATGTCAGCCCAGTTGCGCCTTTGGGGTAACGTGCAGAAGCACAGATGTAGGGTTTTTATTTTTATTATTGCTTTTTTTTCAAAGATAAAAAAGTAAACTTATACATCAGTACATCACCTTGCGCATGTGACATCGCATATACCTATACCCATTATTAGTCAAAATTTGAATTTTGTATCTAAGTTTTTCAATGAATAATAGGAGCTTATTTAAATTTAAAGTTTTTTCTATTAGTGGTTGAGGTTCCAATCGCATCCTTTCCTGTCCCTCTCCCCACTTTTCATGAAACTATGATACGAAGTATTATTGTCAAGTTAGAATACTCCTCTCGTACGTATCATGCATGTTAAATTGTTTACCTAAATACAGTTAATAATATACTCCGTGTCACTGATATATTGCTTTATAAATTAATATTATATTTATGAAAAACAATCAACTTAAGAAACTTATAATATTTATGTACATTGTACCTACACCAATTATGAATTATAGAAATATAATATATCATATAGTGTATGACTATGTAGGTACATCACACGCAGTACCTATACATAATTATATGTACATATTACTTTTGCTTCTTTTATACGAAAATATATTACATAAACACACCAATAGATTCACATTTTTTTAAGATAAGACAATGTTTGTTTTAAATAAAATCATTACAATGATCAATTTAAATTATATTCATTTCAACATATGCAATATGCCATGCTTAACATTATGATGTAATTACAGTTTTAATACTCGCTTAATTTTGTCGTTTTCAAATAAATCGATAACAGACGTTCTATCAAAATTCGTTGAAAACTTGAATATATTTGTATGCTTTTATAAATGACCGTATGTAGATTTATGTATAATCTCTAACTGTTATTGATCGATCACATCGGACGAATTAATATAATATTTGATGTCCTATGCGTTGCCGGTTGGAATCAATCAATTGGAATATAAAAATGATAATATTATAATAACAAGACTTATCTTTCGACTGTTTTGTCCCACTTGACTTCAAAACGTTCTAAATTTTTGATTTGTTTGTTTATACGATCATTAGCAGACCGAAAATCCGGCCGTCAATCAGCAGCAGGAACCAATACCAATGGTCAATTCGATGGCGATCGCGGGAGGACTGCCGCCATTGCAACAACAGCTACCGTACGAAGAAGGTACAACGGCACACCAACAGACGCTCGAGGAGTCATTTAGGAACGATTTAAACGTCTAAAAAGTCGACGGGCGCCACTGTACTTTACACGAATGTTCCCCACCCGTAAACGAGTATTACCTATAAACCATGTATGTATATTGTACTTGTCACGATGTCGACTACCATGATCTTGTACACGTGACCACGTATATCTTACCAAAAATCTAAAATTTATATGATTAATATATCAGACACCACTATAATAATACATTATAACATAAACATCGTGATCGTTTTGCGTGGTTTTTTAATATAACAAAAAACATTGTATTAATTTTTACATCTGTATCAATATTATATATTAAATACTTATAAATAACGTTATTTATTGTTTGTTACTACATACTATTATGAAGAATTATAGGAGGTCACCGTTAAAAAAAAAAAATGTCCGTTACAATTCCTAGGTTTTTTTCTGTATATATTGTTATTATTGGACATTTCCGTCCGCGGTCGTCAATTATTATAATATTATACACCCGCGCTCGCGGACCGTCAATTGAACTTAATTACGCGACCTCTGCGCCGGTGCCGTCCCTGCGGCCTGCGGACTGCGAGTACAACGCTTGCGCGAATTCAACTCGGCCAAACAACACAAATTGGTTTTAGTTTATATTATTACATTACATAATATAATTCGCAACCGCCGCCCGCCGCCTCTTCATCCTCGTAATACGCATCGGCTGACATCCGCGTTATCCCGCAAATATACCCGTTGTTGTATATTGTGCTGCTGCAGTGATTGGATTGGACAAATTGGAGTGAGGAGCCGAATGCGCCACGCCGCTAAAACCATCGGTTAGGCAATGTAGGTAAACCGCTTCGAAATATCATGGCTTTTACCTCCATATTTTTTATTTTTTTTTGCGAGGCAGCGGTAATTCTTTCGATTTTAAATACATCTGTGGCGTAATGATGAATGTATTGCACAGTAGACTGTACGGCGAATATAATATTATGATATTTAATACAAAAACATTGACAATGTGTTGTTACGTTATTATACATAGGTATCGTCTTTTTTTCTTACCTTTTATAAATAAAAATAGGTACAAACTACTAATAAAACAAAATGTTAATTGTACTAACAACAATCGTATTTAATTTTAATTTTAATTTTAAAAATTGCTAATTTAAATATTATTTTAACTCTACGATTTACTTTTTTTAGAATAGATTCAATGTACGTACAATTAGTAATAACATACAAATTACAAAAAAATAATCTCAGATTCATTAATAAAAGAAATCATTAAAATAGTAGGAAGAAGTATAACTCTGCAAGAAGAGGCAGGTATACTAAAAAAAAACGATACCTATAGTGAACACTGAACAACTTAAGAAAAGAAAGGACAATGAAATAATTGAAATATCTTACAAGTGAAACTTAAATGGGTTTGTATAGGGAAAATTTAAAGGAGTAAATTAAGACCTGATTGTAACCATGGCAATGTCACGAAAAACATGGTGGCATGCCTGGGGAAGTAAATATGTGCGCAGTAGAAATAAGTTAGCAGAGAGAGAAAAGTATGAGACCCTCAAATATTTTTTGGGGTTTCACAATGAGCTGACTGAATGACTGCGATCGTGTGAGGATAAGTACAATATATAGGGTGGCCATTTATAATGTTTTATGTAATTCAGGACAACAAATCTAACTTGACTTAAAAATTATTTTACTTAATTTTACCGTTTTTTATGTGATAATTTTATCATATGCGTTTATATGTGTGATTATTGTGCTTTACTGTAAAAAAAATGTTCGATAAACATTTAGGTATCATAAAAAAAAATAAAAATCTATTTTACTCAAGTTAAATTCCGGGACATTTGGTTAATGGTCAAAACAGTAATACCACTAACACCCCAGAAAATCTGGGATGAATGGCCTCTCTAAAGTAATTGACTTTAGGATATTTATCTCTTTTTATAGTTACCCGGAATTGTGAAGGTACTCGGGGCTTTCACAATGTTTATGGTTTCTTGTGATTCACAAAACTGGTGGATTTTGGATTTTATAATAAAAACTGATAGGGTGTAATTGTAAAGCATTTATAAAGGGTGAACTGCGTGGAAAAAAAGCATGGTTGTGCTAGTTTCTAAATCTATACTTAATTTCATGAACATAAAATGTCACGTAATTTGTGTTCTATCGGCAGTGACCATTATAACCATAGTAACCACCAACTAATCGGATGAACCTTAAAGTATTACAAAGAGGCTGCATACCATATTATACTCACCTGTATGGCAGTATGGCTGTATGGATTTATTGCAGACAATTGATGAATTACAAAAACAATTTTAACATACCTCATAATAACATCATTTTGATCATAACGTACACTCAGGTTGAGGTGCCTGCATTCCACGGCGGAGGAGCCGGCTGAGAGAAGTGTTGCGACAAGTTATTTGGTATATAGAAAATAATAATTATAATATATAATATATATAATTAATAATTATATAATTTGCAATCCATAAACGGTTTAATACAATTTAAGAGTCGCACGAAAAATTAGAAAAACTATACGTTCATTCAGCGTAAAAAAAAGTCAATGTACATTATTATTTATTAGAACATTTAATAGTCGTTCGGACTTACGCGTGTCACCTCCTATCACGTATCCGGCGAACAGTAGTTTTATAGATAATAATAGATTACATCTAGGATATATTTAAGAAGACGCTATCTATGTATGTATTGTCTCCGTTTTACAAACGTAAAACGTTTTAAATTTTGAGCAGAACCAATTGTGTGTTGTTAGCTTATATTATAGCTGAATTGACTCATGATCAAACTTAAAAATAAGAACATAATCTGTGCTTAATGTACTTTATGAGTGCATTTTTCTGATATTTTTCTTTTATACCATACATTTGAAATGCTTGTTGTTCGTTGCTTATATCTCGCTTAAAAATTAAAATATAAAAAAAATTTAACGCCTAGCTATAAGCACCTTACCTTTAAGTTTGATAATAAGTCAATTTACTCTAATATTTAAGCCCGAAAACATAAAATTGAATTTGTTGAATTCAAATTTGATATCTTTTACCATTGATTATAAAAATAATATAAATACTTAGGTAGTATTAAATGGTTTTACGTTTGCAAGGCGGTGAGTGGAGACAACACTTGCATTAGTATTGGCCTTTTAAAAGCTTAATGTTCAGCCAACTATATATATTAGTTTAGTTGCCCCTAAGATTTTACAAAATTATTACTCATTTGGAGATATCGTTGACGGTTACGTGGACCAGTGAACGAATAGTATTCTGTGAGAAACTGATGGAAACATTCCGATTGGTCGTCTTCTATGATAACGGATAACGTGCCTTTGAAATTTTGTTCATGTATTTAATGTTCTTTAAATGCTTTTCAATTTATCGAATTAAAGACAAGCAGGAAATAAAATGAAATAAATCAATTTCTAAATTATATATGTCACCTGCACACACATATACCTATGTAAATAAATCCGATTATATAATCAAAAGGTATCTGAACATTCTGAACCCGATTAGTCTAATCAGTGTAAGTATACTAAAATGTTATAGAAACAATATAGGACACCTATAAAATGTATGCATACAGATCAAAAAAAAAAATTGTCGCTTACCCATATTTGAACTCTTCTTATAGTATAGGATGGTATTAATGGGTGCCTCGTAGGTACCTATATAAATATCAACCGGTCTTAAATGTGTGTAACACCATTGATTATAATATATATATATTTTTTTTTTAGTATGATTATAGTATTTATAATAAATGGAATATCCATGCAGGTACTGATAATTATGCTATTGATAATTTTTCTCAAGGCTTATATTATGATAAAAAAAAACGATTTGATTGAGTGAAGACAAAAATCCACTTTTAAAAATTCCCATCATATTATGCTGTAAAAAACAGCACTTGTAAAGTGCATTATAATTTATATGCGATAACATAATATAGGTACATACTATAAGGATCAACTGCAGTACTATATACATACGATAAAAAACCAGAACAAACCAATTATTATATATATTCGTTTCCTGTGAGTGTTATATTTTTACACTAAAATTGTTTTGTTTCTTTTTTTTATCGATGTTTAAGTTGTTTTTATAATTATATAATTCGTACATTATACAGTGTACAGTGTACTGCAACTTACGATGGACATACTGTTATACTAAAAATTAAAACGCACCACCTGTCACCACTATCATTACGGTATTGAAATTATATGATCACCACAATTATTAAGTAAGTGTACGGCGAGGCGTAATTTAAAAGAGTATAATTTTCAATACCTAGCTTTATTGTTTACTATAGCTGTTGTTTTGTTATTAAAATAATGTATAATTTATGTTGTTATGCAATTTTTTATACACTATCATTTATCAAAACGCTTTATATACAACGTCGAACGTTCAATATATTTGACTAACCTTGAGAGTCGAGATCGGCATAATATGCATATATATAATAATATATTATAGGTATGCACAAAAGTGTTGAAATGTACTTTATCTAAATACATATATGAGTACTAGTACCTACAGTCTAAAAAGAGCTCTTCAGTATACTTTTATTACTTTATACTTATATATTGTAATCACATTGTTTAGATTTGTTACGACGATAATACTATATTATGGCTCCAGCGTAACACGGCGATTCGTATAATATGTGTTATTATTTATATTTTTTATAGTTACTATAATAAACGAGCAAGACGCTACATAGTGGCGAACGGCGGTGTATTGTAGTAACTCGTAAGCGCAATAATTATAAGTTTACGGAAAATCATTAGGTCGAATGATTTTAAAAACTCGCGTGAAATCGAGTGCCTTGGCGCTGCAGCTATATAATTTATACCCACATACCCACATACATACATACATACATACATATATATCGCTCATCTTTAAGTGCATTATTCGTGATTCGTGAATAACAGCCATTGTAATTTGTATTTGTATGGAATCAGCGGCTCGTCGCATAATACCAGCGGACGGTGGGTCGTGGGTTAAGGGATTGAGACTTAAGAGTGTTAAGAACCACTCCCTGCAAACAGATTTTTTTTTCATTTTCAGCTCGAAAACCTCTATCGCAGTAGGCACTTGTACGTTTCTTTGTTTGTAATTTTTTTACTTATGGCATAGCCATTATACGAAGTACCTACCTATGTGTGTACCTATTGTATATATAATATATACGATATTATATTATATTGTTTGTGTGTAATATATGTCTATATATTGTTGTATACCACCTCTTCCTGCTCCAAAAATATTATTTTTTGATGTATAATTGTGCGGCACTAGACACCATAATTTATAACGATCCAATAGTTATAAATATTTTTTAATTTATACAATAAACTATATTATCAATATCGGTTTGGTGGCTTTATTTTTTAGCATTGATGCAGATGATGCGAATAGTCTATGTTTTATTTGTACAAGAAGCCTGAATCTGTAAATAATATTTATAGCTTGAAGATACGTGCATTATGGTTTGTAACGGATGAATGTATATTGTATATAGCCTTATAGGCCAATCTGCAGGGCTGAGGAGACGTCTTAATTCCAAACCGTGCACCTATTGCAAGACGCATCAATACTTTTCTATTCTGATGATGAAAGTGTCAAAATAGTAAATACTGAATTCAACAATTTTAAACTTAAAATGCTTTTAGCTGGAGATGAAATTGAAAATTGAAGATGAAACGCAGGAAAAGTTGTTTGAGGTACCTAGAATGCATCGACCCGATTAAATCTCATATCATTATCAAACATGGAAAATAAATTGACTAATAAAATCAACGTACTAACACAGGCCTTTTATTCCTTTAAATTTGATAATAACTCCATTCTGCGCCTAAATATTAAAGCTCAACACTGCAAAATTAGTCATGCTGAATATAAACGTTCTCTTGTACTTCTTTAGTATATACGTTCGTTAGACGATGACAACATAACATAAATAAATATAAATATTATTAATTATTATACAGATGCACAATATAAGTCTAATCATTTGCATTTGATTTATTTAATTTCTGGATGTTTTATAACTTCTATGGAATTTCCATGAATGTTCATGACAACATAAAAGGAACTTCACGGGCATTATGAATAGGTACTACGTTTAAAATACCTATTTATTTATTCTATTTCAACCATAATAATTGAACCTACCTATAACAATAATGTTTTTTATTGTGTGTTTAAAAGCAGTGTAGAACATTGTCATTTAAATGAAGACCCCTATATTAATTTGGAACTTATTTAATAATTTATATTTAACGTTAAAAACAATATTATGAAATCATGATTTTTAGACGGGACTCAGTTTTTAAGTTATAAAAATATGAAGATTGCCAATATTGTAGTATTGAGGCTATGTGGCCTGTGTCAAGAGGACGCTATACCTCGTATGTGTTGTCTCCGTCTTACAAGAGCGTAACACATCAAATTTTACGTTCAGCAGATCACGTTTAGCTGAGCTAGCTTAAAAATTAGAGTGGATTGACCTCTTATTAAAATTAAAGGTAAGATTATTGTGGAGGGCTTGTCATAGGCTTTTTATTGTATTTTTATTTTAAAGATAGTTATGAGTATTTTAAGTTATACAAACAATTTACAATTTTTAAATGCTCGTAACTCTCTTTAAAATTAAAATATAATAAAAAGATTATGAGAAGCCCTCCGTAATGATCTTACCTTTAGTTTTAATGAGAGGTCAATTCACTCTAATTTTTAAGCTAGCTGAGCTAAACGTGATCTACTGAACGTAAAAATTTGATATGTTACGCTCTTGTAAGACGGAGACAACACATGCGGGTGTAGCGTCTTCTTAAGCATATATTTTATCGTAGGTATCACATTATACAGTCAGTTTAATTTGCATATTATACGTATAGTTAATTTATTGTTCTGTTATTATCGTAGTTCAGTTTATAATGCAACAGCCACCAACTTTCAAGTACAGAGTAACCCCCCCCCCCTCAAAAAGTCGACTCATTTTGTCCAAAAGTGTGTAAAAGCAACCGTCAAGCAATTTAGTTGGAATTTTTTCCAAGTATCAAAAATGTAATGCACTTTAATTTTGATAAGTACCTACGTGTTTTGAAAATATATTGCGTTACACTTTCGAGTATCCTGGAATTAAAAATAAACATATTCAATTAACTAGAAAAAAAAAATAATATAGGTACGTACTTACTTATAATATGTACCTGTACCTACCAAAAACTTCTGGTGTATGGTATATTATTTTAATTTTTAACTCGTTTCATTATTTTGGCCAATATGTTTATATGCACAATACTTTTATTTTAATCATCTCTATTCGATATAGTAATTTGTATTTTTTTCAATTATACCCAAACCCTATTTCTAACCTATAGCTCTCCCCCCCCCTTCCAAATAAATTCATCACGCTACGCTTATGTTTAGGGATGGTATTTCCTGTCACCACTGGTCAATTATAGGCCAGTTTCGCTGCCGCTCGAATGTACTCGCCTTTTTTCGATTTACGTTGTTTTAGTTCACACTCACAGACGGTAAGACCAATGTAAATAATAAAAAAAAACACTCATACGTACGCGCAGCTGTGAAAAGGGCCATAGATACTAATTACTCTATTAGTCGCATAACTCACATTAATGTCTGCAAAGAATTTTTATCAAAAATACGCTGGGTTTTATAACTCATGCACATCAGTGTATAATATGATATTAATAGGTATTTATAATATTATAGTATATAAGTATCTACTTATATCAACAGATAGTTATATTAATCAAACTATTTTAATTTAATTTTAATACGAATGTTCTGTCTCTTAAATAATTATATAAGTATTTTTTAATATGTTGTCATTCTTTAATAAATTGACAACATTTGCAGCTCTTTCAATATTGTGAACACCCAAATTTGAGAATGAGTTTTGCAGTAAAATATCGACTCTACCAACTCATTTTTGAAAATATTTTTTGTAACTTAGGCACCTACTATCCCAATGTTATATTATATTTGATATATTAGAAGTTACAACAGTAAATTTTGATGGGCATTACCAGATTACCTATACTTACCCCATTTTCAATGTAGAAATTTCAGTCTTATGGTTTTGGTATGAAATATCTAAACTGTTTGTTGATAAATATCTATCATCAATGAAAACAGTTTCAGTACTTCTCATAACAACAATTGCAATTTTTATAAATAAATAAGTGATAACGTAATTGATGTTTGTTGATAACCATTCGGTATACCATGGTACCTTGAATAATAAATTACGTTGCCATCATGTCAAAATTGAATAGGTGATTTTTTTGTAGTTTTGAGTAAAGCTAGTTTGAATGTTTAACATCGATTTAAAATTCAAGAACTTAACGAGTATTCACAAACCTGATATCAATAAAACTGGAATAATATACTTATACCAGTATTGTATAATAAAAGTTTTACTTTATAATTATTTCTTAAATTAGTAAATCGTAATTTACCAACTTAAATTAATTGTGAAAAGTGCTCATGTGACAATGCTTCACTTGATCACCTTTAAAAAGTGACCAAGTAAAAAGTATGAATAAATTGGTCATTAGATATTTTGTTTGAAATTTAACCACTGATTTAAGGTGTTTATTTTTAAATCTTGACAATGTGTGTCCAGTATCCACAATCACTATTACCTCGATGAACCAAATCTAATGAACCAAAAATAATAATTTTGCCAATGTATATGATATTATATACTGGTTATTATTATTACTATTATTGTCATAGGTATATTATAATAATTAATATATTTTTTTTTTTTTTTATTGATCAAAAAAGATATCGGCAACAAAGGCTATTACCTAGTCATATACCTACGTTACATTGATCACATTTTTTGAATCTTAAATATAGTATTTTTAAATTAGATTTTACAATTCATATTTTCTTAAAAAAGTCAAGATTTGAAATGTAGTGTCTACATTTGGTCCGAGGGTTGCGTCTAAGGTGGTTGGGATGTTCAGCTGATGGAGTTTCTCTGTGTATTGACGACATTCTGTGAAGATATGGTGGATTGTTAGTTCAGTACCACTGGTTGTGTAGATAGGTTTTTCGTCCTTTGACATGAGGTAACCGTGGGTTAATCGAGTATGCCCGATGCGAAGTCTGTTCATAATTACTCTTTCTCTTCTTTTCGCGAGAAAGTTGGGCCAACTGAATATGGAGTTTTTAATTTTCTCAACTTGTTGTTTTGTTCGAGCCAGTGTGTTTGCCATTTGATTTTAGTCAGTTCTTTAATTTGGTTTTTTATGTCTGCGAATGAAGTGATATTTAATATGGGGATATCTGTGTATTCTGCTGCTTTCTTAGCTTCTTGATCTGCCTTTTCATAGCCCTCTATGTCGCTGTGCCCCGGGATCCATACTAGTGAACTTTTGATTCCTGTTTTATGCTAGGCTAATTTTTTAATTAATATTATTATATTATATTATATGGATACTGTATTGCACTAATGCGGTACACCGATATTATTATTAATTAAGTTATTCCATATATTTAATATTATATTTATAATCTTGAACATAGACGACATTATTGAAAAAAAAGACAGAGTGACGCACGGAGGGGGGAGGGGTGATGCGCCAAAAAAACTCACGCCTAAAAAAATGATTTCTTAAAAACGTACTTACTGCATATTAAAAATATTAATGACGCCACATAATATTATACGCTAAGGGCTAAGACGCACCATAAGTAGAATATTGTGCTTATAATAGATGGTTGCATAAAACTAAGCAGACGTTAGGTACATCATGTACCTACCCATGTAAAATTAACATCTGAATTTGAAAATTATTGATATTATGTCATTCTAATAATATGTTAGACGCGTCGAAATGAAACCCAAGTTCATAACTGTGCTTTTATGCAAACTATTCTGTTTTATTAAAATGTGTGGTAAAAAAAATACACATATATGTATACATAATACATATACATGTAGGTATACGCAAAAGAATTATCTGCAGACCGCGAATTTGACTAAAAGACGATTGAACACGATTTTTCCTCTAGTATATATGCATAAATCTATAATTTATATTGAATTGACATTATCAAAAATCACGTATACCTTTATACATATCATATTATACAGGGTGATTCACCAAGCATGCTCATCCCCATTCTTTCATTAAATAATGAATTTATTTTACTGTAAATTATTTAGTGGATAATTTTTTTGAAAATGTTGATGTACCTAATAATTAGAGACTAAAATTGTTAAGTCACAATAACCCCCATGTATTATAAACGCTTTACCATATAGACCTTTTATCCTTAGAACACAAAGTTAAATAATTCAAAAACCACTAGTACGAATTTTGATTGTGATACATACAATTTTTTAGAAAAATTATCCACTGAATAATTTACAGTTGAACAGCGAAAATCTCATTTGCAAAAATAAAAGTTTACATCCCCTCAAGGCACTACTTAAGTAGTACAAAATAATCTCAAGAATTGGAAAGTTTGGTCTTTAATATATTTAAAAATACCAAAAATCAGATTTTAAATAATTACAGCCTGCACTTTTGAAAAAAAAGGGGTGAGCATACTTGGTATGAATCACTCTGTACATGCCGTATAAAAATAAATTCATTGGTAATGATTAGTCACGTATAATATATTGTATTACACGTCTTGTTATATTATTTTAAATAGGTAGGTAACAGTATCACAATGCTATAATTTGCATATACATTAAAAATCGGAAAATTGCAATGGACATTGATGTATATTCTGCACCGGCCGTCAACTTTCTTTATTTGTACATCGTCGATGAAATATTTTTATAGTATGAATTTGTTTTTCAATTTAAGAAATGTATTTCGGTTTATGCACTTAGCAGGTGTACTTTGCATTTTTGCCAAATCCGAACCAGATGAGCAATCCGCCTGCGGACAAATTTTGACGGATTTCATATTCACAAATCTTTGTGTATGTTTTTTAAAGTTTTAAATATTATACGGTAATACTGAACAAGACAACTGCCAATAAAACGATAAAAAAACACTTTTTAATATTGTGGAACAGAATAATTTGGCTTTGCATACATTATGGCAATTTTTAGAGGATGTGACCCATAACCATGAGTGTCATACAACTTAATTTTGAATTTCAAAATGTTTATATTGCGTGGGTTATTATTTAGCATATTGAATGGTTTTTGAATATATTCAAAAAATTGTTTAGGTTTACGCAAAACAGATTATTTTATTTTGGATAAAAGTAAAACTGTGACGTTGGTAGCGTATCAGTAGCTCAATCTATAGAGGGGGTGATTTAAAAATTTAAATTTGTATTAAAATATTGTATAGGCTTCAGCCTGTACACGACGGCCGCATCACTGCGTTTAGTAGGTACGCAAATCTAATATTTAATTCTAAGCGGATCGATCATGGGAATAAACGCGATCAATTAAACCAATAAAATGAACACATTTGAAAAGGTATTTATTTTAATTATCTGGACGTCAATGAAACGTTTTCGTTGGATTCCAAGGCGGCAGAATCCTATGGCTTATAAAACACGCGTCATCATCTCGTGACTTAAAATATTATTTATAATAGTAATGCAATATTGGCACACGAACCGCGTACGTGGTCGATCACACGCACAAATCGTACTCGTATATTCGCATCGGGTTGTTGTGACTTTTGTGATTTTCCTTTCGTCTTCTCTACCCGCAGCTTTCGTAGTCATAATAACATTAATTATTCACATCATTATGGTCTATTATTATTGTAATACCAGTACACCATTGCACCGAAATGGAATAAATTCGTCTCCCCGGATGTGACAAAGTGTCTTCCGTCTACCGTCCGGGTCATACTCGGACATTATTATTTGATATTATAATATAGTTTAATATTGCATACCATATTATTCCTTCTATTATAATATTAAAATCTATTTATAACGCTTTGACCTTTGGAATTTATAATATGATATCCCTATTTGTTTTGCACGTCGATATTTTAAGGCCCGCAAACGTGTTACCAATATTATTATCATTAGTTTACATACATATTACCTTCATTTTATGTAAACCTTCGAATTTATTATAGTTAAAAGTGCGTGTGTACACTCGCTCAGTGTGCAGCGTCTTTACGAAAGTCGTAAAATATTTACGTCAGTTATTATTCTTATTATTAGATTTTGATGATTAAATTATATTATATTCCTACTACGAACGTTCGTTAATCGTTTGGTATAACCGCGTATAAAATAATAATAACGAGTATTATACTAGGAACTGCCTCCGTTCTAATTGCATAATAGTATTATAATATATAATAGGCAAAGCAATCGGCAGATTTAATACATAGTATTCTGCACACAGGTACAATTATAGCCATGGTAATGAGGAAGGGGAAACGAGTGTCACTCTGAAAATTACAGTACACAAATATTATGGTGATATTATTGCAAAATAGTAACTGTGCGGACATTTTAGAACAAATTAACCAAACCTTGCAAGTCTTGCGTTTTTCGAAACCGATAATAAATACAGTCGATCTGTTGATGCGTTTCTACTTTTAAACATAAGCTGACACGCTGTAGTTCTGATATAGCCTAATATATTATAGTCGACGATACAATAATAATATGTTATGTACATCACAAATCACGCGGTATGCACATAATATATACCCACGAATGTCAAGAATAGTCTTCCAATAATTTCAAAGCAATTGCCTCCTACATTAGGCAGTAAGTTGACCCTTTTAGTACTCGAATTGGCTTCGATAAATAATATTTAATAGGTACATCGATAGTTTGATTGTTATTGAAAATAAAACAAGACGTATTCCGTATCGGGGATTTTAGATAAAGTTATACACTAAATTTAATTCAACTAATTATTGTGAATAGAAACCAATAAATCATATATTGTTATAAATTATAATATTAAAATTTAACTCGGGCAAAAACTGGATCACCAAATAGGCTGAACAAGATTTATAAATACGTCATGCCCAACGCTTTTTGTCATTTGATAGATTTTTTTTTTAATAGATACCAAACTTTAATCCGCCCGTCTTTAAAATGTTTTCTCTCTTTTACTAAAAATGTTAATTTTATAATTTTACACCGAATTTACGTGTTGATAACGTAACGGTGCACAGCTCTAGCTGATTATGCTGTACCAATCTAGTCTTCGATGATTTTTAGTGGTAATATTTTTCTGATAAAAATAGGTATAATTCTGCAGTAATGCGATTGAATAAAATGATGAATTATTTTATTGTTTATTAACAAGGGAATGATAATAGAAGCAATTTTGGTATATTATCCAAAAAGCTTACTACTTAAATTGCCTCCAAAAAAAGCCGGCGCTCGACGACAATTCGGGTGAAAAAGGTCACCTTTTTTATTTAGCTACCTAGATCTGAGAGGGCAATTCGTATGCTCTGGCGAGGCAGTGTTGATGAGGAGTGTCAGTTATACAAAAGAGACTATTTATATTAATATATGGGGTGGCGTATTGTCAATATTACTATACTAATCTTGTTTGTACAGTATAATTACTAATTAGACATGTTGCAAGCGGTATTGTGTAGAAGAATACAATTTTTTAAAAGGGCTTATTATAAACACTTAAAATACGCTCTTCGAAAAAAGTATTTCAAATATTATGTAAGGACATAATAAGGTACATTAAATTTAACTATAATTTCGAAAAGAAAAAAAATATTTTTTAAAAGTATACTGATGTAATTTATAGTAGGTACCCATACACGCGTTATCTGCCGTTATCTGTATAATGCAGTATATTATATTAGACTATAATAGGTAATTATTATTATCAGTATTGGTTATTTAACGTTTATCTAAATTATTGTTTATTGTAAAAGGTAGAGGTACCTAACCTATTGTAATTTATTTTAACGTTTTATAATCGTTAATCGTTATTATATATTTTAATTATAAACGGATAAATGATTTATTTTTTTTTAAATGAACATTCAGTGGGTATCTACAATCTACTTCTTATATACAAATATAAAAATCCAAATATTTAATTACTAGCGCGCTGAGATTATTAAACAGTGTAACGATTTGTGTATTGTGTTTAGAATACGTCATATTCGAACGTAAATATTAAAATGCTAAACACTGAATGCTGCAATAATACGAAGGCAATTAAAGACTACGGCAGTATATGTATTGTATATTATAGCATTTAAATTCAAAATGCCTTCTTATTAGTTACACACACAGTCACACAGAACGGTACCTATCACTAAATACTATGGTTATTAGTTTGTGTGGTTAATTAATAATTGATATTGTAAACTTATCCATTTTGTGTCACCTATGTATACAACATATTTACATATCATGTTTATTGCTTGCTTAAAAAAAATAAGCTTTGTCTATAAATTGTACTAGAAAAGTCTTCTAATTCTCCTCTATGACTGATACTCCCAAAAATTCGACCAATGTTGTACAATTTGGTGTATAAGAAAAACAAATTCAAAAAGTCGAAACGCATCATTACTCATCAACACGAAAAGGAATTCATATTTTAATTTTTCATACATTTTGTACATGGTGAACAGGAAAACTTAATTTTTAAGCGTAAATTCTAGAATATTACGGTTTTTATTTAAAAATTGTATTCACATAACCACCAATTCCAAATTCCAGTTTGTTTAAGTCTTGAAAACCACACAGTTGTTTGTTATGATAAATTGTCATTTATTACTTAATTTTTCGTCAGTTAAGACGATGCGTATTTGTATACATTCGTCCGCATTCCACGGTAAAAAGATTCACTGGGTTAGGTCTTCATAATGTGATCACTAACTATAAATGTGTCGAAGTAATAGGTTATCTATAAATCTTGTAGAAAACACGGCTAAATGGATGTACACATATTGCATATACCTTTTTTTGACACAGGTGCTAAAGCAAGAATAAATATATTATTGTAACTTCGCATATTTCAAGAACTGTAAGGAGTTATAAAAAAATATCACTCTGAAATGTTTTTTCTGTATGTGACGATGTGAGCATTATCATTGCGCAAATGTACAATAATAACGCGGCCATCATATTATGTACTATCTATCGTAAAGATACGAATAAATGTTTTGCCATACTTCTTCCAAACTTCAGATTATTTTAGCTACGGTATTAAAGCAATGTTTTATTATTTTTAGTATTTTGTTCCGTGAGGACTTTTTGTGGTAAAAAGTACCTAAGTGCTCGAATGAAATAGTTTGAAGTCGTTGTATTTCATTTCTCACGTTAATTTAATTTTATTGAAAACTAATAATTATTCTTTATGGTTTTCTGTACCTATATTATATATATATGTAAATAAATTTTTCAATGTCGTTGTCGAAATAATAGCATTAAACCTATAATTTCATTTTTATATACTTATTGTAAATTGCCAAAAATGTCCTATTCGTACAATGTAATTACGTTCGTGTAAAAGCACATAAAAATGTTTGTAGCCCATTTTGATATAATGCTATGACATTGTAACGGAAATTCGGGACCCGAAGACAATAATATCGTGGACGAGTGGAACTCGCGGAACATTGGACGCACGACCATAACGTTTTGCCAGCGGTCACGCCATTGAAGAATTGGTAAAAATAATGATACACAACAAAGTTTTTAATGCATTTGGTATTTTATTTAAAAAAAAAAAATATTAATCCGAAAGGCGAAAACACAAAAAAATAATGACAAATAACGAGCGGTTGTTGTTATATTGCACAATATTCAATAGATATTTTCTCGATGTTAGGCTATTGCAGTACATAATAAATAATATATACAGTATATATATGTTCGTATAAGTATATATTGTAAGAGTCGGTGTATAATGTGATCGCAAACAACGATTTTCCGTTACTGTCTATCACACACACAATCTTGTATTATTAGTTATTACAATTTATTTCCAACTTGCAAATCGATGAGCGGTGGTCAAACGCTGGGGAGAAGGGGGGCGGTTATGAAGAGGAATAAATCCGCCCCATGACCTTTTTTTCAATATTTATAATAACTTGGATATAGGTATGTATTATATTAACGATAAATTATATTTTTAATGATCGGATTGCGTGTATGTTAAAAAATCATGCCCTCCCCCCCCTTCGTGGTAAAATCTTTTGACCACCATTGCAATGGATCTATATCTTTAAAGGTTCTGAATAAAGATATATGAAATTTACTACGAAGATGTGAAGTCCACTCAAGAACAGATGAGCATAACCTTTGAAATTTTACAATTTTTGTGGTAATACTTATTTTATATTAAATAATATTTTATTGGATCCAAAAAAACATTTAATACAGAGGCCCGATGTTGTATGTGTGTGTATGTGTGTGTGTATGCCTGTGTATGTGTACTTACCTGTGAANGCGGGTAACACGTACCAACACTCAAACTTTTTAAACAATTTTCATCGTTTCATGTGTGATCGAGAGCCGCGCAATGTTAATTAGTAATTAATATTCAAATACTATTACTATGAAATCCACCCAAGGTAACGATAATATAATAATTTTATACACCTATTTGCCCAAAGAGACGTATGATATGTAGTAACTAACATTGATTCACCTAAAAACGCACAATAAAGATTCTACTAACAAAAAAATATTGTTTGCGGACAGCCTAAAAAAAAATTGGTGAACTGCTTGTTTAATAAAATAACTAAAACATATATTAGTTATAATTTTTTCTTATGTTGTATAATATATTCATAGGCTGTTACTATATAAAATATTATTAATTATTATGTATCCGTATATAAATGTAAAATGGTTTGTTTTGCTCATTTAATTCAGTAAAAAAAACACTGGACAGGCTTCAATTAAAAGTATATCAATATATAGACACCTTGAGACTCGGAGAGTGTTTTAAGCTTCATTTTTTAACCCTTATATGTTGCTGTAGGGTGATTCCCACACATGGATTTTCATTTTGGTTCATGAAAATTCAATAATATTTTTTTTATGTGTATGGTTGCTATTGGTTACAGAAATACAATATTTAAAACAATATGTTTAAACTAGCCTAGGTACCCGTCATTCGATGCTATGGGATTTTTTTAATGAAAGAAAATAATGTCTAATTTATTGTTTGTTATTAAAATGTACAATAAAAGGCAATGCACTATACTTCTAGCTTATAGACTCAAAAAATACTCAACCGGTTTTGATGAAAGCTTCAGATATACCTATTGTTCTTAGAAATATCAAATTCAGAGATTAGTTTGAACCACATTCGAAAATATACTAAGTGCTATATCAAATCGATTGCCAATCTCAGTTTAATTAGTTCACAAAGCAAGAAGCACTGCACCGATGCCATTTTTCCCGTGAACATGAAGTACTTACGGATACCTATCGGGTAACCGAGAAACCTCTCAATAATTTCATTATGTTTGAATTTTACAGGAAATATAATTTGGTTTTTTCATTAATAAGAGAACGCGATATATCACTTCTGTTAACTATATTGTTCATGAAATCATACGCACAAAAAAATGAAAAAAATATTCAAACATCCACGAACCCATCTAAACAAAACTTATTGGTTTTTTCTTCTATTTGTACCACTTAAACTATTTTTCCTGAAGAAATGTTTTTATCGCTTCTAAAATTTAAAAAAAAAATCTGAATGTCGTCAACGAATGCTAAATTATGAATCACTGATGTGACATAAATCAAGTATTTACCATCAATATTCTATTACGACCATTACTCATTTATAATTATTAAAAACAAAACAAAAAAACCAATAAGTTATAAACCAACAGGTACATTAATTATACACCACCGTTCTACTCGCAAGTCGTAGTCGTATAGGTATATTTTATAATATTATATCGACAGAAGACGTTCTTAAACAATATAGTTTTCGAGTTTTTCGACTTAAAAGTTAACAGCTATGAACATATGACGGACTAATTGGATAATATTTTTCGGAAACAAACTGCTATCATTAACATGTATGCCACGCATGTACGTGAAAATCAATATTACAAGAGGAGTTAGTTGGACGGGCACATATTTATGTAAAAAATATACATGTTTGGTTTGTACACGGATAATATAAACGTATATTTTAAGTGATATAATATGTATGTGTTTTTTTTTTTAGAAAATTGAAAAAACTCTTTTACATAAATATATTATATTTATAATATAGGTTAGGAAGTACTCGGAGGGGGGAGGGGTCGACGATGTCCGGACATTTATTTTCTACAGGTTTACCTAGACAAATAACACTAATTACACGGTTTTCGATTTTCGATTTTCCGTAATGTTTTTAGCCAATAATAATTGACCTTGTTGCGAAAATAACCGCTGAAAAAAAACTTCCTATAAATTTACCTATAGGTTGTATAGGTACGATTTTAATAATTGTACATATGGTCATATGGGTACTTTCTTACGTAGTATGCCTACCTAACCTACTATAATATATGGATAAATGGATCTATACATTAGAGTGTTCAGCTTTTCGAACTTGCATTCTTACATTAATTATAAGTGAAGCTGCGGGCGTATATCATGTAAGGGTCGAGGGTCCGTAGTATTTAATAAAATAATAATATGATATGGTATTATTTTCTACAGTAATAATATGAAATGGTTTTTCATCGTCATCTGCACAAATGAAATGTGTCGAGTGGGCATATGTCCCGTATAATGATTTTATTTTTTAAAATTCATGGTAAAACGTGCCATGAACAATATCTATAATTCGCTTTGTATACAATGTTGTTTCTGTTTTTTTTTCGAAACACTAGAGTGTAGAAAGGAAACTCAAAAAAGTTGTAGCTTTCAAATATTATGAAAGCGCTTATGAGGAAGGAGGTTTGTCACGTGCTGACATTTTCAGACATCATGCCATGCTGACTTCAGTCTTCAGCAGTCTTATTCATTCCCTGCTGTTTTATGTCCTGGTCATTCGTGGCACTAATTTTTTTTTAAAACTATATCTTCTATTTGACTGTTCATGCCATAGTCATGGGGGGGGGGGGGCTATGGGGACTTGATCCACAAAAAGTACTCTAGTGTTGTATCAATAATTTTTAAGATTTAATTTATTAAGATTTTGTTGATACTTAATATTCAGTAGCAATATAATTATTTAGGTATATACTATAACTATAGTCTATAAGAGGGTTTCTTAAACTATCTTCCGTGGAAATTCAGGGTTCCGTGGAGGTCACTTCAGGGTTTCTCAATACTAGTGCTTTTTTCAAAATTTCAAATATTAACACATTATTATAACTTTTATTGCAAATAATCCTCACATAAAATAACGCATTAAAAATATTGAAACAAACTAGGTAGTGGTTCTAATTGTCGATCTGTCATAAGCATAACTTATCGTTGAAAGCTTGGTACTAAAAAGCTAAAAAAAAATTAGGGGTTTCCACGATAATAGTGAAAAGAAAAAAGGGTTCCACGGATAAAAAAAGTTTAGGAAACGCTGGTCTACAAGTATTACATACATTATACCAGTTATATGCCTATTCAATAAGATAATATTTACTTGGAAGTTGGAAAGATTATTACATTAATAATTATAGTAGAATATTTGATTATATTCTTATTGTAAATTAATATTATTGATCTATTGTAAGTTCTGTAAGTAATATGTATATTATACATATAGTAGATTTATTTACCTCCTAGTAATTTAGATTCGTTGTCTCCGTATTATAAACGTAGGTACAAGGCAAATTTGCTATACATCAGTGTAACCAATTTTGTCGGTTCTGGTCACCTATACCTATGAGTATTGGCCTGATAAAAATTGTCGTTTAATTGAAAAATTAAATGACACCGCTGCAGGTTTATTAAATCATGGTTCACGCCTTTAAAAAGATAGATATTTCAATCAAAACATTTTTAATAACTGTAAATCTATTTATAATGTAATCTGTACTTTTCTTTTAGTTGAAAAAAAATATGTGTAGGTACGTTTATGTACGGTGATGATGTACTCCTCTTTTGTATTGTGTTATACAAATGCTAATTTTTGGTTTTAGACTAGTTTTAGTCTTTTCATATACATTTTTGTTGGTAGGTAGGTACCTACATTTTATAGCTTACATTTGACGAAGTATATTATGTTATACAGAAATACATACTGCAGTGGATTCTTTTGACGTGTATATTTTATTTTTATTTTTTATTCCGACGAGTGGACGTATATAGGTATAAGTATAATATTATGTACCTGCAGTAATATAATACCTATGGCAGTTATTATTTCGTCAGTAACATAGTATGTTTTTCTGCCTTTAAATAACTTAGATAGGGAAGCAAGAATAAAATAGCGGTTGCATCATTCCTTTTACTCTGTCGAATTTGCTATTATATAACCTTTTTTTATTTGTATTTTTTAAAAGCTTATCTCTTTTTCACGCCATAAAACCCCGTAAATTACGGTAATCAACTACGAATTCCTTACAAATCAAGCCAAGTGAAAAATATTAGCTTATAGGAATGCGAAGGCAATTTTATTGTTAAATTTTTACGGGAAAAAAACTAACAAGGATTACGGAGGTATATCCGGTTATTATATCAGTAAACAGTGCTTTTTATGCATAATATTAATATTATAATATAGTATGTACAATGTACACGAGACCGATTCTCTGTAAAATATACAAAACTATATTGTCTTCCGTTTGAAGTAAAATCTAAACGTATACCTACATGCATAGATACTTATTTGTTCCGATCCTATAGCATAAATAATATTCTATTTACTGAAATATTTAGTTAATAAATATAATAATATTAATGTATATTATATATGTATGTACTTGCATAATATATATTCAAGGCTGGGTTAGTTACTTTATTTCTTAAAACTAGTTTAAGTTGGTAAAATATAAGTAGGCATCATTAGGCACAACGTAGTAACATAGTATTATGTTCTATTATATTTTTAAATTATTAAATTATTATAAAATGTTTCTAATTCTATGTTATAATTGTTTTGACTTTTAAAGTGAAAAAATAATAGGCATTATATAATTTATTCGAAAACATAGGTACACTTTAAATCATATACTATACAAAGCACGAAACAAATTATATGAAATAATATTACATTAATCGTATTTTTTTTACTATGCAATCAGTAAACATCAAACTAAAGTGCTCCAGTATCAGTTATCTACTTATCATAGATACTTTGCTGATATAGAAATATATAGGCATAACTAGGATCAGTAGGATCCCTGCTTGGATTCATGACATTTTTAGGTAGCAAAATAATAGGTATGGGGACAGCAAGTCACAGTTTTAACTTATAAGTTATAAATTATTCAATATTGTTCATATTAGTTAGGTTAAACAATAAACATACTAGTTGGTATTTTTTAAATTGTATAAAAAAAAGTTATGGGTATTATTTGGGTACATTTTTACAAAAAAACAAAATGGGTCTCCTTCAAACAATTCCACCTATATTATACTTTGAACATTATATGTACATAATATACCATAATATATTAGTATTGTATAACATTATTATTATATTATTAAAATAATAAAATCCCGCTTGAATCGTTATATTCAATATAGTATATTTATAACTAAAATCAAATTAATTTTGTTAGCTAAACCAGCTACTCATTTTCATTAGATAAAAATGCCTGTTTTAACATTAAATGCATATGAGTCTTAATGATTATTGATTGTGTAATAATAAGTGCCTACATGTACAGAGAGATAATGTACCTACCTTCTGAAAGTAGTAGTGTAAATCAATGCTAAATATTGGCGAAAGAAAAATGTTGAAATTAACACATTGAAAATTATTTAAATTATAAAAACCATGCCTAAATTGGTAATTGTTGCTATAGCAATAGTTTTTACTTGTAATCTATACGTTTTGCATTTTGTATTTTTTTTTTTTTATTTTATTTTTTTTTTTATTTGGCATAAACAATCTATACTATTTAAAGCACAATAAGTTTATATGATAAGAGTAATAGAACATGATTGTTTTGAATAAGCAACCACCCATTAGTGGTTCTTGGCTAATGAAAATTTTTTTTTAAATGTTTAGTTATTATTATTTAGAGAGTTAGACATTAAAGTTTTATAAGAGGTCACGGCACCACTTCCTTATTTTGTATTTTAAAAAGATTATTTCAGAATTTCCTCAAATCCTACCTCTCAGCTTATAATTTTATAGTGTATGTAAAATAAATAATTTTTTTTTTGAAAATTTTTCTGAAAAAAAGTTGATCGTATATAAAGATGCGTTATTCAACATCATAATATGATATGAAGTAATTTGTAAGTATATGCATTACACTATACAATATATAATTATATAAAATACTAAAGCTTTTGGTTGTTATGTTACCAGTGGTAAGTGGTTACTATTGTCAGGCTGTATAATATGAGAGTAATGTGTAAATAGTAAATACAGTATTAAATAATAAAATAGTAAATTAATTCTAGTTGTTAAATGATAACTATTGTTAATAAGACAATAAAACATAAAAATATGATGTTAAACAAATTTTTAAAAAAAATTATTTTATTTTTGGCCAAAAGTAATAAATATTTTTCCGCTATTACAAAGTAAAAGAAGCTATAGGGGGATTATACCCCTCCTCCTATCATGTGTGTGCAACTGATAACGGTGGGTAATTAGATAAATTGGTTCTAAAACGAAAACTTATTTAACCCTTTCAATCGTTAGTTTAAAACGAGATTATTTCGTTACCATGGACAGCAATATACAGATTGTATTTGCACGGAGGGTATGGAGCATCATATGGAATGTTTAATTTATAATTAGGTACTAAACATTTTACTATTCTTTCCAAACCAGTGAGAGCATAACATTATACTTATTACTTACGTATAAAATATAATCATTGTGCACAATGATTTTGAGATTTATATATTTAAGTACTAGAGTACTTAGAGTACCCAAATATACTATAATACATTAAAGTTCAACGGTCAAAACATAACTTGGTATCACAATATTAAATATCTTGGAGTTTTATTAGATAAAAAACTCACTTGGAATCCTCATAAATCATCGAAATTACAGCAAGAATACCAACGCTTAAAAATATTATATCCACTTATAAATCGGCAAACTTCATTGAACTGGAAGTGCTCACTATTATTATATAAACAAATAATTCACCCTTTAATTTTATATGCAGCCCCGGTCTGGGGTCAATGTGCTACAACTCATATACACAAAATGCAAGTATTACAATCAAAAGTCCTACGTGTAATTTCAAATGCCCCATGGTTTGTCCGAAATGACGCACTGCACACAGATTTCAAAATTCCAACTATCAAAAACTACATAAAAGAATTATCAGTAAGCTTCTTTAACAAATTATCTAAAGCAAGTGGTCCACAGCACTTCAGGCTTCAGCGATTCACCCTTCCAAACAGTCGCAGACTCCAACGCGGCCGTCCACACGACATCCTAAATCTTTAATCTACTATTGTATTATGTAATTATTGTCTTATATTTTATTATTTTTATCATCTGTTAATGTTTCACAATCTTATCCTATTCAGTTTATTTTAAATCATATTTTTAACTATTTATACCATAATTGTGATCTAATTTATAAATGTTAAAAAATAATTAATTATTTACACCTAAGTTAGATGATGTAAACTGTCAGGAAAACTTTATATTAATAAAAAAAAAAAAAAACAATAGGAGTAGTAGGTATCCTATACATAATATAATACATTTTAACTTTAACTAGTACAACTCAGACACTAACATAAAACTGTAGGTACACTAAATTGTTTCACCTAATTCTAATTTTAACTAATTTAGCTAAACCACAACTATAGATTAAATACCTTGATTAAATTTTAAACATTGCTTGGTGTATTAGACTTCTGACAAATTTTAAATCGACTCTGGAACACGGAATTACGTTACAGATGTATGACTATATAATTTGAATTATATATGTATAAATTATATATGATACCTGTACAATAATAAGCATTTATGCAACATTATTTAAGTTTAAAAAATAATTATTTTTGCATACGTTTCAAATAATTGCAGTCCATTTCAGCTAAACTATTGTTGTGCATATATATATACTTAAGAAAGCACAGAATAAATATTCCTACATTATTATACATATCATATCATAATGTTCTTATTATGCAAACTTAATGTTGCGAATAATGTACATTAAGCTTTTATGTGCGCGTCGCTATAATGTTATACCTAGGTGCACTATTTATGCACCATATAACTATATATGTGTGATAATATAACACTGTTTTATTTACATTTTCATAAATCTTAAGTAAAAATTGTTTGTGCTTTAGTTAAAATTAAATTTAAAAAAATCAATTAATTAAATAACCATAAAACAATAATTATAGTAATTACTATTTGCAAACAGGTAGAATTGATTAAATATTTAAAAATGTAATATACCGGCTGCTCCCCCCCCCCTCCAATCACAAATGTCTGGGAACAAAAATATTAAGTGACTTTTATACATTGTTATTAGTATTTATACTTTTGTTTTCTATTATTTTTGTACTATAGTCCGTAATAGTGTCATCATCTTTAATAAAACTAAATAAATAAAATAAAAATGATATGATGATGAACAATTATTAAATATAAGATAGGTATATGCTTTATTTTTTGAAAAATGTTAGTTCAATTTACGACTATTGTACTACTTATAGAAGAACTAACTGCTAATAGGTTGTAATATAAATGCCGGTCGGTCTCCGCTCTGAATCGTTTTTCGTATGACTTGTCATTAAAATATAGAATACAAATTTAACATATTCAATACAGTGACCTTCTCGGCTTCTCAATATGTCAAGGTACACTTGAAAGTTTGAAACCTATACTATACACACCAGAGCGACTTCCCTTATTTTTTGTTTTTAAAAATATGGTCCGAACTTACAACTCCGTGAGAAGCAAAAATGAATGGGTAGTTAATTGTATACCAATTATTGAAACATAAATAACATTAATAACAATGCCGAATTTAATTAATTTACATCGTAATTATTTATTCATCATTAGTGTTATTTTATATTAACCCTTTTTGTTATCACGAATGCTGTTAGCGTCCCGTACTGAGCGTATGTTTGTGTGTATTTAGGTGCACTCGTTATTATGACCACTAGTACTCACTAGTACTCTATTGTTTCGTTTTAAATGTACCGCATGCAGTAGATGCACGCAGATGCTTAGAAATTAAAATTGAGATTATGACATAAAATTCATGTTTCCATAATATATTATAATGAATAATATAACCTACAAACAAACCTACGTGGCTTCATAATACCTATACATGTATTGGGCTACATAATATATCAATAAACTGAATATACATACAAAATAAAATGATAACGTCTGTATTATTACGTCCTGCTACAAATGATATATTTTTCACCATAAATTATAAATAGGTAGTGGCTTGAATTATTATAATTTGTAGAAGTCATAAATTACACACGTGTTTATTATTTTCGTGATTTCTATTATTTTATTTTATTCGCAAAGGTTTTTTTGAGGAAAGCCGTATCAAAGTCATTTCATCCCATAAAAAATCTTGCTTTTAAAAACTGTACATTTTTATCATATTAATAAAATATTATATAATAATTTATCTTTAAATTTTAATGTTTTATCCTTAAAAAAAAAAAGAATCAAATTGACCATAAGACCACCGGTCTTATGATCAATTACAATTATTAAAATAATTGCTTTATTATATACACTTAAAGTAAAATACCAAAAAACTCGTACATTCTGATATAAAACGTGATACATTTTTGAGAATAATAAATTTGAAATGCGATTCTCCCGAACACAATTTTGGTAGATCCACCCTTATATATTATGTGAAACAAACGACCTCAATTGCACGATACGTTTTGAGACCCTTAGATTAGAATTTATGTCCAATTATACGGGTATTTAAAAAAATAAAAATAAATGAAAACTTTATAACGACGCTACTGTAAGCTGTAATAACTATTTTATTATACCAGACACAATAACGATATTATTCAAAAGTCTCGAAACGCAGTTCAAATTAATTATAACCTAACCGGAGAGAATTAAGAACGATATATTAAAACGTTACAATGTAAAATCCAAAACAGTAGAGTATGCAAATCACAAGAAAAAAATAATTAGTTTTTGGATTTTTACTACACTTTATTATTAAGTGTGTTCGGTCACAGAAGACAGAACTTCTAAATCGGTTTAAAACAAAACAAAAAAAGTTAAATTGCTTGTAGATATTTTTGAATATTTATAGTTTAATTTTTTTAATATTTTTGAAATT
Source organism: Myzus persicae (assembly GCF_001856785.1). Taxonomy (NCBI): domain Eukaryota; kingdom Metazoa; phylum Arthropoda; class Insecta; order Hemiptera; family Aphididae; genus Myzus; species Myzus persicae. The sequence goes on from NW_019104000.1 coordinate 486,411, forward strand.
AACAAAATAGTTGGGTATTAGCCGATATCCAATAGTTGATGGTCAATAAAGTAATTTTTTTTTAATGGACAAAACTTTACGAGCCATGGGTGTCCATTAGTCAGAGGGGGATATGCCCCCTGGTTTTTCCGTGCTTGTATGTTTATTTAAATTGTATTAATAATTAAACTAGTATTGTTTTAAATAATTATGTAGATGGAGCAACAATGCGTGGATCTAATGATATAATATTAAGATACATAATTATACCTATGACAGTTGACCACAAAGGCCTTTGGTACAAACGTTATGAAATTGGCAGCAATTTGCAATGTACGATTCCGGACTTAATAATAATATGTAACATATAGTATAATACTGGAGAGGTTTTGTGATGGCAGCGATGGCACTTAATGGGCCGATAAGCTGAAGAAGAAGAAGATAGTATAATACTTAGTACCTTGTAAAAATTAAGGGAAAATAATTCACGTACATTTTGATAAATGTTCGGCACCCAGTGAAAAAAGTCTCCAGTGTCTGTAATCTATATTGGATAATAATAAAACATAAAATCATAAAAGCGAAAATCTATTTGATATTTTTAGCTGCATTTATATGAATTAGCGTAGCTATTGAGATAGGTGTAATTATAATTAGAACAGTAATAAAATACAAAATAGCTAAAATAAATCATGTTGAGCATAAAACTGAAACTTTTACAAACTCGACACTACTTACCTATTTTGTAATTTATGAAAAACCAAAATTACATTCACATGTAACACCTATGTCTCTTCTAGTTTCTACTAGGTACGTACAATTAGTTTCATATCGATTGAGTGTTGCCTGAAGTTTTATGAGTATTCTCGCTTTCGTATAAGTGATTATAGATAGGCCTAGGAGTAAGGTACTATTGAAAATTGAGACGAATCATTAATCATATATTAATGTTACATACTAGGTATGTACCCATTGTTTTTTTTTCTTCTTTATTACTCTTACAAAAAAAAACAATGTATAAATATATAATATATATATATTAAGTGTATATACAATAAACAATAGTTATAGACTTATTTATTATCTGACAACGGATAAAATAATTTATGCATTAGGTATAAATTATAACAGCAATTAAATTTATAATCATGCCCTAAGTTTTTGAACAAACCGCCACTGACCAGTGATCAATGATATTATGTGAGACTCACCAAAGAAATTAATTTTGGTCGAATTCGCCTGTATTATTAAATTGTTATTCATCGGGAATTTCGTTACTTTTTATGTTAGGTGTGGCCAATGTTTATAAGCCGAGAAAAACGTCGTAGTTCTTATTACTTTAATAATTGGATAATAGGTATGCTGTTTGTAACGGGTTCACGGTTTTATCAATATTAAATTCATGAAATCGAAAGCTGTAAAAACACAGTTACTATCATAAGAACATGGCCAGCACTTTAAACAGATTATGGATTATAATAATAATTTATAATAATATATAGTTCCTATTATTTTCTATTTTCATACAATTTTATAAATTAGGAATACATCGATATTATTTGTTTGACAAATAAAAAGAAAACATTTATATTTATTTTGCATAAAATCATTTTTACAGTATTAAAGTTAATAAGTACTTTGAAAATCAATATTTTTGAATAAAATGCTGTAATGAAAACAACGAGAAAGTAAACCAAAAAAAAAAAACAGTTGTTTTATGCCTGAGTAAAACCTAACAATAATAAAATAATGAGACGTCAGGCGATAATATACACTGACAATAATGATTCGTTTAAAGAATATCTAATGACGATAGCAAGTTTTAATATTGTGAATAATCATTTTAAAATATTTAATTTACTCTTTTTTTATACATAAAAGTATAAATTATGTTTCATTGTCCTTTGTAACATTATTGTATATTAATAACATTATTATCATTATTTATTTGATGTACTTACCTAAATAAAAACGCTTGAAGGCATAATAATATTCAATGTTATAAGCGATATATTATTGGAACACAAATAGTGCCACGATATAAATATTAAATTATAATGATCCCGAGATATAATCCATAATCCAAGTCTATAAAAATAAAAACCTATTCGATTTAGAGTGGTTTAAACCCATAAATTATACACAACATAAAAATCAGAAAAATAACAAAACATTTTTGTACACCTAAGTCGTGGCCTTAAAAATGAACGTTAGCAGTTTTAAATCATCCTAAAACAGTAAAAAGTTTAAATATAATTTTTCGTATTAATTATTAATACCAATTCAAGTAAATAAATGTAATCAATAAATAAAAATGCATGTGCGTGAAGTTACCCCCTCCCCCGACTTTGTTCGATCAATTCAAAAAATATGCCAATTTTTTGCAAATCAAAATCATAATTGACGAAAGAGAATTATCAAATTGCCTAAACATATAAAATCCAGTGACAGGGGACAGAGAAGTATTATTTCTTCATTCTCTAAATAATCCCCACAAGTAAATACACTTCTGTCAATCACTATATTACGAATGAATTCTGATCAGAATGTTCCACGAAAACGAAATTATAAATTAAGATAATAATTACTAATTAACAAATGCAATTTGTTTTTGTAAAAATTAATTAATTCCCCCGTATTTCAATTGATATTATTTTATGATTTTAATGTTTTTCTAAAACCAATGGTTACTAATGTCGAATAGGATAATTTAACTACTAATAGCAAAATATAAAATATAGTGAAATGTTCTAAGAAATATAGGCTGACAGACATTCTCGCTCGGAATCGTTTTTCATCGTATATAAATATATAATGATTTATCATTGAATTTAAATTTAACACATCATCCATTACTGTGACCTACTCAATGACATGTACACTTGACATCCCACTAAAAAACAGAGTGACTTGTAATTCTTATTTTCTATTCCCTACTATTTACTAGATCTGTAGAAAAATAGTTTATTTAAAAATGACTTACTCGATATGTCAATGTTTTGTTTTGTCAAAAGTAAACTATTAATTTCGATTCTTCCGAATACATAAAGAAAGTAGTTCTTTGTGCACTTAAAATTCGTGAAAAAATACAATTTAAATGGACTAAATTAAAGTGATATAATATTATACTTTTGAGAACCCTTAAATAGTTTTATCTTTTGCTTAAAAAGATAGTAATTTTTTGAATATTAATTTAGTTAAACTCAATTCAATATATGTTAAAGCTATAAGCAGTTTTTAATTGTTATTTTACCTAAAAATTCTGGAGCATCCATATCGGATCATTCATCATTCATCTTAAAAAAAACACAAGATAACTTAACGATTTTAAGTCGAGGACACGAAAAACAGGAAAATAATCATGTGGTAGGCATTAAATTATCAAAATAAAAGCACAGAACTTGAAAAATTTCTGATGAACACGCTTGGACTGACACTTTTCAGTATTAATGATAGACATATAGGATCCCAGACGACCACTGTACTGTACTCCAAGACTTGAACTAACCTGAACAAAAGAGAGTTTATATATAAGCAGATAACTTAAAATCAATGCAAATGCGTTTGACAAAGCCCAACAATGTAAGTGCTCTTAATAGGACATATTTTTAATATGTTTCAACGGAAACACAATATTCTTTATGAAAAATGAAACCTAGATAAACCACCTCATTATTCATAGAGTAAGTTAGGTTAACCGCATATACGTAAATTAGGTAATTAACTAAATGATTACGAATTGTCATAGTGTATGCAATTTTGAGATATTTAAAGAAAGACCTAATTTACTTGCCCGAAAAGATATTGAATTGATATCTGGAGATGCAGACAATCATTAATAGAACTCACTTTAAGAAAAATCTGAAAATCATCAACTAAAATAAGGAATTCTAGAAACTTCCAAAAGTCCATTTATGAATAGATAACAAATATAAGTAGTGACTAGTGACCACCTTGAGTAACCCATGAAGAAACATGGAAGTAATATTCTATTGTTATTCCACACCATTAATCCTCAAACACTGTTTTCTACGTATAAAGATCGATCCAAAGGCCTTTCCAATGTGGCTCATAATTTATATTAGTCAGTAATTAGAAACATCAGATTTATCACCTGATTTATGAAAATATGAACAAGATACAGGAATATGGGAATTATGTTGCTTAACCTTTTTTTTTTAATACCTCATTCTCAAAAGAAATTTTTTTCATTCATGCTTTTATATTCAATACAAAATTATTTAATGTATTATACGAGTAGGTTACTCAGGGATATTGAACTTATGTATTCATTACATTAGCTATAGATAAAAATGTCTCTTTCACCTTAATCTGCTTATGATTTTTTTTTTTTTTACAATTTTGTAACCTGAAATACCTACGCGTATATATTATTTTAAGGTTCATACTAAAGTCTGCAGTCGGTGGTTACTGACTAAGGCGAACGTTCTACTTCGATTGTACGCGATTGAAATCTATTTTGGTAGAAATGTATAGGATTAAGAGGCGAACCAAAAAAATAGATACTAATATTATTACAAATGTAAAGATTAGGGCTACAAATGTAGTAGCAAGTATGCTCATCTCAATTTATACTGCCGGCTGATTTAAGGGAATCTCTCAAGAATTCTGTTAATCCCGATTAGCCCATGATTCCAAAGTTCGTATCCTAGTTAAACTCTGATTAAAATACAGATTTTGATGTCTAAATGTCAGGATAGTTCAGAAGTTCCGATTGCGCAGTATGCACATTGACATTGCATATTACATTATAAGAATAGGCACCAGCTACATCCTTAATACATTTGGATATACATCATAAAAGAGTGAAAGTGTATTGCAGAGAGTGCAGGTGATATAAGAGTATAATACTAATGTGAAGTGGTGTCTAAATTGGTAATTAAATCAAAAAATATAGGAAGTGCAATAGTAAGTTCCATAGTCGATTCGTACGATAGTATACTATTAAAAGTATGGAAATCGTTCTTTATTATGAGCAAAGAGAAAAAATATTCTTGTGACAAAGTCGTAGAAAGTAGTGGAAACATTAGATATAGCCAAATAAATAAGCTTGAACATTTTCAACTTTTTTTAAAAATTTTAATATCTCCTTTTTATGTATTTTTCTTATTATGATTAATTTTTGAGATAATAAACGGTTGGTATGTTAAACAAATATATATTATTTTATTATGAATTAAACGACTGTGAATATGAACTACAATTTAAATAATATAATATTATTTACCTAAACATGTTAAATAAAACATATTTATAAATTATAAATAGTTCTGAATTATGGTCGTGTGTTATAACCAGGTACAAATATACCATGAGACAATGTAATTTGTATGACCTAATAACAACTCACAAAAAGTAACTAATTAGTGTAAAATTGTGGAAATAACTCAAACATTAAATAATAAATAGTACCAACCGTTTAATATTCATAAACTAAAAATGTTTGGATACAAAATTAATAATATATAATAAGGTATGCAATTATATTATATAAAACATTTGCATTTTCGAGTTTCACCTCTGGATAATCAAAATATATGAGTGATTTTTTATAAATGTTAAATAGGATTTTTATATTATTATATTGTACTAAGTATAATTGAAGTTGAATATGTAACACATTATTAAAAAACTTATTAACTAAATAAAGGGGTTTAAAAATAAAAAATAAAATTTTTTCAGACTTTATGAAGCATTTTTTGGTCTATTGGAAAATAATAATTCATTACTTTAAGTACAAAGAATAACGGAATATTTGTAATGAAACTGATATTTTGGCCATGTTTCATATTAGTCATCCATGTAATTGTTAATTGTTATAAGCACTTGAACTTTTTACCCTTTGGGCTGGTCAGTGGTCACTGATATTTGTTCACATCATAAATGATCAGATGTTTATACTAAGACACTAAGTGTATTTTAAATGTTTATAATTCAAAAGTTTATTTTTTAAGTATACAAGAATTCAATATCCATACAGAGTTAGGTAGATTAAGTTATGTTCGCTCGCCACGCCACCTCCTCCATCATCATTGAGAACACTTTAATATTAACATTATATTTTTATTTAACATTTTAATATTTACCTGCAAACAACAAGTTTGGTTTTGTTGTTCAGAGTATTGTGTATGCAATAAAATTAAGATATGAGTTGTTGTTGAGAAAAATAATAGTACAAAACCTACTATAACCTACCAACCTAACTGAAACGACAGTGGAAGAGTTGTTTTTCTTCGCCAAGCTTTTTCAATGCCACAAGTAGATGTATAAATGTACCCGTACACGCACACGACTCAAATACGCTTCATCTTGAACTTGTCTTTTCGAAAAACAGCGAAAACTTTGGCTGTAAAAACGGCGGTTTTGAAAACAAAAAAATCGGCACGCATGACAGACACGGAGACAAAGGAATATAATACGTGTATAATAATACGAGAGTCGCTGTACGGTTCGATCAGCTGTTAAGTTGCTCTCATATGTTTTCGGCCAACGACGAGGCAACAGCTGTCCGCCGCCCGGCGAAAGTAGCGGCGGCGGCGCGGCGTCCCGGCAGGTCGTTGTTGTCAGGCCACCGCCGCCGGCGATCAGCAGTGTTTTGCCGACAACGATCCAGCGCGGTCGTCCTCCACCATGTCCAGCAGCAGTCGTCGTCGTGAAGCCGTACGGTTATCGGATGTTTTCAGAAAAATTGCCGGTATGTGGCACAGTCAAGACGCCCTGGTGGCCCCTGCCGACAAGGAAGGGTCGCTGATCACTGCTGCAGGTCAGTTTCTCGTCAAACATTCGGTGCTGCTCGAATCACAAAAAAAAAAAAATCGCATGCAAGATAATAATATTGTAATACCTATATTACGACTCCGGGATTGCGGGATAATCAAACTGTATTTTTTAATACCGGCCAGGGATAACATGAAATATTATAACATTATTATCACGTACCACACACGATACACAAACTTGTGTGTATTAATTTTAAATAGAAAAATTACATACTATTATATTATACTAGAACAAAACAATAATAGGTGCAATTAACAGGGTGAAAATAATTTCGATTCTCGGTGGAACATGAAATAATTCATAATTGTTTTAACAATACTTTCTTTTTGTCGTTGTTCGCGTAAATGAAAATATATATTTTCATTTAAATAGCATAATGAATTTAAATTATTGATTTGTGCCGTATTAATTTATCGCTACCTATAATATTGTTTGTGATACCGAAAAATCTTAAAAAACAAAAACGTCCTAACTATACCTAAATTGGTATAGTGTATACCCTCTGGACCCTCTACTTAAAAGTAAATAATTAAGGTTTTAAATAAACATTTTAATTTTTGGCTTTCTATGTATTTTAAAAAAAAATTGTCATCCATAATCACTGTTTGTTGTAGCCGATGTACTTGCTGCTTCACAATTTCACATTATAAAAAAACTCATTTTGATTCGTACCTAATCGAAATGCTTTGTTCAGATTTTAATGTTTTAGATATTTTATTAGATAAATAGACAACTTACTCTTTCGGAATGTTTATATTTTATTAAGCTTGTTTTAATTTTAACTAATATTTTTAATTGAAAATGTATCATTACACTTTTATAATAACATGCTACAATATGATGACACAAATAAAAAATAAAAATCCGCATTTGCAGTTGTTTGGAGAACAGAATACTACTAAAAATACTATTTCCGTCTATATTCTTATCCAACTCTCAAGGACTATGATATAATTGTTAAATCAAAGTTATCCCAATTTTAATAACTGCATTAACTTTTTATCTGAAACAACAATACAAATTAAAAACATCTAATTTCGACCGAACCTCGAAGAAATAATGTCAAAATTGCCACTGAACTCTCACGGTAACAGTGATATAGTAAACCAAATGTTTGTCTTTGTTAATTGTTATCACTGTTTTATTTTAAATCATAAATGCATTTTCAAGTATATTATCTAAAATTTGAACTTTTCAAATATGTTTTTGACACAATGTTAGATTAATTTTGTTATTTTTAATTGGAAATGCTTAAGGCGTGTATGGTAATTAGTTACCAGCAATCACTAATATCTAATTTGTATTTTGTCAATTAATAATATTAATTTAATATACAAAAACAATAGGTACCTATTCATTGAATAATGATAGGTCATTAACAACACAAAATAAATGAAATGTTTAAAATAAATATTATATTTCAACATCGTCAAGTTAAAATAAAAAATAAACTGCCCGTTTTAAGGCGTTTTAATACTAAGGCATTTTATATTTCATTCAATATTGAAATATATTATGAATAGTGGATTCATAAATGCTAATGCAAGATATGTGTGGGTTTAGGCTGTTAAAAATAATTTAATAACCTGGGTACATTTAGATAGTAACAAATATTGGATAGGTATATACAATTGTTATCTTTCGTATAACGTGAACGCACTTTTGTTTTTTTGTTACAACGTTTGTCTGTAGCGGATGGTCTTCGTTTATTAAACACCGTCAAAATGTAATGCCATCATTATACTCAGTACAATATATAGGTGCAACTAGAAATTACATTTTGTTGAAGAAGATTTTACATTACACTACTATTCTAACACTATAGATAACTAATTATAATTAAATAATACAGCTTACTGACTCATGGTCACTTAAAGTTCAAAGTTATTAAAAAAAATCCAAATCATCGACAGTTTAAAAAATATAAATGTGGATAATATTATTAATATAAATACGTATAATGGTTGTAAGTTCGTATTCTTTTAGATTAAAGCACATTATAACTTTATTATATAAACAAAATTTGAGTCTTTCTCTTTAGTAGTCCATATTTCATATTTATTATTATTTATACCAGTGTGGTGGGAGGGGAGTCAAATTTTAAGCTCTTCCTAATTACCACACTTGTGGTATTACTCGAGATTTACTATTATATTCTTGTTCAAAAACTGAATGTGTATGTAAACAAACAAACACACTCGGTAGGTACACTAGATGAGCATAGCTATATATAGGCAGTGCTTATATAATACCTACCTAGTCTATATATGATAACTGATTAGGATACAATGAGTATAATTATCATATATCCCATTATCCCAAACAATCATATTATATATAGTCGCAGTATTCCATGACGTTAAATTTAGGTTTTTTATATTCCGTACACGTTCCGTATTAGCTTTGAACATTGTGTATAGGGAATAGAATTTAAATTGCGTATCGTACACAATCAACAATTTTTAACCATTCCGATGGCATATTCAAACGTAATATTCAAATTTGGTTTTCCAAAACACTTATAATGTTTACTCAACTGGAAATTAATAACTGAAAAACAGTGTGTTGTTTTTACTAATTTATCATTTGTTTCTTTATACGCGACTAGTAGCCATGGAATGATGGACGGTTGACCCATTATGTCCAGAACCGATCTTTATCGTCTGCACGATTTACCCGTAACGATTCAACCTTGAATGAATGGCTAGTACAGCGGAACCTATATCTACACAACAGTGGGTTGTTGCTAACAATAATTGATGGGTAAAATGTTAATGCTGTAAAACATCAGAAAAACAAACCATTGTATTATCGATGTACGGATGAGATAACATTATACGTTTTGCCCAAATTTCTCAGTCTTTGCTCTTTGGTCATTTTATATTCTCGCCGTATATATGTCTTTAAATATTGATATATAATACAACTACAACTGTATCCGAGTCCCCTTCGTGCGTATACTATCGAATCATATATCTAATTACTCCCTATACATAATACGTCAATGTTAATATTTTTATGTATACAATATAATATACAAAAACATAATCATATTGCTTATTTTTCCAAGGCTATTTTTCATTTGATGATTGGATCTATAATTTTAAATGAAACATTAAAATTTATACTATAAATCCATGTACGATATACCTTAAGTCTTTCAGAAATCAAACAAAATTAATTAAATTCACTAGATTGTAAGAACTCAAGAAAGTGAAAATTCATTATAAAACGTAAAAAATGGTTTAAGTAGGAACAATATTGATTTGACCAATAGTTAGAGTATATTTTTTTATAATATATTTCTATAAAACGGTGTGAACTTATGATAATAATACTTTTCGCACATCATAATGTATTGTTAGTTGAAAACATATAATATTCGTTGACATGTATATATTATTGCCATGTTCCACATCATATGAACGAATACTTACACTCGTATAGTTATACCATATTTCGTGTTCATAAATGTATACAAATTATTATTATTTAATATGTATTTATCAGTTATCACAGTGTAACGTATAAGTTGAAAATGTATATAATAGCCATTCACAATTATACTCGTTTTTACATCCATCCATAGGCTAATAGCCCATAGTGCGCCTTTGCCCTATGGCCTAAGTAGTAATGTTAAAGTGTTTATAGAATTTGGAGGAGAGGTTAAAGCTCAGGTCCATACAGTACTCTCCGAAAATTTTCAGGTTTTTTTTTGAAGGGGCCTATACGTGGTTAGAGGGTTAGCCCTTCCAGCCCCCGCGCGTTATTTGTGCCTATAATCTTATAAAATCTTTTAAATAGTTTAAATAAATATTATAGTAAATAACTGTATAATTATATTAATATTAGAATAAGCATGCATTCATTCTCTATACTGTGAATTAAAAGATAAATTTTTTAAGAATAACGGTTCGACGAAACTTGTATTTTATCGTTGTGCCATCATAGTCGTTGAAATAACGTTTGTTGAACTCTCAAAATTTTTTTTTGTTTTTGTGAAGTTAACAATTAAACTTTAAAAATACAATATTTCCACCTTATTTGAATTGTTGTACAAAGTTGATAAATACACTATAACAGATACAGGTGGTGCGTTATTGTTGTCCACTGAACAGCGACGGCATTTTCACCTTGCAAAAACCAAAGACATTTGAGGTAAAAACTAAAAGCACTCACGTATAATTGTAGACAGTAGACATCGATCATGTTTTCATGTCGGAAGGTAGATATAGGTAGTTGTGGTACCAAATTTCGGGATATAATTATATGAAATCGAGCACGATCATATTAATATAGACAATCCAACTATTTGTGCATTCGAATAAATAATATAACTCTACTAAGACGGAAAAGTGTTAATTATTCGTAGCTCTCAAAATGTGTAGCTGGCATTATAGAGTATCTATAAGTGTTAAAATATTATATGCAAAAATATTAATTGGTATATTCACAAATTTGCATCATCGAGGAATGCAGCACAGACAGTGCCGTATCGGTATACCGGCATACGAACCGATTTTTTTACACTCGAGAGCTAATTGTAACTATAAATCGTAACTATAATATTTTAACATCGCACATTCTGTATGATATAATACTATAGTCCCCCTTTCAGAAGTCATAACATAATTTTCTGTCAAGCCTTTGAAACGTCTTTCTCGTGATTACGCTATTCTGCGTATATATAATCTACTGAATACAATTTTCTGTTATACTTATAATCTTAATAACGGAAAAAATCGCCAATTTTTTATTAATACTATGCATTTATACTAAATTTATCATTTATGTATAAATGAATAATGCGTAATATGTCATAATAAAAGTACAAATACGAGCTAGACTTAGCATTTACCAATAAACCTAGGACACAAAAAGTAGTTTGGTCAAACCCCGATTGATTTTTTTAGTTTGAAATTTTATTAACGAGATTTTGTAAACGTTAGGATGAAAAATTAGTATTGGTAAAAATCTAACATTTTTAGTAATTGTGTGGTATTTTTCCATTGCTTTATAAGCTCGTATATAATATATATATATATAATAACTGTATTATACGTTAATAATAATCATTATTATTATTTAAGTACCTATATTATGTACTACATTATCTACTATTAATTTATTTAGATGCTCACATTTATATTATTATTATATAAAATAATTATTATTTATATTATTATTATATTACACAAAACATTTAAATTATTACTTGTGTTTGTATACAACAATAGTTTAATGCGTAACTTATTGTACAACGATATTCTAGAACGGAAGGATTGTACTTGTTATCATATGCCACCTAGAAGACAAAATAAGTACGGATTAAGTTATTGAAATCCTTGCCCTTAAAAGGAGATTAAAAAAAAAGTTAATTTTTCTATAATTTATTAACGATTGTTATTATTAGTACCGCACAAAAATCTTAATTTTCTATATCCCTCTCCCTTAGATAAAATCCAAATATGCCCCTGTGTTGTTCAAATATAAGAAGAATTCGTAATTAGAGCGTATGCGTGTACAATATTATTACGATGTGGCTCATTTCAGCATTCCCATGGGTATATCATAATATAGTACAAATTATTATTACTATACCTATGTGTTGTTCTATATATACAAAAATATATTATCGTGCAGCGGTCCAACCCAACCTGTCGGTAGGTAAACGTGGTAATTACCAGTTACCTGGGCGTTGTATAGAGAAAACATAGATATAGATCGCCGCCGCAGTTGAGAACGCGGTGGATCTCTCCTTCGCCTCGATCGGTGCGAACAATAACAATTCGTGAAAAACCACTGCAGAGAACTCTCGACCCGTATCGAGAGTAACTCATCTGAAATTAGTATAATGTATATTATTTTATTATTATTATTATTATTATTATTATTATTATTATTATTATTATGTATACCTACGCAGCTTATGTTATTATATTATATATGATTATTATTTTTTAGCATATTCGTAACTTTTTGCCGTTTGTTTTGTATTGTTTTCATCCTACCAGAGTTTGACCCAAATGGTCGATACTACTACAGCTAGTTATTTAATTTTTTTAATTCACGCTTTCGCTAGTGTTGTTGTAGGTACACAATATTATTAACTAAATGTCTAAATGCAAATCCAAATTATTTGAATAACAATAAAATAATAAATATATTCAAGCGAAAACAACGAGTTAGGTACCTAGCTGTTTTCGACAATTATTAATATTATTAACGGGCGCTGCCATCGTCGATCCGTGACGTGCGGTGCGACTTGCGTGCGTCCGCACGTTTTGTTTCCTCCAGTGCGAGCGTTCGAAATAAATAATAATAATATTAAGATTTAAAATGATTTCATTTCATTATACCCGGTGTAGCCAAGAAATCAATAAAGAGCAAAAGATAAATATTTTTAATAAACAAATGATAACGATAATATATCACGCGAGCGGTCGTGACACAATACCTATAATAATATTTTGTCTTATATTTTTGAGTTAAATATTTGCAGTTTTCCCGAAATCTCCTGATAATGTTATGAAACATATGATCAAAATTAAAATTACTTTCAATTTTAATATTTCATGTTCTTTTTGAACATCAATTGTGCATTATTTATGAGCTTAAATTTATTATATGCACTTATTAACTTATAACGTTATAAAACGTTTGAACAGATCAGATGTTGAACCTTAACTTGAAATATTTTAAAAAATTATTAAAATTATATTCACCAACTATTAAATTTTTGTAGTTCAACCCCTCCAGTGACGAATTATTCGGCTGGCTTAATATTATATACGTTTACAAAGTGGTGGTTCTAGCGTACGCCGCGTGGGTAGAGTGGGCAGCTGCCCGTACCAAAATGGCTATAAAAATTTAAATGATGTACATGTACCCACTGATCATATTAATATACTATTAAGCATTTTCGGAGGCAACTAACATAAATATTCTACTAAAAATTATGGGGGGGGAGGAATTTTATTCACTTTTAAGGCTTATTTTAAAATGTGCTGTTGCTGTTACGAAAATGTAGTCCTAGAATCGCGCCCGCGTTTACCATGGGAGATAAAACGCTCACCGGGTATACCTCTACAAGGAAAGTCGTACGGAAAATATTTGTACAAACAGTAAACACATACACAATGTAATAGGCCGTATGCGTATTATGATATATTACTGCAATAATAATAAGTAATAACAATAATAATATACGGTAGAGGACTAATACGCTATTCCTTTTGCGCTCGCGATCGTACGCGTGCCGACTATTATAATATTATTGTACTGCACATAATGTGTGTGTGTGGGTGAGTGTGTGCTTGTGTGTCGTGTGTGTGACTATGATCGTGCAGTGTTATCGGTGCGCACAATCTTCGCGGGCGGCGAATGATTTGTGGTGCACTCGTGTAAGTCGTATATTGCACGCTGTACACGCGGTAGGTATATATTATTATAATATAAAGTAGTAGCAGTATCATAGTACCTATTTATTATGTATATTATATAGGTAATTGGTATAATATCAAGTGACTATAATAGTATAATGCATAATATAATAATATAGTGGCTGAATAGCCTACATTCGGCTTAACGTCCATGAATCGCGCTGCTCCCGCGTTATATACAGTGTGTTCCGCTTAAAATGTGTAACACGAAATTGTTTTTACGGGAAAACTTCAAATTCACATATATTTTTTTTTGTTTGGTCTAGATAAATGAAATATTCAGGAAAAATGTTTAATTGTGGTGTGCATTCAAATGCACACTGTCTCAACCAAATAACCAACGTTGTTGACATCTAGTTCACATAGACCAAATGATTTAATGGTTTTCAACCAATTAACTTTATTCCTAAACTAAATTTTATCAAAGATGAATAACTCGAAATTGGAATCAATAATGTGACTTGCGATAATTTGTTTTTGATACCTATAAAATTCCTAAGGTCTGGATTAGGAATGTGTACTTTGTATACATACTATATATACTATGATTAATCTGTACACTTAAATAGATTTTTTTCATAACTTAAATTAATTTTCTGTTTTTAAAGTCTTAAACTAATTAAAAAAATTACATTTTATTGGATTTTATTATTTATCAATTAAATAACCATTAAAACATTTGAAATTTTAAACGTTCACGAAATGTATATTACCTACCAGCTACGACATTTTCCTTTACCAAAATACTCGATTCAAATTCAAGGTCTACTGTGAGAATAATTTAGTGTTACTTCTAAAGTGGAACACACTGTATTCAGTACAGCGATGATAACATAATGTATGTAAAAAGGTATAGTAGAGGCGTGTGTGCTGCCGAAGGACATTCAGGGCGAAAGGCATATTATACCTAATATTAATATATACATTATTATTGTTACGAGCTACGTGCAGCAACAGTAGCAACATATATTATTATATATATATTATATATAGGTATATGCCAACATCTTCGTCGTTATAATAACAATATATAAACTAAATTTCCCGTCGACGATCCAGTTTCTGTCGACCTCAGTAAGTTTCGATACTTACTTATCGAGTCTCAACTTTCCGTCCCGCAAATCGTTCTATATACAATGAATCTAATCCTACATAATAGATACGTTTTGATACCGATTTCGGGTAAGATAGTATATTTGAGTGGGATGAACTCTTGCAGAACTTTGAACATCTTCATCTAAGCTAGTTGGGCAACTGCAGATGAATTCCGAGAATGGACTCGAGAGCATAACACATATTCGCTAAATCGAAAGTTAAATATTTATACCGATTTCGCGGGGATATCGTATGTGAGGTGCGTGAGGGCCACTCGTGTGTGTACATATCATAGCGAATACATCATAAGTCACTCGAAAGTTATTCGTAAAATATTGGTGCAAGTCTGCAAGTGATCTCTACAACTATAATATATTGCTTTACTGCTGTGCATTAGCGATTATTGCACGCGAAGTGTATCAATATAATACATATACTGCTATCTAATATTACATGCTTATAATATAATTTATTGTGTGCTATAACTGCAATGATCGCTTGTCGGGTAATTTCAATCATCACAAATTTCTCGAGACATTCAGCCATTGTGCATAGTCCGTGGTAATTATAATAGTATAATATGGAATCTATTCCAGTGTTTCTTAAGGTGGGCAGTTCCTCCCCCTAAAAAGATTAAGAACCACTGATTTATACGATTCTGCATGACGACGGCTTTTCGCCGTAATTCGTAAGACGATACATTATTATGTATTATTATAAAGAAAAGGCTGTTAACTTAGGGTTAATATGATGTTGTATATTATGTATTTGTGTACAATTTTTAATGTTTGGGAAGTCTCTTTGGTTTTATTTTAGGTAGTTTTATGTTATGTAAGAATTAGTTTCCCAACCCTCCCCTCCAAAAATTTTCCCATGCGGCAAGACCACGTATTTCATATATTTTTCGGTCAGGTTAAGCACTCTGAACTGAACCACCTTTCATACACATAAGGGTCCTCTAAATCAACCCTAAATCTCCTAAAATATATTAAAGTATAAATTGCTTATCCGTGAAAATATAGAAATATCGCCGACACACTGTAGCGTATTACCATTGATTTTATTATACATTATTAAAGCAATGGTATTACCTAAATACATCATATTTATTATTTATATACACACATTAAAAGTGTTATTTAATTCATTGATACTGTTATAATATAATCAATATAATGATAAATTAATAACGTGTGCGTAATAGATAAGTTTATAATATATTGTGGCCGCCGGAAAGTTTTTATCGCGCCACAATAATTAAAAAAAAAAAAAATACAAAACACTAGGTACCTCCACTCCGCATGCGGGGACTTGCAACGAAAAATCGCTCTTCACGTCGACGTGCACTATAATATTTTTGAAGCTGCGCCAACAATAATATCTATACACAGGCGATATAATTGATGACACGCCACCTACCCCTCCTCCCCTCACCAATGTAACCACTGACAATTGTCGGTGGGTCGACTTTTAAATGGAAAATCCTTGAAACCGAAATGCCGTTCGTTCACACCGCTAATATATTATTTAAAACTAATATTATACATCGCGGGCAGCTGTGCACATAATATAGGTACACTTATATTTAATTAATCACTATATTATATACACGAAAACAATGTTTTCAAAGACTTAATTATTAGACATTTAGATTTATTATTCGAGTTCGAAAATAGCCATGCTTAATACATCGTTAGTATGCGTTAGCTTTAAATGTTGTTTTTTTTTCTAAGAAAATTTATAATAATATACAAACCGTTTTAATAAAAAAAAAAAAATATTGCATTCGAGCGAGGTAAAACGCACAGAACTAAACGACATGGAACCGGAGGATTCGCTTATGGTAATATTGTATTCTCTTTCGCTGAACATGGTATATTTTGTACCGAGCCTAATATATTATATTACTATAGTCTATAGATATAGCCAGTATAGGTGGATAATATTATGGAGAACAACGCCAAACGGTAACGGAGCGTGTTTAATGATAACTGCAAATGTTATTATATACACTTATAAAACATCTGTAATAATTGTGTTGTAAAAATATGAAAATTCAAAACATTTATGAGTATTCAAAATGAATATAAGAAAATTAACATTTGCTCTGAAACAATACATAAAATGCTAAAATTAACATTTGCTCTGAAACAATACATAAAATGCTAACCTCGAAAATTCTTCTCCAAAACTTGCAGTGATCTATCTACATATTATCTATATAGTATGCACCTATAAAATTATTTTATAGTTGATCGTTTCATTATTGTTCGATTAATTTATTGTTCATTTTGTTTCCTTTTCTAAATGATACACTGTCCTCGTTTCATATCACAGATATAGTTACACTATTATCATGTCCTTAAAACACATGATATCATTCTGACGCCATGCCCTTGAATCTCTAGAGTCAAGTATATTTTATATAATATAATATGACCAAGAATTTTGATTTCTTTTTTAATCGCGTACAAATAATATACAACATATTACAGCTGTTGTACAAGTGCTTACGTTTAAGGCAAGATGTATACTATATAGGTACATGTTGTGTACATTATGTACATGTATAATGTATTGGTCTGGTTATAGTATAGTATTACGATCCGTGGCCACTGATTATACCCGTCTTACTGTGTAGAGTGTAGACAATTCTAAACTCGATCGTGTAAAACGGCAACCATGTAGAAGATATTTTTTCGATATTTTTTTTATATTTCTTCTTTATTTCGCCTGCACACACGTTCGTTTTCTCGTCCCAACTGCAGGCGACGTTTAATAATATTCTATAAACACACTTGTAAATGTGTATACAATATACATGTATTATGTATATAATGTATATTGTATATAATATATGTGCTTTATATCAGAATCGTACCGAACAGCTCGGAAAAGTAAATAGTTGTTGGCAAGGTTTTAAAATATTTGACTGAAATCCCTTCTAAGTACGGGCTTGCATGGGTGGGGAGCGAATAGTGTAAATACATTGGCCATAGTTTAACACGTTAGAGCAAATAAAAACCCATCGATAAGTATTGATTCGCCGTTGAACAACTTTTTTTTCTTATGAAAGTGGGTCGTAACATTTTCCGAGATTGTATTATGGGACACGTTTATACACAATATCTATTTTTCTCATACATTGTATAGTGTAAACGTGCCCGCGGTGTACAACAAAATGTAGAGTTACAGATAGTATTACTATACAGATACTAATAGTAGAAATTGTTAGAAATTAGTTGGTTTTTTTTTTGGTTTATATTTTGGTTGTCAAAGATTACTCGAGCAGATGACATACAATTATGCATCAAATTGTCGTATTTACTTGGCTTCGATTAAAGAAACTATACCTTATAACCAAATGTATGTTTATAGCTTATATTCTCAAAAATACTCGACTGATTATGACAAAAATCTCGGAGCTTGTTTTTAAAGACATCAGAAAAATGTATAGAGTAGTTTGGGCCACGTTAAAAATATACCAAGAACTCAATCCAATCCACGACTTGTGGTTGCCCGGCTATGTCAAATTATTTGACATAGCAACGAGATACACCAACGCCCGTGCCGATTTTCTGGTGAACTGAGGTACAATAAAACTATTGAAATATTACATTGTGTGAACATTTAAAATTGTTCTTGGAGATATGAGGAAATCGTCTAAGGAAACCGGTGGGTTGAATATCCAAAACCTTCCCCCGCGTGTACACCACTGGTTATGCGTCTGATTACATATTTAAATTAGGCGCCAAAAAAAAACTAGTCGAAACAGCTTTTAAAAACGCCCATATATACAAACAAGTCGCGGAAGCGGTTTCTTACCACCGCTGATCATAATCCAAAACTGCGCACGGCTCTACATCTTCGTGTATAACCAGCTTTACGGAGAACAAAAACAAATAATGAAAAATATCTTGGATTGTATCTATTATTTCCTTAGGCATTATATTAAATCCTATTATTACAGTTTCTAAGTATAAAGTCTGTACTCTTGTATATATAAATATAATATATAAATATATATTTAAAAAAAAATATTCTCTAGAAGCGTGTGATTTTGTTTTTAAATCATCAAACAAATAGTTTGTAGTATAGGATACGTAATGAGCAAAGTATTGTGGTTTTAGGTATGTTTTTGAAAGATCCTGAAAATAATATCAAAAAAGGTAATATGTTTCCCTTCCCGGAAACAAGAAGAAAATCATAACAAAAAGTCAAGGGTTTATGTACAAACAAAATATATCATACATCAATATTTTGATTTTTATATGAAGTTGTAATACTTGATAAATTATGAATCAATTATGTTTCTTTTAATATCCGACACGCACGGTCAACGCTTATTAGAAAAATCGTCTATTGTTAAGACTACAAAAAGTTTACTTATCATTAGGCACTATTCACTATTATTTTTTTTTATATTTGGAAAATTATATTAATTGATTACCTTTAATCAATATTTAAAATTGTCATCCAATTTAGAAAAACTTCACTTTAGTAACCGTGTACTATTAGTCAGTAGTGTTCGTCTTCGTACTCTGCATTTTTAACTGTCTAAACAATAAGATTGATGCCGATTAAAAAACAAGGCGGAAAACCAAGTCAAATATACATATATTATTATGAATGTGTACAAATAATTTTCAATTAATTAATTTTATATAATTATATGAACTATTTTATCATATCATAAAATATAAATATTTAATATATTTTTAATTGTATGTTAACCTTTTTAGTTATATAGTGTATACATAATACGAATGTTTTAGTGATATTTAATATACTAAAATAACTGATTATTAATAAATTATTTTATTTTAATTTATTTAATTCGTAATTTTATCATATGAAATATGAAATGTCGGCACTCCGCGCTATAAATTGTGTATGTAAGACTGCACAAAGTCAAAATGGTATACATATGAATAAAAAACGGGCAAATAATAGAATATATTTTGTCGATATAGTTTATACCAATATAGGGCACCGTCACGAGACATTCGCACGAAAACCGTTTGTGTAATTTCAATAATTCTATTATAATATTGGTTCTCAAAATTTGATTAAAATAAATGTAAAAATTGTACAAAATGAGATAGTGAATTGTATGCGCGGTGTATTCAATATATTATTCGGTATATGAGATTGCCAACAGTGTATAAATAATAAACTATATGATCACGTCTAAACGATAATATATTGGCACGGTCATAACTTTTAATAATCATGAATTTTAAATGTTGATTTATTAATATAATTTCCGCCAAGGTACAACACGTTCCATTGGTATGTACAACTGGCGATTTATCCGCGGACTTTAGGTCCACACTACTATACGTGTATGTATTTGCTGAATCGATTTTGGGAATTTTTCGCCCCCCCCCCCCCACACACACACACACACTCACACGGAGATTTGCAAGAAGGGTTGCGACGAAAGCCAATATTTTTATTTAACTGGTAGGTATATATTTCATCTAACAATGTTCATACAATTAATCCATATTATAACATCGTACGTGTAAACTTTCTTTTGGACGATTTCCCAGGCGTAAAGCTCGATCATGGCTAACATCCTACAGATAATGATGTTGTGCCTATGTTATGATTGTGTAATGCTTAACCGTGTAGGGACTCGCCATATTTGAGGTCATAAATTATTTGATGTACTTATCTCGTATCATACCACCGTGACCTATAATATTATCATCAATGACCATCACTAGATCTGCAACGCAGTAGGTATATCGTTTTCTGGTTTTCCTCGTTGGAAAATTCGTTTTGAAAAACTCACGTGCGCGTGACGCGGGTTGTTTCTCTCCATATAGGTATGAATACCGGACAAGCGTCGCGATGAGGGAGTTTTCCAGGGGCCTTCGCCACTGCATGGTTATAAGTTGGGAGGCACCGTACTTGGTGTCTTTAAAAATTGGAGTAAAAATATTTAATTAAGTAAGTAATAATTAATTAATAACAGGTAATTAATGCAGTCAAATATTAATTTTGGGTTGCGAGTGGATCGGTATTCTGTATTTGGCCCCAGTTCAAAAAGTATTCACCACGCTACTGATTGTATTGTTTTCAAACATTTTAGATCGACAATTAATCTCTCTTCCGTTGAACGGTATTCTACATCAATTATGAAAATATTATATATAATATTATTTAGGTATATATTATATAGGCTCGCGTGAGTCAAAAGAAGGGTGGGGGGCTTCCCTGCTTGGTTATTTTCTGGCAGCTACACAATCCTCTATTTTTGACTCCAGTGGATTCGGATTTGGCGGCTTTGGCGCGTGAAGCGATTTCACATTCGTTTAAAAATAAGACGATTTCACAGTATAATATAATAATATGTGCGATGGATTAAAATATAGTATACTACTGTATTGAGAAACAGTATAAGTATATAATATACTATGAGGATTCGATATTCGGTGGCATTTTTTACGGAGACTACAAAAAGTCTTATTGTGTTGTATATATACTCGTCTTGTATGTCACAGAAACATATAAATGCATCGTTTCAATGGTCATCTTTTCTTATTCTTCTGTGTAAAGTCCTGTGCTGGTGCAACCAGCCGAACACGATAGAAAGTTGGCTAGGGTCCCGCCTACAATGCCAAACGAAAGAGAAAAAAAAATTACAAAGAATATATATAAGAGCGTGAAAGACCCATACGCGACTGATTCCAATGTCAAATTCAAATCTATATGTATATTATATCATTATATGCTTCAAACACACACACGCACACACACGCACATACACAGGCGTGTGAGTATACTATACACAGCGTAGTGTGGGTCTTCTGTTAGTGAGTGTATAATATACATTATTATAAACCCCAATATGTATGTGAACATATTTTATTTCCACGATTGAAATTTAGTTTTTTTTAAACTTTACTTCGAAAACCAATGAAATTCTATATTACAATAAATTGATATTGTGATAATGTGATATATTATACTAATGCATTATCACTCCCAATGATCATGAATAATATTATTATTATATCATTTATACTCCGAAAATCCACCAATCGCCACTTTATCATCATATCCAATTCAAGATTGTTACATTATTCTGTAAAAAATGAATATTCATCTCATTTTCTCATTGATTATATAATACCCAATTAATATATTCTCGTATAATAATAATATATCAGATAACCGAAGACGATACATATTTAAAAATTGAAACTTTATCCGTCCGTTTCATTTTTTTTATCTAAATTGCATTGGATTTTAAGGTACTCAAACAAACCATGCATATTGTAATATTATATTATATCATATGTCTGTGTATTGATTTGCAGTCGTGGTTAGTCGAGGTGGATAATACCCATTATATCACCTTCAAGTTCTACATTTTTAAATTAAAAAAATATATTAACCCTACAAAGATGATGTAAAATGACAGCTCCAATCGCGATTCAACTGAATCCCCTAGTCGGTATACGAGTATAGGTATTAGATGCTGTTATTAGTAATTTATAATCTATTTAGTTCTTAGCGTACGTCATCAGTACATATTATAATTTATAATCGGGTACACTGAATTATTTTTAATAAATATCAAATACATACTCAATTGGAGATTGTTTTATTTTATTGAAAATACCTACTTATACTAGCTTTATAGCTGGATTACTATTTTAAAGTCTGTATTCTGTAAAGTACTTGGTAGTAGTATTTTAAATACTTTATCGAGGTATTTATACTTAAAATGGAATACTATTTTATTTTACATTGAATGTATTCAATTCAATCACATAAAAAAATTCTTTATGGACATAATATACGTAAAGGTCATAAAATATGATCTATATAAGATTACACACATTTGCACATAGTTTCAAATGTTTACAGCAGCTTCACACTCACACTACCAAAAATGTATATTCAAAAATTTGTAACGATAGATTTTTAAAATTTAAATCATTGAGGGAATTGGATATTTAAAAGAAAAATAACGATTTTAGTTATTTTGTTGCAGTACAAAAAATGTTGTTCGTTATAATTTGAATTTGCTATGATTGTGTAGACTAGTTCCAAACTATTTATAGTGTATTGCAGGCCCGTTAAAAGTAATTATTAAAGTTCAAAAATGTATAGGTATTGTTCTCATAAATTAGTTGGAAAATATTATTAATAATTACAACAAATTTTTTTAGGTCAACTACAAACCAAAAAAAGTGTTTTGCGTTGGCATTATCAACAATTGAATCAGAAATAAAAAGTAGATAAAACAGATTCCTTAAAATGGTGGAATCAGAAATTACCAATCGTAATTACCATATTACAATATCAATTTAATTATTAATTAAGTAATTTAATTTTTAAAAAAACACAAGCTAGTGGACTTCAAAAGGTTATAAGTTAAACACTAAGTCGGTCCGAAAATTCTAATTGCACTCCATTGTTCGTACGCATTGAAATACATAGGTTTCCGAAAAAAAATGTTCAAT
The DNA here is from genome assembly GCF_001856785.1 of Myzus persicae. NCBI lineage: Eukaryota > Metazoa > Arthropoda > Insecta > Hemiptera > Aphididae > Myzus > Myzus persicae. The sequence continues at coordinate 510,211 of NW_019104000.1, forward strand.
AACCGCTTTGGAGCTAAACAGTATTTATGCCGCGAAATAGTATTATACCTTACATTTTAAGAAATTACTTTTTTGGTGGGGGTGGGGGGCAAATATGTTGCCCAAGGCGCAAAATGTTCAAATATGGCCCTGACCCTAAGTGTTTACCACGAACCTAATTAAACTATTCTACAACACACTGGTATTGACATTTGACATATCAGCTATTATAGTAATATATTATAATAATCATTAAATAATTAATTTATGCAATTTGTTTTTGGTGAAAATTAGTTTAGCTTACAGTATTACAATAATTACTAATATACGATAGTAATATTAAATATACTTAGAAATATAGGCTAATACAGACCGTCGCCGCTCAGAATTGTTTTTCGCATACAATAATTAACTATAAAATTCAAATTTAACGCATCCTACTCAAATACGAGGTACACTCGATGACACGTCATGCTCTGCAGTAGAGCGACTTCCGCGGTTTTTTTTCAATTCTTGATACATGAAACGGCAATACAACACAGTATTATACTACAAGAAATGGGAATTGTTTATGAAAAGTATTCCGTTAATTAAAAAAAAGTATTAACAAAATTACGTAACGCGTTGTATACTATCGTTATGTAAACGTACGTCACCTGTACTGGCTAATATATCCGACGCGGTTTAAAGACTTCAATAGATACACATAAACGCATAATATGTATTATAGTTTGTTCGTCGCAAACGAAGTCGCATTGTACTGCGGTATGAAACTCGCGAATACCGCACATCGTGGAAAACAATTTCCTAACCGACGCCGGATCGGCGAAAAAAAGAATTTACGAAAAAGTTTTAATTCGAATAATAAATCATAAGATCCACGTCGCTCGCCGGTCAACCGGCGTCCGCGACCTGCGTTTCTCCCTCCGGACCCCGGAGCTGCGGTGCAGCACAACACACACGCACACACACGCACACACACACACGCGCACACACACACACACACACACACACATACACAATACCGATGGATGTCCAAGGACACAAACATCAGACACGCACTTAATCATTGTCCAATAACGCGCGTTTGATGGTTNTTTAATTCGAATAATAAATCATCAGATCCACGTCGCTCGCCGGTTTTGGTTCGTCCACGCGACGCGTTTCTCCCTCCGGACCCCGGAGCTGCGGTGCAGCACAACACACACGCACACACACGCACACACACACACGCACACACACACACACACACACACACACACACACGCGCACGCACTCACACATATACACAATACCGATGGATGTCCAAGGACACAAACATCAGACACGCACTTAATCATTGTCCAATAACGCGCGTTTGATGGTTGGTACTTTGGTAGGTAATAGGTACACAATGTAATATAATACATGTATAATAGGTATATATGTGTATTAATATATTGTGCCTATTGCCTATTACATGGCTACATATTATTATTATTATTATTATTATTATTACAAGTGGTAAAATACGGTAGCCAACGTTTATTAATACCGTTTTAACCGTGCGACGGTGTGAAGATAACGTGGGTTGTAGGCATACGAATAAAATATTATAAAATATAATTAACAACATAAACGTGTAATAATAATGTATAATGGAACCGGTGATGGATATTAAAAATAACAACATAAATATTCCTGCATAGCCGTTTTCTTCTATTCTGCCGTATAGTATCGACCGGGCTTTGTTCTAATACTTTGTTTTCATACAGCTATAAAATGAAAGTAATTTAAGTGTATAGGTCATTTTTGTTTTTAGTGTTCAAAAACACTAAAAAGTTGTTGGTTTTTATTTTGTGTTATTTACAAATAATGTTTAATAAAAAATAATTGTACAGAACCATAAAGCATAATATAATGCATATATGAAATGAAATTGTTGTTCTAAGCCACCTTAAAACGTTAAAAATAAACCCCAAAAGCACAATAAAATGTCGTAAAAAGAAAAAATACCCATTAATACATCTGAGGGAAATAACATACAACCAGTATGTTTATAATAGCTTTTGTGTACAACTGCATATCTGAGTATGATTTTTTGTATGACTGTCAGTGTGAATACTTAATTCTTGATTATTTCAAAAGATAAACCATCGATTCAACATTATAGATGGATACGTTTTTAACTTTTTTTTTCAATTTTCTCAACATGAAAACATTTTTAATTTATATATTACGTTATTTCGATTTCCTCCATCGCTGTTTTTAAAAACCGTTATTTACACTCGAAAAAGAACAGGTGTGTTCGACTGTGTGTCTCTTTGAAAATTGGAAGTTTAAACTCATTACTTCTCAAATAACGCAGTTCTATACTTCTATTTTAAAATAACATATGTTTAAATTTAGATGTAATAATAATACAATTAATACATGAAACCATTATAATAAACTATTTATACTTCACTTCGCGGATATTAGTACAATGGTACTTTATGTTAGCAACTATAATGAACAACTAACAATAGTAGATACCTAAATACGTTTTATTTTAACTTCAGTGGGGCTTTAAGCTCTTATTAACTGTTATAATTTATAAGTAATTACTATATACATGTATAATATATTCTGTGATAATAATAATAATTACATAGTGTTGAATATTATAATTAATAATTATTGATTAAAATATCCGACTCTTAATGTACTGTATGTATTATGGTATCAACATTAAGTTACTCAAACTGTAACTATACCGTAGTTGCCTATAATATGTGTATAATATCCGCATGAATATTGATGAGACTGCCGAATCAAGTGAATAGTGTTACACGGACACACGGTCTGTTTTTGATAAATCAAAGTCGATAAAAATAAACATTCTTCATAAACAATCATCGAAACCCACAATTAACGATACATTTAATTGCCATTAAAACCGACAATTTTATATCACGAACACCGTAGACAAAGTACAAAACTACAAAGACAAACGAATACTGAGTACAACTGACATTACTGAAAGCGAATATTGGGCAACAATTAATGTACCATCATCAATGGTTTTATTATAGTCTATTATAAAGTCAGTGATATTAAATTCTAGTAGTGTACTGTGTACGCAAATTACACGACACTACGACAGAGACATAATAATATTACTATTACCGACTTGGTGCATAATATATGAATACGTATAATAATGCAATATAATGTATCGTATAATTCGATTATCGATTTCATTTGACTGCATCGGGAAATTAAATGATAAAATTATACTAATTGAGAACGGATTACAATTTTGTCTAATATACCGGTAAATAACTAGACGGTAACTATACGGTAAATTACGATACGTCGATAATAATTTATACACTTTAGTTAAATAAAAATATCCACAGTGACGTGATTCGTTGTCTGCTACGTTGTGTAAATGCTGCTCACAGCTCACATGCTTTTCAATCAAATAATGTACGACTGTTGTACGAGTATCAATTCTATATAACTAATTTACTACGTTCAAGGTTAAATCCCGTGAAATAATCAACTCTTCTATAGTTGGTGACTGTTAGTCAAACGATTCACAGGGAAAAATTAAACGACGATATACTGAGCTTTAAAGTATACTTATAAGTTATAAGTTAAAATATTTTGTCAGAGCGCCAAGATTCGAACATAATATCAAAATTAAATTTGTATTATAATAATAATAAAAAAAAGTAAATTAAATTGGCGGAAAGCAAAAGAATAATATTAAAAAACTTAACGGACGAAAAATGTCACCTTACTTAAATCTGTTCAAATGTTATTCTAATTACAAAAGTAAAATCTTAAATCACTAAAACGACCGACGATTCTATGAAAAATTAAATTATAGGTTGCCGCCATAAAAATAAATGTGAAATGTCTAAAACAGTATATTATAATTTAATCGATGATAATATGTTTTACTTGCTCACTAATTTGGAAATTATTTACTTGACGAACATAAATCTCTATACTAACATTGAGGCAAAATAAATTATGTTTAGCCAAGTAAAGGTTAGGTAATTATGTTTGTGTCTAATTAAATGTACCATTATAGTATACGTACACAAGTTGCCAATACTTAAACATTTCTTTAATTCTTTACATGCCACAGAAAAACTAAATTATAACAATAAACGGAAATGTACAGATGTAATTATTGTTTAATTATAAAATAATATAGTCATAATTTAAATGTATAATTCACACTGGAAACATTTCAATTCGTCATAAATTACACCCCAATAGTGTACACAGTGTATTGTATACCCGTTACGTTACATTAATTTAAGGAATATAATATTATGACATCACCTTAAATTGCAAAAATAAATTGATATCATAAATTAATATACTATTTTGTTTGTTGAAAACTTATGTCGCAAAGGAACAGAGTACAATTTATTATTGTTAATTTATTATTATTATTATTGCCCGGAGAGCTCGTCAGTATTGGATATAGATTTCAGCGACAATAGTGTTTTGTAGGTGTGTTTGCGGCAATTCGTGAGATTAATTTTTGTTTTAATTTCCGTACATATTGCCGGGGAATTCAATAACGTGAAATGCATACGATCGTACTGAATGATGAAATCAAAACACCTGGGTTATTTCTTCATGATCTCTTTTTTTTTAAATCTATTATATGATTATAATAATATTATACCGTCTCGTATGATATTATTATAATACTATGTAATATTATGCGTGTTCCGCCTCTCGAAGTAACCCTACCTAGCACCTACGACTTGCGAGCCGAATAATAAAATCCAGTCTCGATTGAAGCCGAAACGCGCATTAATTACGGATATAATGGGATTCGTCGCTATACCGATCGGTATTCAGTCGACTGAACGTTTTAAAAACAAAATCCTATAGAACAATCCCGACGACGACTATGCAATGGAGTAGTGTACGCAGTAAAAGTAAATAGGTACCTCTATTAATTATTATTGTTACCTATCTGTATATTATAAACGTACTGATTCGTCGCATCCTGGATTGTTCGTGGCGTTTTTAGTGAATGCGACGACGCTTATTGTTCGGACGTGGATGGAACGGAAAAAATTATAACGACCTAGTCGGATTTTCCTGAAGACGCTTGTAACGTGTATTGTATACTTAACTATAATGTCTATAATGTATTGCGTGTGTGGATCGCGATTTAAATATTATCATGACATTCATGACGTTATATTATAGGTAGCGGTGTAAAGGTGCGGTCCCGCAGGAAGCGTTTGCCGTTTTTGTGCTAGCAATACGCCGTTTTCAGCGATTCTAACAAAATTATAGAAAATATAGATGATATACATGATATACGTGTCATAAATTTCGTATTCATAAAAACGAGAGTGCTCGTATACGCGAGGTGTTATGTTTAGGACCGATTAGTATATTTTTGACAGATGAGTCGAAGGCTAAAATATAATTGTTATTTATTACTAACTCGTGCGAATAAATTCTTGACGATGTGTATATCAAAATTCAAAAACTATAGAAAAAAAAAATTAAAAAATCGTAAATCAAAAATATAAAATAACGAAATATTATCTCTAAAAATATTATATACCAGATAATACAGAAAATCCTTATATTACTCTAACAATCGGGGCCCAGTTTATTTTTCATATATTTATACTTACAGTTTTCTAAAAAATTGGGACAGATTTGACCTTTTTACTGTCTAACATTACCAGGCGGAGTTAACATCGTTAGAGTAAAACGGTAGGTATACGGAGAAAAAGAAAATACCAATTGTTTTCGCGGCGGTGGCGTTTAGTGTTTTTTATCGAAAAAATCTCGGCAGTGGCGAGCACTCGACGGGAGAGAAAGGATAGAACCCGAACAAAGCTTTTATATATTATTACATACAGGTGAACAAGCCCGTTAGATACATATTATATTATACATGTATATTGGCGTAATGCATGCTCGTACTTACGTGGAAAAATTGCAGACGAATTTTTTCTTTGTTGAGGTTGGCTTTTCTCCCTTCTACGGACACCACCGCCATAAGAGGCCTCGGGCTAAACCATCATATATAGCCCGTAGGTATTATTATATTACAATATTTAACCAAATCCCATGTACATACACATTATATATATGTATAAACGCACTCGTGTGTGACGTATATATGTATAATATAACTATATAATATGTATATGCACGCGTCGGATTTCAACCCCCAAGCGCGAGGGCGCGGGCGCGAGTCTAAAAAATAATAAAAGGGAAAACTACGACTGCTGTGATGGAATGAGGAGGGGAATGAGAGTGAAAGGGGAGGCCTACCCCTACCCCACTTCTGCTCATACTCTCTTCTTCACCACCGCCCGTCACCGATTATATATTATAAATATATATAGAATATATGGGTATATACATATACATTACATAGAGACGTCGAGCGGCAAAAATCAGCGGCGTCATTGTCCCCCACTCCCCCTGTACACACGTACAACAAGGGCAAGCACCCCCTACCCCCTTCGTGTACTCAAAGTCACCCCTCGCCCCGCACAGCTGCGCAGATCAGGGGTGATGGCGGCGGCGGCGGCGGCGGCGGCGGCGGACGGATGAATGAAGTGCACCGGGACAAAGAAACTGGCAGTGCGCATGGCCGCGGCGGCCGGTAACGATTTTCCGGCGTCCGCCACCCCCCGTCCACGTACACCAGCTGGTCGCTGACTGGCTGTGTGGCCTTTGCCTGTGCGTGTGGCGTTCCACCGTCGCCTTTGTCAAGGTTGACTATTGATTTGCCGGGTCGATGAAACGCGTCCCTTTGTTCGCGGCCGAGCGCGCGCGTGTCGCTTTCGCCCTGGGCTCAGCGATCGTGTGACGCTCGCTAATATTTCACTGTGATACGCAGGAAAATCTAAAAAAACGCAACCTTACGACGTTTAAATATTAATGTACGACACACTTTATCAAATATGGCAATAACTAATAATATTGTTATTATCGTCACCGCGTCTCCGCCTTTATTTTGCCTTCGCCTACCACTTCCTTATGATCACGCAACCTGCACGCTAAAGCGTTTTTAATTTTCATTCGTTCGCCACTTTACACTTTTCCTTTTTGTAACTTAAACACGATTGCCTAAACCGTTTCGTATGACGTGGCCTACTACAGTGACGGGTGAAGTATCGTTCAAAACAATATAAATATTGAAATTTGGGAAAATCACTCTGCTGCATACCTGCATAATAGGTTTCAAGTGTACCTATAGTCATTGGTAAGGATTACTGCAGTTTTGAGTAAGGTTGTTAATTTGAATTCAACGATAATTTTAGTGTAGCAAAACGAAAAACCGCGATTCTGAGCGGAGAGCCGGACGCCCGGACACGACGTGTCGCCTCTATACCTGGGAATACTTAATTTTTCATTATGACTTAAAAAAATGTTATCAACAAAAATAAAAATAAAACTATATGAAATCCGAACATTTTAAATGTTTTTACGTAACTAAGAAATAACCAAAATATTTTAAACATTATTTAATTTTTACTCATGAGATTTCGTGAAACGAGTAAGTTCGCAGTTCGGTTCAGCCAAATTGTTCACATGACGACTTTTATACGACGATTATTCTGTGATTTAAGCGCATCCTTGACCTGAACATAAAAAATTGCACATTCAATGATCGAAAGAAAAGAAAAAAAGCCATACCTATTTTTACACTTTGATGTTCGTGACGGTTTAATTCTCGTACATTTTCTGAATTTACCATCTTTCCATTTATGTAGTATAGGTAGTTAACGAAATCGTTATTTGCAATTACCTACGGTGTGATCCTATCGTACGGCCGATATAATATGCTGTTAACAAACCGTAATGATTCAATTTTTTGTTTTAGTTGTAACGTTATTTGTCCACATTGTGCTCTGTCCTTGCAATATTAATGCAGTTGCATCGAGTGCCTAACGACCGCAGCGGTGTATACACTATGTACGCTTGCTTCTTGCTTATTATAATATTTAATGAAAAATATGCAATTCAATTTTATCACACATTGGCATAAAACTTGTATTACAAAAATAAAAACGATTTCTCTAGGCCAAGAACTGAGAAGAGTGACGTAGAGTTTTGTAGGTATATGAAACACAATTATGGCAGAATAACAACAATATAATAAAAAAAAATATGTGGCTAAATATAAAAGTTATTTTAAATAATACCTTATTCGATACAATACATAATTAATATTTTTGTACTGTGTAATCACTAACCGCAAGTGGTACCTACGTGTCAATTGATAATATTATAAATCTGCAGACATTATAATTAACAATCATTTTTCGTTTCAGTAGGTAGTTTAAAACCTTTTATCTGTAAAAATAGAACAACATTTTATAATATGCATACATGGCATACACATATAGGTCTTTAATGTTATGTATATCACAATTCTAGATCTGTTGTACTTTTGTATAAAAGGTTTTCAATGCTAATGGGTGATACGCTGATAATATAATGATTACGTGAAATAATGTAAATACTATACAACAAGTCAATAACGACAATAACATTATGATGAAAAAAAGGCAAAACATCTATTTTTAAATGTGTTGTATAGTTTATTGCACCGAAAGATAACACAAATTGTAATTTTATATTATTATATTATACGATTATTATTTATTAGTTATTACTTATTACGAACTTAATATTATAGTTATTAGAACTTATTACTATTGTACATTAATTTATTATTAAACATTCATTTTATGGCAATAATTTCCTGTAATTCTCTCTTGTCTATGACTCAATAACTAAGACTCCACGATTCAACAATACATACAAATCCTAACGAAATAATTCGTTTTAAACCATCTATGTGTGTGATTACTTAATACATTTTAAAAGTTAAGACCAGTACAAATTTTAAATCAAAACCAAGAATATTAAAAACTGGGAAAGTTGGTCTGTTACAACTTACAGTAGTATAGTTACTATACTGTTATTGAATATACTATAATTTCACATATAGTGAAAACAGTGTGTAACAGGTTCGTGGTTGTGAACGTTAGGCTTAACATTTTCCTAAATATTTTTAAAATTGCACGGTGTATAGAAAATAATACTAAATAGTAATAATATATGAGTTATGACAAAAAGTCTCAAGATTCTAGTACTCTGCTATTAGTATGTAATATTTTTCTTAATTACCTCACAGGTATAACTTAAATTGTGATTTTTTTCTTCGTCTTTGAAAAAAATTGTTACTGTGTATTTTCAATATTTTTGGACAGCTCTAGGGCCAACTTATAAAGAAACTTGTATTACATTTTAAGACTTTATCTATTAACATTGATTATTTTATAAATGTTTAACTATAGATACAAAATAATAAGCATATTTTCGGGATTTTGAACATACATTGTAAAACAAATACATTCAACATTTCAGATCAAAAACTAAAACAGACTATTTTCTATATTATAATTGATAATAATATATAATATATCTAAAAAATTTAATTTATAGTGTTTGAAAATTAAATTTAAAAAAAGACTTAAGATGTATAAAAATAGTATAATATGGTCTAAAGAAAAATGCGACAATCAAGGTGGATACTGGATTGATGTCAATCCACCTTGGCGACAGTTGTAGTTTTTCGGTGTTACGATATGAGTCGAGCCTATGATAAGTTGCTCCTATAATACAGTGCCATCTGGCAATACATATAATTATTTAGTACACGCTTTCATAACTTAGTACACATTATGTAAACCCAGTCAAATGATTTTTTTCTGCAAAAATCGTTCATCTAATCTTTTGACAAAAATAAGAGAATCGTCTGAACGTCGGTATGTACAGAGTGTTGAACATTTTCCAAAGCCCAATGGAGCGGTGCTGTGAAAAACTCCTGTTGTTTTTTATGTCGTAAATAAACCTATATAAGGAATTGCACGCATCGAAAACAATTAATTTGTTTCGCTGTCCGTTCACAAGTACCTACGTAACGTCAGTTGATCGACAAACGGTAGTTGTGTTAAGGTTAAATAATAATAATAAAATAATAATAATAATAATAAACATTGATTTTCTCTTAGAGTTAATTTAGCGTACCCATCTATATACCTATCTGGCTATCTATATCAATCCAATATCCATCTACACCAGAAATAAAATATAATGGTACTAACAAAAGGATCGAAAACCTTTTGTTACCTATAATATACGACGATATTCCCGCATATATGTATATATATATACAGCAAAACCAAAAATAATGGATCTGGTTTCACTAAGGTTTAAATAATATATTACACTATTATGGTACATCGAAGAAAGAAAAAACTCCGAGAAAAAGCCGATGCGAACACTACCCCCATATTGTCGATGATTTTAGTACTGCAGAAAATAAACGTCGTTAGAATTTACTGAGCATGAAAAGGCCGAGAAATGTCTGAGTGAAAGTTGTATTATTTATTAAAAAATCTGAACAAACATAAATGATATGAAACAAATCATATATGATATGAATGATATGATGACTTCGGGGTGAGTCGAAGAAGTACGTTTTATACAGGCTATAGTTTATACACAATAAATTCACAACAGCGAGAACACAGAGATTTCGACACTCGACTTCGCTTAGTTCTTGTACTACTATATTGTTACATGACTATGTGTCTATGTATGAGTATAAATATATTTTATATTTTCATAGTATATTTTGTATACATTGGCAGCCACTCTGACTTAAGATTTAGGAAATACATTTCTTTAACCACCGCCGTCGCAATTTGTTATAGGCCCTCAAACAGTATTAGATTTTATTCGGAGCGAGTTACATATAGCTATGTCCGAGTGGAGTTTGTTGTGAATATTATGGCGAATTGTAAGGCTTACTGGTCCAGTTCATATTAAATTATAAAAAATAAGTCACTTGCAAGGCGCACATCAAAGTATGACCGTCGAAAATAAGATGATGAATATTAAATGCGCGTCGCAGTGGCGTAATTATATAGGTATCGTATCTACCCCTCCCCCCATAACTTTTTTCAAAGACCGACACCCCATATTTATTTACTTATTTAAAGCTCCTATAGTTTATTTTATAAAAACCCGAATCTCCTATAATAGATGTACATAACTCAGATAATATTAATCCGTAATAAACACTATTGCATACTAATTGTATTGTATTGTTTCACTAACACGAACCACTGAATATTGTCAAATAATATTTTATCGCAGAGCGACTATGCACATCAGTAACATTGTATAATGCATAACTTTATCAATTGTATTTGAATATTAGGAAGTGTAAAATTTCCATGCGAGCACATATTTATACATATACTTAAATTATAATATTTACGATTGTATTGAAAGTTACTGATACTTACAAACAATTTTTTGAGGGGAAATAGGTAAAATGTTCAGCGATTTCACCCACCCCCTCCCCTACCAAACATGACCAAATTATGCAGCTGTAGTGCACAGTTAAATTTTAATGATCTCATAATAATAATAGATTATGCTAAGTGTGGTACCGAGTCAAACGTCATTGCATAAATTTCATTAGCAACATGCTGAACTGCTATGAAATTATACTTCACGTAATAATATCATTAGATTGAACATTGAAACCTAACCTAAGTTCCTAACACTAACGCACACGACCACAATTCAGTAGGTTAACCACTTAACATCCACACTCTTAAACATTTGATGATGAATTTAAATTGCAAGTGCATAAGTGCAGTATAAAAGTCGTTGTGCAGTTGCAGGTATATAACAGCATTGATTATAAACACAAATATTTTATAATCAATGGTAATAGGTAAAAGTGTGCAGATCATTTACGAGGTTGCTGCCTCACCATTTAAGACCGCGTGTATATTATACTAAAATGTTTAATATTTATGTCTATTTGAATAGGTACCTGATGAATATTAGTGATTACAATTTTAAATTATTTACATAAAATAGCTCTATATTTTAATCTATGCAAATTGACTATCTCTACAGAGTCTTAATACATACTAAATTTTTTTTTTTGAGTATTATACAAGTATTAAATAATTTACGACATTTTATAATTTTCTCCGTTTGCAATAACTCAACACATAAAATTATGGATTTCTCTGACTTCGAGACCATCGCCAAGATTTTATAATACCAGCTATCATGTTGTGCAGGTATATAAGTAATATAATATATTAATATTATTATTGTTATTACCATGTTCAAAATAATGGAAAACGAAAACCTACCGACGTCGTCTTATAGCTCCTGTGTAGCAAGCGAACGATTATTATACGACCGGTTAACACCCACAACCATTGTCGTGAGGTTTTTTCACCCATGAAACCAGCAGAGAACAATCTTAGCAGAACCCCTCCACTAACCCCCCTGACCACCACAAACCACTACCACCCGAACATCATTGTAGTAATAGTCGGTCATATTATCATTATATAGTAGGTAATAATTCTTTTACGTCGTCGTCGTCGTCGTTGCAGCTCGTATATAATAATATTATTCTCATTGTGTGATCGAAACCAGATTTACGTCTTTTTACTATACACGACCGTGTACCGTACCGTATTAATATACTTATATTATGCTATGATATTAATACATTACATTGTCATTATTATTGTGCGCACACACGGCGTATGATGGGTACATATTTTTATTATACATATCATTATTGTATAATACCTATTATGGGAGGGAGGGCCTCTAATCCGCGCTCAGAAATCCCTGTGAGAAGGCCACACGCCGACGCGAATCGACCGGGGACATCCGCGAGCGCAATGGTCAGGAAAAACGCATCAACCCTTTTGGGTATTTTTTCCTTTATTATTTTACAAATGTCCTCAGCGCGAGGGGGCCGTTGCAACGACTGCACGGTGTAGGGTGGAGAGGGGTCGACAAAGAGGACTATTCAACTCGTACACTTCGTGATGTATATAGGTACACTTAACACAATGTCCCTCTCTGTACGGCTATATATATATATCCCATTATTTTACATGCGTATATAGATATCCTCTGCAAGGCATACGCGCGGGATCTATCGATCATTGGACGATGCCACCCCTCATTGTTGTTATTATTATTATTATTATTATTATTATTATTTTTTACAATCCACACAACTCCGCGAACCGTTGCTGTACATAATAATATGTTTTGGCGTCATTGTGCAGTACTCGCGGTTGCAACGGCGATTTTTCGCGTACCAACAATCCTACATACATGCTATACAAGCACTGAGTATACTGCCGATGACAATAATGTGCACACAAACACGTCGTCGTTGTGCAACATACTTAATAGGTAACCGGAAGTACCATTATTCACCCTAATCCTTTTTTGTATTTTTCGAGTGTACCTACACAACTTATATAATGTGCAAGACTATCGTACTTATACCCGTGTCCCGTATAATAATTAATAATATTAATGCGTGGGTATTAGCAGTCTGCAGTGTGATATAAAATATGAATGATGTCATAATTCGTTGGTGATTCTAATGCCATGTGTCAGTTCAGTACAGATTATAGATTACCTAAGAATTTAATACCTATTTTTACGAATATTGTCTCGAATCGATCGACTTACAAATGCGAGGTACAACGTACCCCGAACTCAAATTCGATTTATGTTATCACATATTATGTTTCTATCAACTATCACAGTGACACACTATAACACAAACTATACTATTCAAAAAAAATATAGCATAACAACACCGATGTTTGCAGCATAATTAATCGTTTTGTTACCAGTGTTCGAATTGGGTAATCTCGACTTCAGACATGTTACAATACTTACAAAATATAATAACAGCGTGTTATAATTTAGTGGCATAAACTAAATAATATTTCAATATTTTTATTTTTAATATACCTAAAAATCTGAAATTATAGACTATAATATTTTAAAGTTTAAGTTAACAATACTTCAAAAACTCATACAGTTACCGTAATAAATAATTTTTTTAATTAAATTAATTAAATAACAACTTATTTCGTGAATTTAATGATAGATTATGCTTACATTATTTATGTCTAATTTGAATTGTTTATCAGGTCTACCTACAAAATGAGAAACACGAAGTGTGGTTTTGCTATATCCTATATCCACAATGTTATGATATGTGATTGTGATGGATTGAAGTCGGAGGCAACAAATATTTTATATAATATATTGACATCTGACAAAATTTCAATAAAAATGTTAATTTTCTCCTATAACAGAGAGTGTGGTTTCGTAGATTTAGAAAATATTAACATCAAAGAAGCCACCAAGTGTGGTTGCCTATACCAAACTCCTTAAATCGTGTGGTCAGGTTCACAATGAGAATATCATCATGAAATATATTTTTCTTTCGTCAACCGGTCGGATAACATTTGTGTTGCCGTAGTGCGTTGCGTTGCCTATCGTGTTCGAAAGACAAGGCGTACAGATTTTTTTTCTTATTATTTCTCGATAACTAATGAGCTTTAAATGTAATTCACCGATGCGCTTTGCACGTGAAATCGCTGCTATTGATTAGATTTATTTTAATTCCAGCCAATAACTGCATTCTTTTAATTATGTGTATAGATCGTCCGTCGTCATAGTAGGTATATACTATATTTGCTATTCGTGTCAAGTTTTCAACAAAATGATATAATTAATGATATTTGTGAATGACGATACTCCGACACCGCTCAATATTGACCATAAATAATTTCCTTATTACAAAATGATTGTAATAGAAGAAATGTATTCATTTACTGAAAAATTTAAAGACAAACCGATAAATTACAATATTTTTCAGATTGATTTCCGTGCAATATACATTTGACATAGACAAATATGTCTGTTAACACGATAGTTTATAATATGAATTTGTTTGTTGAATAAAATGCGTTGTATCCAAATAAGCGCGCGTGTACAACAAAAGTATAACATATAAATATAATAAATACCTATACAATAATATTATAATATTATAATATTATATCAGATAAGACAATATAATAGAATATAAGCTGCTTGAGTGATGCAAAGCACTATTAATGACTTATGAGATAATGATAACATTAAACTAATACATCTGTTAAATATGTATTCTGATAACTTTTTTTATATTCACATATTTTCTACAGAATAAATATTTGCACGGTATAAATATAATATAATATTAATTACTAGCTTAGTATGATAAGAAATAACAAAAACTTCTAGGACAAAATGGTATAAATTTGTTGGGTCAGCATACGACAGATAACAAAAAAAATCAAACTATACACGGTTTTGTATGATTTGTAAACTCAAATAGGACATAAATAGGTACAAAGATTATTATTATTAACACAATGTGGACAATAAATTATGATTCTTTTTATCTCCGAAACTAGTTATTTAATCCTATACATAGAATACGTATCAATGATAATTATAGATTATGATAGACGGTGAACTGGCGGTGCTCATAGATCAGAGTTTTCTATACACAATATTGATCTTTACATTCAGCATTTTAATCTGGTTGAAATTAAATTTTAAATGTTTGCCATTCTGATTTCTGATATTTGTGTGTACGATCAACCCAATAAGGCATGAGTGATGTGTACATCCAATTTTATTGTTAATAAATTATAGTATATATTTTCATAATATACATTATTTATTTACTCTTAATTTTGAATAGAAGTTTCCTTATTATTTTATTGTTCCACCCAACAAACAATTTATTTATCATTTTGTAAGGTCGGTGTCATTTATCTTCTTGCCCGATACTGTAACGCCATTGACTACTGTGTGCACATAATATTTCGTATATACACCTAAACACTTTATTTTCCTTTACATGACATAAACATAATACATAAGTATATTTCTAAATATATATTATATATGGAGACGCACTTGGCCACTGGGGTCAACTACGCGATAAAACTGTTTCTTCGTATCGATCGCAAGGCAATAAAAACCTCTGAACGACAAAATTGGGGTTCGGCGCATTTAAGTAATTTATGCATATATGTATTGTTTATGTAAGTAGTTGTCGAATCGACTGAAATTCATTCACATTGTTTCGATTTTAATTATTAAGGAACTGTATTTGATTATTATGTATATTATTTATATTGTATAGGTACTCTAAATGCTGTATATTATACGATGCTCTCGTAAGTACTACTAGTGAGTAATAGATACGAGTAGAAATCTATACAAAGCGTATATAAAAAAGTTAAATAATCAATTTTGGGTTTCGAAATATTCATATATTCATCTGAGTACTGAGATAATATTATACTATTTTAAACCAGCAATACTGCTGACTGATGATTATTGTTCGTATTTTTCGCCGACGACATGTTCTTGTATACAGCACCATCGCTGCGTATAGTGTGTACGGTGTAATGTGTATTGTGCTGTAGACGTTAGCGTATTGTATATACCTACAGAGTGGTGTTATATTGTATAAGATCGAATAAAAAAAACTCGTTGTAAAACATTAGCGCATAGAACAAAAAAAAACAATTTTCGTAACCAGTGTTTTATTAACGAAAACAATACACGAAAACGTATTCGGATTGTAGATTTGTAGCTACCTCGGACGGACGAGGTTTTCGCAGTGAAAATAAATACAATTATCGGAAGTCTAAAACTGATAACAACCGTTAACGAACAATCGAAATCTTTATGCGGCTATTGTTATAACACCTATATTATGTATTATGTGCCTACTGCCTACTACCAACCTTATAATATTACAGAGTCGGCGACAGATGGATCCTCGATATTATAATACGTGTTCACAATATAAATAAATATTGATTTTATCTATACACCGTTGGAGTATAAGTATATACACGAGGACGAATGCCCGCCATGTATTGCCTCCTCGACTGATTTTAAAACTACGCATGGCATACCAAATTTCACGTTGAAAGAAACCGTTTCCATATGTTATTTTTAAAATGCTTATAATTTGCTTTGAAATTAAAGTATCAAACCAATCCGGGAAGGGCCCTAAATAATATTCGAACATTAATATTTGATAACAGGTCTATTCACTCTAAAATTATAAATAACAGAATAAGACAAATTCCTATAATTTGCTTTGCTATGATGAGTTAGCTGTCATAAGACGGTTTACAATGATCAACGAGTATAGCGTAATATTGAGTATTTTCGCTAGGTGTCGTGTGCGGATAGAAGCGGTTAAACATATAATATAATATGATAATTTTCCACTGCAAATCAAATGGTCGGAAGGGGATCTCGCGTAGGAGCGTCACGATGGTAATAACCTAACACACCGTATATTGCACCGTTAGATTCTCATACCCCCTGGCGTGGCGGCGGGTGTCGTTCCCTTTTTTTCTGGTGGGGCGGGCGTTGGTGATAAAAGGCTTGGCAAAAGGGCAGATAACCGTGTCCCGTCTTCATTAAACTCGGGTGCGGTAATAGGTTGGAGATACGCAGTCGGCCGAGGGGTGGTTTAGTAATTTCCCCTTTAACCGCCCGCGATTCCGCCGGACGTGTAACGATAAGTATACCGCACAAAATGTTATAGGACAGAACGAAATAAATAATACTACAAATTATTATTATTATTATTATTATTATACAACGTGGTGTGCACAGCAGCTGTATACCAGATTTCGAATGATGAAATATTCAAGTAAATTTGTACCTATACAGCGTACAATATTGTGTGTTCGGGTGTACGAAGACACGAAATTATATATATTGTGTATATTATTCGTAACATTTACTAAGCAAATAATTGGTTGAAAAGTAAAAGCTAACAATGTAAGAATATAAGAAATATAAAATGTAAAATTAAACATAAAATATAATAATTAGGTCAGATATAATGCAGTTCCAGTAGGGAACCATGGTTTTATTGTCATCATTATGTAGTGTAAGTCCTTTGAGCCATTGCCCATTTATCTGCATTTTTGTTGAGGTTCAACAGATCGTTTAAAATGCCTTAGAGTGCGTATAGATCGCATTCGTTGAATATAATATTATGCACTATCGTTTTTTTGGCCTCTCGTCCTGCTCCACATTCAAATTTTTTTCCATTTTTTTAATGTCACAGCACATCTCCTTGGTCTACAAGGAATTAATTTAATATTATCAATTTCCCGAAACCTTTGTTCCGTCGATCAGCCGCAACAATAAAAGAATAATATTACAATACCGTGGTCCGCCAACGACTGCCGCGAGTCGGTTCGATTTGAGTTTATTCGATTTTATTTTTCGTTTGAGTCGTTCCGTTTTGTGCTCGTTTATTACAAATGCTTAGGAAGTTTTTGTTTTAACCGTGCGCTGTGTATAGTATTAACCATCCAGTATGCCTGTTACCACACGGTGCAGCCGTTCCGGTTATAAAATCATAACCGTCCGCCCCTACACCCCTCTCCCACCAAAAAAAAATTATTTAATACAACGATCTATTGTCTGAGTACATTACCGTTTTCACAATATTTATTGTACGTTCATCCCGTTAACATAATAATAATATACTCTCTGTTCCGGCGATTCACTCGCGATTCTTAAATACCCGACGACCTTTCGACGTGCAATCAGTCACGTATGCACTCGTACCGACGCTCTGCCCCCGGGTACCGACGTGAGCTTTTTCGCCTTAACATTGTCCGTTATTATAATTATTTCGAATGATTAACACGGCTACCGCGGTTACGTACACATTCTAATGGGCGGCAGCTGCCGTATGCTGCAGGAGTTGGGGCGAATAGGACTTGTGTTATATAATATACCGACGTGTGTATTGTAGTAGCCGATAATATTGTGCACTCGAATTCATTATTGTCCGTACGAGATTTATTTAAAAATTCGTTTTATTTCGATGCAATTACGCGAAGCAACGTTCAAGGCCGGCTGTGAACATTTCCGAAGTCGCTTCATCGTCACCGGAGTCGAAAGCTGCATATTATTTTCTTTTTCGATATCATACAGTTATTATAGGTAACTGTTGTAATGCTTAATGTCGCCCAAAGTCCAAATCGACGATGATTTTAGTAAAATCTCCGATTCCCCCTGCCCGCCCCCACCATCACCCATCCACAAGGTTGGCGTTCCTGCGAAACAAAGGCTAGCTCGTCGACGGTTGTCCTATCGGCGGTCGGGTTTTTGGAACGGAATCGGATAATGACGACGACGACGAGAGAAAGACACACACGCACGCGCACACACACACACACACACACACACACACACACACACACACTTACAGTTGGCGAGAGACACACACAAGCGTACACAAAGAGAGAGTGAGAGAGAGGGAAAGCGCCGCGGACAAAGAACGAAAGACCAAATAGATAGATGCGGTGCGGCGGTGGGCCGAGCGGCGCGGGGGACCGAACAAGCGTAATAGTCGGCGGGCGGGGAGCGCGGTGTACGTGTGTATACGTGTACGTGAGCGCGGCTGTGTGTGCGTGCGCGGCTGCGTGTGTGCGTGTGTATTATTTAGGGCCCTCGGGCCCCAACGCGCACGGAGTAGGATTTTCGGTGGCCGGGCACGCGGCGGCGGGGGGTTAGCCGAGGGGTCCCCCACCACTACTTTGCCGATCGGCTGGTGCGACCGCCGCCGCCGCCGCCGCCGCCGGTTGTGAACGCTACACGTCGGTGGTGGCGGGGCGCGGGGTTTCTTTGTTCCAACAGCTGATCCGCGTGAGCCGGCCGGCGGATGGGACTGGGACGACCGTCGACCACCGCCACTCGTCAGTATAGTACTACAGTACTGCAGGCTACAGTCGTCAGTCCGCACACCACAGCCGCACCTAGCGTTTCGTTGCCGTCGTTGTCGTCGTTACCGTCGTCAGTCAGTCGTTTAGCCGCCGCGGTCAGATTCGGTTTACTCCTTAGCTGCTGTACGAAATCCGATCGAGCTTAACGTTTATACGCATCACGCCAGTGTGTGACAGCCGGCTTTTTCTTATTTCACCGTTGTCGCGTTTTACGAGCGATTCGTGTTCGTCGATCGTACATGTTTGTTATTCGTCAGTCGTAGTATTGTCGGTTTCGAGAAGAACACTTAAAAGATATATTTTCTTTTAAACCTTTAACGAAAATCAGTCAACATTTCTTTCACTACCAAGTTCGTCATTACGATAGCTAGGCGCGAGAAAAATCAGAAAAAAATGGAAGTCGTACCTCCGTATTACATACAACCGTCGTACCCGGTCCATTCCACTCTCGGTACTTAGCTTTTTTTTTCTAACTAAAAATTATTACAATTTTTTTTTTTTTTGCTTCAATACATTTACATTTTTTTATTTTATCCAAATAAGCTTAAATTTTAAATTTCTAAATTTATTTTTTTATTTTTTATTTTTATTTTTTATTTTATTTTTTATTTTTATTTAAATTCGTAATCTATTACCCAAATCAATTTTATATTTATTTTGACATTGTTCTAAAGATCCGTGTTATTTTATGTGTACACAGGAATCTTGAAATTAGAGGACATCGAATCGGAAACGAGCGCATTTATGGCATTACACCAACGGCTTGAAGAAGAACTTCGGGCCGCCAAGCGTGCGCAACTATCGTGCGGCGAAGTCCTGTTGCCGCCCGACTTGCTCCACCGGATAGCTCATGATGTTCTCAAAATGGCCGAAAGCGAACCCTGTGGTCTCAGGTGAGTTTCATTTTTTTTTTTTTTTGAGATTTATATTATTTACACTTCTCCGCTTCTCAACTTTAGACCTTCCCAGTCGCCACTACCCACTAGGCACTAGGACATTTGTTTTTTTCATTCAAGATATTTTTTTTTTTGGAAAAAAAATCGACCAAATTAACTAATGATTTTTTTATCTGTCCTCGCAGAGGATGCACTTTGTACCTGAATTTCGAGGGTGAACAAGAATGCCGGAAAATCGGCACGATCAAATGCGACACCAACACAGTGTCCACTTTTGAGTTGTTCCTCACTCTCAAACAGAACCCTAGAAATACGTGGTCACTCATTCCACTATTCATTAGGTAAGTTAATCGAAACGTGTTTTAACTTAAATTTATTAATTATGCGCTTCGCCACACATCAAAAGTTTGATGCAGCGTAGTATTTTTTCCCTTAAATTTTTCGACTCTAACAAGATTCGTTTTTTTTCTTCTGGTGTAGGAATTTTACAAGCGGTGGTACAATAGTGATCGATCAAGAATTCACAATAGAAAAACGGAAGCTGTATAGGTCTTTTTTAGAATAAAGAGCGCCGGATGTCCGGCGCTGCCGAACGCCAAATCCTCCTCCACCTCCTTCTCATTATCAGTATCTCATCAAAACACCATCACCACCACAACTATAAATCCAACCACAACTAGTACGACCGATAGTACTCGTACCACTAATAGCACCGCCATCGCCGTGATTGAGAGAGAGCCAAGACTGATCCCCTCGGAACAGCCTGTGCGTTACAAGACGAAAAACACCCGTATCAACAAGTAGCGGTCTTGTCGTCGATTATCATCAAGTAACAAAAAAACCCCAATTTATAATATTATACGCGTAATAATATATTGGTCTCGTGAGTGTGTGGAAGTGAATATTTATATATAAAAAATAAGTTTAACTATGAAGATTAAAAAAAAAAACTAGCATACGGTATGATATTATAATATTGTTTCATACGTTATAACCCGTGTGCGTAAGTTTAAAAAAAAATCAATTGTGATCAGTTCTATATGTTACGTTTAGTTTTTTGTTCTCGTTATTATTTTTGTCGATACATTTATACATTGGATTATATTTATATTATATATATTTAATATTATATATGTCGCCAGATTATAATATGATTATTATTAATACTTTTTTCCTTTTTTATTTTTATTTTATTTTTTTACCCATATAAGTCGTTGTTCTTTATAGGATTTTTAATAAAAAATATAATATATATATATATTCATAGAGTGTAAACATTTAAGGTTAAATTATTATAGATTAGAGTTTTATAGAGTATAGTTTAAAAAAAAACAAAAAAAAACGTTGTGTATTAGGTGCAAAATAATTTTTTTTATTAATGTACGTATTTTAAGTGAATGGTAGAGAGAGAGATAAATAAAATATATTTAATATATAAAGCGAATATAATATTATTTCCAATATTATCAGTGAGGAATTATTAATCAAAACGAAAAAAAAAATGTTTATATTATCGAGTGTTTGATGTCGCGTGTGTCCTCCAGACAATGATAAAACTAAAGTAGAGTTTAGAATTTTAACCAATATTAACTTATTTAGGCTATAAATAAATCGCACCAAAAAAAAATATATATAATATAATATAACTAAAAGCAAAAAAAAAACCCCAACTCATCAGGCGTTTTTAATTTGTTTTGCCAGATGTCTTTCATGTTCAAATATCTATATTGAAAAAAAAAGATATGTTAACCTTAGAGTAAGTGTTCCTAACTGACATCACACATACAATTAATACAATACGCTATGCATTTATATATACATTCTATTATATATTATGTAAAGGTATTAGCGATTTTGAATAATTTAAAAAAAAATCCCCAAGAGCTTTTATTATTTTGTGTGATTATCTCACAAATGTGATATAATTTAGTATGTTGTGTGTGTACATATTTCCATAATATATACACGTATCGACGAACGGAATGAGATTATTATTAATAAATTTAAAAAATAACGTTGTAGGTCTTTATATAATTTTGCTTATGCAAATAAGATAAAAAAAACATATTTTAATATATTATACATATACATATAAATATATATATATATATATATATATGTGTATTAAGAATATTTTATTTAAAAATTCAGTCAAAGAAATTATAAGAATTGGCATTAAAACTAATAGTTTGTTTTTTATAATAATTTTTTAATTTAAATAGGCTAGTGAAAAATACCTATGTATTGTGATAACGGATTTTGACTTTTTTCTTTAAACGTTAACTTTCAAATTTCGTAGGCTTTAAGCGCGAGTGCGATGTGAATTTTTTTATATAACAGCCTGTTTTTTCCTCCCAAAATTAATAATTTATAATTCTATAAGAATAACTAAACCATTGTAATAAGATATATTTTTATTTTTTTATTTTTTTTTTTTTTTGGTTATTGTAATGTATTTCTGATCTCAGTGGCACTACATAAAGTGTAATCTTAACAGTATTTTTATTTTTTTTTTTTTTTAAAGTTAAGTTTACCTTTGAATTGTGTTAAAAGCAAAATAATAAAATGCTGCGCTAAGATCGAGTAGTAGTACTGTACTACTCAACAAAGCGTCAAAAAGATTATATATTTTTGTTTGTATTATATATATATACATATATATATGTATATGTAATGTATTTCTGATCTCAGTGGCACTACATAAAGTGTAATCTTAACAGTATTTTTATTTTTTTTTTTTTTTAAAGTTAAGTTTACCTTTGAATTGTGTTAAAAGCAAAATAATAAAATGCTGCGCTAAGATCGAGTAGTAGTACTGTACTACTCAACAAAGCGTCAAAAAGATTATATATTTTTGTTTGTATTATATATATATACATATATATATGTATATGTATATATATTATATTATATTATACTTTTTTTTTTCGTTTAAACGAAGAGTCCCCTTTATATTGTGGCACAACCTCACCACCCCAGGCCAGTCATATCACTTCATAGCAATTGTCATTTTTTTTACTTTTGTTATGTAGTAGATGATGAACAAAAGAAAATAATGCAAAATATAAAATTTGAAAATGAAAAATAAAAAAAAATATTTTGACAAAAAGAAACCATTGTTACATTTTATTTTTTTCCTTTTCCTCATCGGTATCTATAATATGATAATTATAACATTATTACAATAGTAATAATAATCGGTGTTTGGCAAAACCATAATTTTGTTTTGTACCAGCTGTGTAGCTTGTCGCCGGAACACCGAAACGACGAGCCATTGACGCTACAATGGACCTCGCGGGTAAGTCGTAAACCCGTGAGCGTAATAGTATGAAATAACATGAAATTGTGATTAATAATTTTTACTCAAATTTTTTCCCCGGTTCACGGAAATATTAATTGTTGCACACACCACGGCAGCATGTTGTTTTTGTTCGGTTTTCCGGAGTCGAAAAATCTAAAATGTAAAATATAATAAAATTGACCCCATTTCCACGGGGCCAGGGTCGTTGAACCACCACCACCTCCGCGGCACACGCGAATAGGTCGAAAGTATAATATCGCGTCGGATGACGATTATTTTTATTATTATTCAGTGGCGACCGACAATAATGATGGTGATAATAATAATTGTTTCGCTCGTGTGCCGAGTGCGTGCTGTGCACGAGAGAATCGCCCGTGTGTCGTGTGTGTGTGTGTGTGTGTGAAATTACGCACACACAAACTGCTTTGCCTTGCTGAATATCGCGTGTGCGTATGTTATTCGCTTTCTACAAATCGAATTCGCCGACAACAATATTCACGACCTCAAGCCGGTATTACAACCGGCAACCCGGTATTCGGTATTCGGTAACGAACGCCGGTGATGATACTAATCGATAGCGTCCAGACCGCGGCGAAACGGAGACCGTCGACCGTGTACAACTCACTACAGTCGGAAGTGCGAATAATATCGTAACATTCGTCGTCGGGTCTTGCAGTGTACCTAATCTTGTGCTAGGCCTCCGTGTACATATTGTTATAGTTTTACACTAGTGTGCACGGCCGATCAGTAATAATAATAAACATAACGGACCCGCTGGTAGCCTGGTAATAGTTGGTATCCATTTTACGGTTTGGGAAGAAAAAAAAGTGGAATAATGTATACACCAATATACACATACACACTGCCTAACTTCAGCGATAATAGGATTGTCGGACGACACACACACACACACACACACTGCGATCGACCCACAAACACCTTTCTACATAGCTAATTTCCCCACTTTACGACTTGTCGTCACAATGTCCTTCAAACGTCTCTGATGACGACGGTCCGTAACAGCGAGCGAGTGTGCGTGTGTTCGCGCGCCTATGACCAGACTAATATTATAATGTTCGTCCAGAACCGAATACACTGTAAGCAGTGTAAGCGCACGAGAAACGAGCATTGGCAGAGTCTTATGAATTTTGTCGCAAAAACTTCGGCGGAAGCGTGAGTTAAAAAAAAAAATGGGCCTCGAACGAGAACCATTACGGGTAGTGCACGGTCACGAGATTCTGTTCTCGAGCGCCGGTCCTAACAACCTTTCCACCACGTACCGGCCAGATTTCGAGATCGTTACCATCCGCAGACCACAGTATATGATATCGAAAATACTACAAGAACTATTGCTGGAAACCAGTTCTTCGAGACCGCAGCCTCTGGTAGCCGGCCCGCGACGTTGACGTGCACGAACCGACCTGTGGCGAACGTGTTACGACCGGTCGCCGGGCCGTTATTCATCCGACGGTCGCCGGACCGCCACTCGCTCCTCACCAACGATGACGACGACAACACCAATCCTCTCCGCCCGCTACAACAGGTCCATGTCCCCCCCCCACCAACCCGCACCGAGTATCAGTGCCCGTAGGTTTTTTTTCTTCTACCTTCCGATAGTCCGATGCACACGCACACACACACTCAGATTTTATCATCGTAAAAAAATCATCCGAAACAAAAATATTGTTCATTTCGTCTTTTGTTCGGCCGAGGACTATCCCCATAGGCGCAATTTCAATTTTTTCGTCGAGGGCTGAACACAACTATGACAAAACAAACGGGTCTAGTTCGTTTCTGTTTTCACAACTCTGTGAGTCCTTAACGATTTGTATGCGCCATATTTTTTGTTGATACATTTAAGGCATAGAGTGGACAGTGGTTGTTTTGTGCCCAACACTTTTATTTTGTCAGTTCATACTACCGTTGGAATGAAAAAATTAATTTTGGAAATACAATTATATGGATCCATAACATGTCATTATGATATTGTTATATATTATGTTGTACATACACAGTTAAAAATCTTTCAAATCTTTGTAGAGCATATGTATCTAATCTATATATAACTAAATATATAAATGTATAATAAAGTATGTAAATATTATTATATATGAATAATTACGTCCGTGTCTTTCCGTTTGACAGATAAGAATGAAACAATAAAATAGTTCTCACTTTTATACATAAAATTTTGTTCCATCACGCAACTAACACTCATACCACACCGGGCACACTCGCACACGCACATAAATTACATACTATTATCTTGATATAAATGGCCACGGTTGGTTACGTGACAATATATTCCGAATATTAAAAATTAATCGTCAATTATAATAATTTTCCAGTTTACAATATTATGTTAATTATTTCCTTAAAATTTTCAACAAATGACTGGGGATATTGCCTGAATAATTACCCCTATGCCCCCAACAAAAATGACGCTTTTTCCTCCTCCGACTTTGAAATCTATTCTAGTCCACGTTTGAGTGCAGAAAAATGACTGTAAAACTGTAATACGTAACACATTGTGCGCTTTTCTTTGGTCTGCCAGTTATCGGTTACTTTGGTAAGTTTGGCAGTTTAGCAGGTGCTAATGACTAATGTCAAACGCATAACTGCATTTATACATAATGTACAGATAACTTTCTGGGTAGAGAAACGCGATTAAACCTGGATTACAGAAATGATAAACAACAACAAAATAACCAACATTCCTATATTGGTTAGGTCGTATAAATGAATAATTATAGCCAGTAGTAAAATTACATTCCAATATTATTCTGTGATAACAATATTAACAGTTGTTGTTGACTCCGTATCTATTCGACGATTAAAATCTAAAATTGGCGTTGTGTACAGTAATAGTAATAATAATAATAATTTATAAAGTGTGTGTGTGTGTGTGTGTTGATTGTTGTCGATGTGATTTAATGTGCCGAGAGTTCATAGTTTAATGAGCCTCTCCCAATCGTTTAGAGTTTTTAATAGCTCCCCGGGTACCTTGGAGGACGAATAGAACAAAAAGTTGTATGCTGTCGCCGAATAATTTGCTCACATCGCGAGCGGGCGAGGGTGCTGGCGCCGTTTGGTGGGGATCTAAAGTGATTTTGTTTTACCAAATTATTATAATCGGCGAATTGCGAAACTAACTCGATATGTTGGTTCGACAATTCCGCTTTATTTTTTTCGAATGCAGCCGACATTTGAAATTGACTCGATAAACTCATAAACGTAGCAACCCGGACTAGTGGTTCGGGAATCGTTTTTTACGGACGAGGACCGGACAGCCGACACACGACATGCCGTGATGAGTAAACGTTTTTCCTAGGCGAATTTTCTCCTATCCCGGGCGTCGACGTCGAGGGTTCCACACCGGCCGTTTTGGTTTTGCGTCGTTCGCTAAGGTTTTCCTCGTATTTTGCACACAGCTCTATTGCCATAAATAATATTTTGTTTCACACGCGCGTACGATATTATTTTTAAAACGTATTCGGCGCTTTTCTCTTGTTCGACCGCAAACGTCGTCACGTCGTAACAAAATTTAATACAAAATTACAATATAGATAGTCCGGTCCGCGAGAACGAGAGTGCGTTATTAGAATGTCTATAAATAAAAGCTCACCGGGTTTACGACTGTGCGTACACGTAGTCGTCATCAATCTGTCCCGGTATTGTTGTATTATCAGCGGACGACGACAATGATCTTATATGATAATAATAATAATGGACTAAATTCACTACTATTCCTCGTAGGAAAATAATAACACGCCATTATTATATACCTACCAATATTTATAATAATAATATTATTATGATTGTTTTCATTATAATCGCTTTCGGCGCTTCTCGGATAAATAAATAAGAGATTGACGACGCGACGTTCATAATAATATTACCATAATTATTGTCGAGAAATGAGTATAAAGATTTTATAGTCTCGAGAAGTTTTCGCCTTTCACTCGCCGCCACAGGTACATTATTAAACACATAATAATAATAATAATATTTATATAAATTATAATAGTAATATTATTATGTATTTCCGACGGTAGTCGACATGTTCGCGGGCCGCAGCTCGCCGCGAATTGCGATACGTGCAGGTCGTCGTCGGCCTCTGGCAGCGGTGCAACGAGCTCACACACACACTCACCCGTGTGATACAATAAACTGTATAATATTATAATTTTTAAAATATGTATGATGCACAACATTTTACGATGGCTCTCTTCGGGTCAACCCGCCTACCGTGGCGCTGGACTTACGACGTTTTTCATTCTGCCGCCTTTACAGTAATACACTCTACCATTGTCGATTGCCAATTAGGTTTTTTTCCTAGACGGCAATAGCAGTTTTACTCGTTCTTCAATAGTTCGATCGTCAGAAACGACCGTCCGTTGATCTCGTACCTGCATTATAATAATAATAATAATAATAATAAAATTATATTATAATACTGTTTATCGTATTAAATTTCCGTGCACACCGAAGACGTGTATAAAACAGTATGTTTATTCGTGATCATGATCGAATACTTATAATATTGCCTTTTTCGTTCGCATTGTGTTTGAGGTTATTTTCCTAACTCTGACCTGTAGTTGTAGGCAACAGCTCGTAGGTGAACTTGACTTAGTTACAAGTACAACTCAACGTCTTAGGTATTGTTATGTACAGACAATTATTAAGATTCTGGTATTACAATTACGTTTTTCTTTTTTTTTGTTGATCTTTAACACATGTTATTTCTTTGTCATCCCTCTTGGCATCGATAATGGATATCGATCGAGTCTAGTGGTTGGTACATTTGAAGAGATCATTTTTTTGTTTTGTAATAACTTTGCTACATAATACTCCAACACCGTTCTTTCGCTCTGATAGGCACGGTGTTTACGAAATGGGAATTCGGTCGTGGTAAACCGGTCAAATTAAAATTAACATTTTTTTATAAGTCATGTGTTTTTACATAATATGTAAACAGAAGTTTATGTATTCATACTATCCGAGTTTTATTTTGAAAAACCTCATGTGCCCGTCAAATTTTGAAAACGGAGTTCTGTGTAAAATTTATGTCGTGCCTTTGTGTAATGTACCACAGATGTAAGCACTAACGCACTGGTACAGGCACACGTGTACGCATACAATATTAAGCCAGCAAACATGTAATATATTAAAACTACTTAGCTGCAATTGGAGTGCATATGAATATGGATCAGACGGTGCAGCCCGTAAGAGTCTTTTAAAATATTTTTTTTATCTCAATTGTCTTATTACAATATTGTTTGGTGTCCTTTTTTTTCAGTTATTTCCCTTCATCAAAGTGGAAAAATGAAATATTACTGAAACACACATTTGTATTGCCTTGCAAGACGAATTTCGTGTTATCACATTTGATAAATTATGTTTTACTTGCTTCTAGTGTAAATATATTTGAAAATATGACTTTTTTTTTTCACTCCGTGAGTAAAAATAAACTATACCACATCTATAACCGTCTGTAATATTATTGTTTATGTTGTTCCTGAAAAATCTGAACTAATAAAATGTATGGTTATATGAATGCTACGGTATATTTGAATTTGAACATGATAATATTATATCTTATTATCGTTCGATAATTGATGCCATTTAAACCGCGTGCCCTAAGATTATCGCTGATCATAATATTATTGTGTACAAAATACTGATAAAAACCACAGTTAGATAATATTAGTATTTTAATGCTTGGTATAATAAAATATATTTAAACCGTGATAAAAACAAATGTGCATTGTTACACGAATCGTATGAAGACGGATTTCATTTTACACCTCCAAATAACATATAATGTACTTTTTACTAAAGTCGCACATAATTTCGTCTCCAGAATAAATAATATTAAATGCTACACCGCCTACACGATGCGTGTGTGCATGCGTGCGTACATGGTCGCATCGATCGATGACCCGCCACCGCAGTACTATTTGAAATTCGTTTCTAGGGACACGTTTGTCGTGTGTACATTGTACACCTTTAGTCTTTACTTGGCATTACAGTGATGAGGTATACGGCGAATGAATATTATTTTAGTATTTCAAAATATTTTCAGAGATAGTTGGTCACGTTAAAGATATATAACTCACGACAACGCGCCGCCGTGATTTTCCACGAGCGTTAGCAAAATCATTCCCCCCCCCCACCTTAGATTTGAATGTTATTAATTTTAATTTTATATTATAATATTATCCACGACAAGGCAAGTAGAAGATGTCAGATGCGTAACATGCGTTGGTAAAGGTGTCAGTGTCATACTGTCGTCCTCATCACTTCTATACAACATGTCCCCGAATCGTCATCGAAAAACAGAAAAATAACATTGAAATGAATTGCAGCTTCTTCGAGTTACAAAAAACCTAACCTAACCGCCATAGAATTCTGTCAATCATAACAATTCTCTTTCTATTATAGGTTTCACCATTTAATAAATACTTGATCGAAATCTATCGGAACACCGGAAAAGGAAACGGTTGCAAAGGATGCCGTGCGCTTCTCCTGTGTTAATACATTTTTCTCTTTTCATAGAAAATGCTTCCTTATAACTTATAAGTTATAAGTCACAAGTTATAACAAATTAAGTAATACTAATCACGCCGTTACAATTTTTCAAATTAATTCTTTATACAAGTATATAAGAACTTACTACATCTTTTTTAAAAATAAAACTAAATAAATAATGTTTATAATATAATATTTGTCATACGTCGCCATCGTTTGTAATGATCTGTTCAATGTTGTAATGTACGATTTTCACAATTTAAGGACGAAGCTGTGAATTTTTTAGTGCTCAATAACAGTTTGGCTCCTCGACGAAGTCTGTCTGTTGACTGCTGTTGGTGTGTACCACTGGGAACTCATGTCCAGCATTTTAGAGACCACCATCGAGGTTAGGTTAGTGAAGTTAGTGTTGGATACCATCTTATAAAATATCAATGTTAAATTATTGTTTTCTTCGACCATAATAATATCATTATAATTTATAATATTATCTTTGCGTTGCTGGTGGTAGAAGTGCGCGGCCGTTGTGGTTTGGTTCGGGCCGTTCCGTTGCCGGCCTAAAGTCACGGTCAATGGATTCGTGCCAAAAAAAAAAAATTATAAAAAATACCCTACCATCAGTTTACTACACAACAGCTGTTGTGATTTCTTTGTTCGAGATTTTTCTCTTCGCATATGCGTGTATAATAGTATAAATAATATGTGTTCCAAAATACCGTATATACCTTTTATAATTTATAACTTCACGTATTTTAACCTCATATCCGCTGAGCGCCATTTCCGATAATTTGTTCATGTCAATGCCGCGTATACACGGTATTCGCGTGTCAATGTGTTGAACTTAATATTTCAGTATTAAAACTGCTAAGTGTTAAAGCTAGTGGTGTGCCGTATACTACAGAGTTGAATATTTTGGGTATTTACTGATAGATAATTTGCATTTCTTAAAAATCTAAATTGTATAACTTAGTTTTAAATGAAAACGTTAACAACACAAATATACATATACTAATAGCCAAGTTGTCTATGTCTATGTATCTATAGATCAATAAAACTAGTTAGTCAAGTGTTTTTTTTAACCTACTCGAAGTATGGATGTACATTTTTGATGAAATCTTATATTATTTATTTATTTATTTTAAATATTACGGACAGAGCTCAATTACATTTCAAGAGTACCTACCTACATTAATTATACATTTACATTTAAATAGAACAAATATCTAATTTAATAATAAAAAAGAATAACAAATTTAATAACAATATTTAGGTTTAGTAAGAAATAATGGTTGTTCATTAGATAAGCGCATCATGCAATGTATCGGATTATTACAAACGTAGTTTGTGGAACAATTTGGATTGAGAAAGTTGTATAAGATCGAAGAAAACGCTGTGGTTCTTTGAAATTGATACTGGAGACAAGGGTAGATGAGGAGTCTATGAAACCGTTCAACTGTTCAAGAGTTTTTGTAAAAATGATAAATTAGCAGTTGCCTCTTCTATCGGTCAGTGAAGATAAGTTTAGTCACCGAGCTCCAGGAAAAAGTTGTGGGGGCATGGGCGCATGGCCATCTTAAGTGATAATATAGAATATAACAACATAGGCAGCGAAAGATAAAAAACGTCTTTGGACTAACTCTAGTTGGAGGGAGCTAGAAGTTTTATGAGGATCCCATATCACCGAACCATATTCTACAGTATATCGAACAAAGTACCTACATTGAAGATTCTAGCTTATATTCGGAAGCTATTGGCTTCACAAATCCTAGCACTTTTAGTGCCCTGCAACATGATGATTCGATGTGGGAGTGGAAATCGAGAGTTTAATATTATGATAATTACGTACTTATTATTGCGAATTAAAGTGTAGTTGGTTGCTCATATTTATTTAACAACTGTAATATTATTAGTTATTATAGTTATAATAATTTATTATCATTATATATTTTTAAATAATTATGATAAATTGATACCGAACGACAATATTGCTCGACGTCAGATTATTGGAAACTTGAAGTATTTATTTGTGGTGTTCGTATATTTGTGAACAATTAGGAATTATTCATGGGGACGAGGATATTCATTTTAAATGATTTATATTTTTATAAGCTCTATGCGTAAATTTCCTTTAAATAATATAAAAATAAATATAAGTACTACACAGGGTGATTATTTTGTAGATAAACATTCGTTTTCTAGAAAAGTAATGTTTTTGAAAATAGTCATTACAACTATTTTTATTATCCTTTCAAAGTTTTAATTTTTTGAAGTGTGTATTCAAACAATCAACCTTTTGTTGTCAAACATACATAATACAGTCCATATAAAATACATTTAAGTTTATAACATTCTACACACAGAATAAGTCCAGGAATAAGTTAATACAATATGCGGAAATGCCCTATGGATATAATATACAATATGCAACATGCATTATATTATAGCATACATAAATACATTTAATATTTTTAAATCATAATTATAAAATCTATAAATATAAATCTATAAATTCTTCACATCGGGGTTCATTGTTTATATATACGCGTAGGCGTGGTGTCGTGGAGTCTTGACGTCTTGGCCAAATTATATTAAATGGCTTTATTATTATTTATCAGAATATCACGATTTACAATTTGTTATTTGAAGTGGACGTCACAACTCACAATGGCAATGCCGCACAATATGTTGTTTGTGTCTTATTTTAAGCAAGTTTTGAGTACGTAAAATATTGCAACTAAAAAATATTCTCTAACTAGCTTAAAAATATAATATATTAAAACACTAACGTAAAACACAAACTACACGTCCTACCTTTGAGTTAGATAATAGTTGAATTAATTCTAATATTAAATAATTAGATCGGGTCCACACAGAATCTGGTTTTTATGTTTACATTATCCGGCCTGTGTTGGGACATGTTGAGTTTATGTTTTATTTAGTTTTCTTGTCCAGTGTGGGCTTGGCATAAAAAACCTAATATTAGTTTCACAGAACCCAAATTTGCAACGTTGTAAGGAGACAATGCATTCGAGTATTGAGTTCTTACCACGGGTTATTTAATTTTAGAATTGTTTTTAGTGGTTATAATAATATGTTATTGAACGTTATCGATCGACAGACATAATAATAATAATAATAATGGTCGGGCTTATCGTTATTGACTTATGAATAATATTATTATGTGTACGTTACACCCGCATGCGTTGTATCTGTCTTACAAACGCATAACAGCAAATAATACGTTCTGAATAATCCATTTAACTCTTTTATGTTTAATATTATGTAGACTGTAGAGTAAAATAAATACTAAATTTACCTATTATTAAATTTCAAAGTAAAAATATAATGAATCTTTAATCAATCGTGAAGGTAGGATATTTTAATGGTAATTTTAAAGTGTTATGAGCATTTTAAAATAGTAAATATGTAAGTCTGTGTTCTGTGTGATATACTACAATTATTTTTATTAGTTAATATTATGACATGTAACATGTTGGACGTTAAAAAAGTTATTAATCCGAGACCTAGAGTAGGTACTATAGGTATATAAATTACTGGTAGAATAATAACTATACATTATTTATAACTGTGCAGTAAAAAACGACTTAAGCAAAAAAAGTAACTTCTTCGCGTACCTATCTCAGTCAACCGCCCCTCCCTCCGGACTAACATTGCAATAATTTGGTGAACGAAGTCCTTAAAGACAAATAAGCGTCTGCAATAACAACTTTTAGGTTTCTCATCACATTGCGTGCGTATATACTATATTGCACGACGACAATGAATATTGATTGTGAACCCTTCTTTTTAACGAAAATCGAAACAGGACGGTAATGTAAAAACGAGACTGTCGACAAACGTGCGTAGAGTGACGTTTAAAAAAAACGTAACCAATCATCTTCGTAAAAATTGTCATATACTTAACGCACAACGCGTCATGAAAATATTTACAAACTACGACGAGTTATAATAGAGTGTAATAGTTTAAGTAGGTATAAAATATAAAATACAATAAATATATAATAGCGTAATATCTCCCGTATCTTAAACCGTTTAAACCCGTTTACTAAAACAGTAAAACTTAAAGTCATCGGTGATGAATTTTTGTTTTTATTGCTGGCTGTTCTTGTGTGCGCAATCGACATAGGCGTTTGACGCGTACACCTATAATTGTAGCTCAAAATATTATTATTCGAACCTAAAGATTCATTGGTAGGAATTGGTATAAGTCTTTGAAAGTTTGCCTCAAACTATAACAATATAATATTCATTATTTTACCCATAAATATGTATATAGAGTGGTAACTCTATATAGTTAATACAGTTAGTACATAAGTTGTAACTCGTTATCTGTAATTTCTATGGCATGTATATTCGCCGACCATGTCGCGGACCGATGTCAAAATTGCAGGGAAAACGTAACTTTAAATAATTGTTGGGAAAAAACTAAAAGGTACCAAAGGAGTGAGGATATATAAAACCATAATAGTATGAGTCGTGATTTAACATTTTAATTACATACAAATATTATCGAGTAATTATATTAATATAATGTTATTACATTTTTTATTAAAACCGTCAAATCGTAGATAATGTTTATTCGGTATATTAATTCTGTTGTTAGGTACCATTTTAGTTGTTTATAACCTTTATTGCGTTTTTTTTTCATAATTTGATGGTCCTTCACGCAAATACGCAAGTGATTATAATATGGATTATGCTGAATAGTATATTACATTATTACAGGCATTATATTATGAGTCTTTGTATAATTTCATTAAGTGAAACCGTAGTAGTTATGTTGCTTGGGTGTCTAAAAATACCTCGCTCGTCAGTTTTTCGAAAGCTATCAATTTTAGGGTTAAAGGAACGGTGGTGGAAATAATCATAAATACATCTCTCGACATGTGGAGTGGCGTATTCTAAAAAAAAATCTGGCTCTGGCTGTATATACAACACTAGGAGTGTAACACTCTCATACAGAAAATTAAAACTAAAAGTATACGTCCAACTTGTTGTCCAGTATTCTGGGTTTCATGTTTATACAACTGTATGAAAGTATGCGACAAATTCACATGACGGTAGCACCAATAACGTTGTGTGGAGTACTGTGAAGTCCTTTTAGAGTATAAACATTCAGATTTGTAATTTGTAACTATGTATGCTTTTTTATAGGCTGTCAATATTGTATCGACTACTATGGGCGCACTAGAGTGATTGTTTTGAGGTGGACAATTATTTAACTCAACTACTCAAGGTAAATTTACTTTATAATTACCTCATATAACATGCATAATACATTTTAATACCAACAAGCCGTTCATTTTTACTTTGTATAATTGTATTTGTCCAGAAACAGTATGCATATTAAGGAGAAACCTACTGCATATGCGATCACGTGACTTGTATGATGCACTTCACGTTCGCCTTGAATACACGTTTCATATGGGTAAATAGGTTGACATTGGTAATACGATTTCGGGGTTAAATGGTGATAACTGAAAAGGTATATTTTGATAACCGATATATTTCTGTGTACATCTTTTGGTTTCAATATTATACGACCGTGTACACGAAATATTGTTGAACTAGATCACACTAGAACCACACTAACGTGGTTTGTCAAATGGTAAGAACCAATGAACACATTGATATACCAAAAGCTTACTACGGCTGACCACTACCAACCAATCATGGTGTAACAAAGAATATTTTTGCATTCATATATATTATGTGAACGTCTGAAGTGGAAAATTAAATATAACAAATACAACTAGTACAGTTAAAATAAGTTGAAGTCTTAAAAATACACTTCGATAGTTCGATGTTTCGTAAACGCAATTTCGGTTTCCTTACTATGCACCCGTCTCTGCCGCCCTGGCATTATAAATCCGCAAATTCTCAAAATGGGGAAGCAAAATAATAAATATCGATGTATGCTTTGAGGTTGTAGAACCTTTAAGTGCCGATACCAATTTAACGGACTTATAGGACGGTTATCTATTAAATATTAATACATAATATTTTGTTAAGCTATTTATCTAAAGATTTTTTAGTATCAGATCACTTCAAAACAGCTGTCGGACTCTATAGTGTCCGATTTTCGCCAGTTGAATCTCCATTAGCTCGGTGTCTTAAGTATTGTTCTGTTCTTAATTGTAAAAAAAAATTAATATACCTTATACAAAACTGGACACTGGGTCAGGTTGACTTCAAAATAATTAAATATTTTTCCTGACATAATATATTATGATATGGATACTAACTAAATTCTGTTTAGACGACAGTTAAGATGCATGGTCTTTCTGACCAAAAAAAAATTGTCCACGACACTAATCTATACTGTATAAACTATAAATATACAATGTCCTAAAAATACGCGATAAACCGCCAATGTACGCATATTTTAACGTATTCTTATCAAACGAAGTACGAACAATAAACAAACGTTTTATTACCGTCACAGATTATATTCTCCGGTCGTAAAATACTCTTACGGCCCTCTCGCATGTGTATATAATAATATATTCTGTGATTTTATTACGAGCATACTAACAATGCAACCATTTATATTATACATAATACCGTGTGTGTGTGTGTGTGTGTGTGTGTTCACATTTTCACAAGGTACTCCGGGGAGAAAATTTGTCTTAGGGCGAATTTAAACGATTTCTGTAGGAGATACATTATTCTTTTTATAGTGTAACTGCTCATAACCTTACAGTACGTTATAGAAACGATAATAATATATTATATTCATCCAAAGATTGAAAATTTAATGGGATTTCTGACATTGTTAAAGGTTAGATGGGGAAGCATTTTTATTTCTTTATACTACACGGTCACTGTGTTATATCTCTGAACGAACGGAAAACATTTTTCAAAGGTATTTTGGGATTTACTAACCCCCGAGTATGTATAAATGTAATATAAAATTCTATTTTATTTTAAATGAATACCATAGACTATAGAGAACCTTAACGAATAAAATGATCGAAGAAAATTAACATTTTCAGTATAGTATACTTATTAGTTATTACTAATATTAGCTATTTGTACTAACTATTACATTTGTTTCTGTTATACAAATCGGTGGATGGATTTAATTATTATCTTTGAATTCAAAGGTTATACAATAAATTTCTTCGGGGATTGATTTGGAATATATTAAAAAGAACATATTATTTAATTATTTTATACAGATTTGTCATAATTGAGGTAGAAGTCCGCATGTTATATACTTTTATAGTGTAGACGCTTGTGCCATTTATTAAAAAAGCCTAAAAAACTTTAAATTTTGTATATTTGTATCTAATATTTATTTTGTACTGTTTTACTGTAGAAATAATAATATAGGCTAGTAAACAATAATAATTGGTTTAATTGAAAAAAGTACAATGTATTGTAATTTAATTCGTTTATTTTAGTATAATAAGATGTAGTTATTAGGAATTATAACAAAATAGTTAATAAAAAATTTTGTTATTAATTTTTTATCATTTCATGTACCTTGCTATAATAATCAATAATGTACACATATAAATTAGCTATGCAAATTATTTCTGACACAATAATCATTTTTTATAATATTAGATCCTAGGCTGTCAATAAGTAAACGTACCAGGTACAACTTAAGCACAAAATCATTTAATATATTCAAGTAATTAATAAATATTATACGTTTAAACTGTTGGTCCTAATGTATTAGATAAAAAAATTTTCAATACATTGAAATATAAATATAAGATAAAATAAATACTTGGTTTCATTATTATGTCTTGACGTTTGTCAATATTTTCCCGGGTAGACAAATTATTTAAGATTTTAATGTAACTATTATTATATCGAATTCCTTTATGGCTTTAGATTGGACATTTTACAATAAATTATGTTATTTAGAAAGGTTAATTTTGAAATGTTCTAGTGATAGTAGAAGTAATATACCTGTTCTGATTTAAGGAATAATTTTATACTATTTTACAACTTTTGAATGATCTGATAGGATCTTGCAATTTTTACCGATAAGTACCTAATTAAAAAAATAAATTATTATTTTATTTTTAATTTACTTATAACTTATAAGTAATTTAAATGCTTAAAATAATATGTACCATACAATAATTGTAATAAATTCATAATCAGTATCTGTGTAACTGCAATTAATAATCAACATAATATTTGTATGTTTTATCTAAACTGTGTTTAGTGTATACTACAATAGAATAAATGAATTATGATTTATATTATTGTGTATTATATCAAGACAAAATTCTAATTCGCAATAAGTTCCTAGTTTATATAGTGTTTGTGTGCCTAATTTTGGTTTTAGTTTTGTATGGTCCTTGAATACCAATGAACTTTCTAAAAATATATACGGTGCCTTTTTTGATCGTGTTTACTTTGCTTCTATAGTAAAACAAAATATTATTAGGTATTTAGGTATAGATAGATAAAGTGTCTACCCCAAGTCCATAACCTTGATATCGGTGTCGGACGTCGGTACAATATACATATGATAAAGTACTATTACTATTTAGTATTTACTATAATATAATGTTTATTATATATAAATGTATTTTGTGTAAATATCCATCGATGACATGCAAAATACAATGTGTCCCGTGGGTCGACGTGACGGTTTATCTAAAAGTTTAAACGCAATAATTTGTTTTACGTGCAGCTAAATCATTTTTGGAATATTTTCGTTAACTATTTAATGGTCGGAACACAAACTAACCCAAGCAATACCAACATATATGAAGTTCCAAACAAAGATTTATGACACTCATGGTACACCCGTAAAATAGCTATAATTTCTGCAAATCGTAATTATTTTGTTCCACAATAATAAAAAAGTGTGTTTTTTAAGTTTTTTTTAGTAGTCTTAGATAATTTTATTGGCAGTTGTCACTTGTCTTGTTCAGTATATTTCAGTATAATCTTTAAAAACAGTGAAAAACATTTGTGAATATGAAATCTGTTTTAAGACTTTAGTCCTAAATTTTTTATCTGTAGAAAATTTAAAAGCAGTAAACAAAGAACTTAACAAGTTTTTTACGATAGCTCTCTGATATAAAATGTGGAGTGCATTCAGCAGTTTATTGTTTTAGATTCTTCGCGAAGCGATGAATATATCGGTTTTACAATGATGAGTGTGTGTTCTGTTTTTTTCATTTCTGAAGACACTTTTAGTAAAACAAAAGGTTTTTGGTAACAAATTGAATATTTTTTGTACTTTAGAGTAAATTATTCCCAGTAAACATTTTATTATAAAATTGAAATACAGTTTTTTTTTAAATTAGAATATTTACGGAGCACCAGTTTCAACAAAATTAATTTTGATTTTTTATTGTAATAAAAATTATACTAGTTTCCTACTTGACATTGTCACAAAATATTTGTATTAGAGTCTTCTAAACACTTAATATTTTTAAAATAATTTTGCTCCTTTTTATCTAACTATAGACATTTGAAATGTACTCTTTTAGTTTATTTTCTATAAAACATATACAACATTTTTATTTTTCTGTAAAAGACCTTAAAAATTCTTTGATGAGCTCAAACAAGGTACTTACAGCATACAGAGTACAATTGAAACACACTATAGGCAGAAGCGACTTTCCCGGCTTTTGAGTATATAATACAGTATTATAGTGTGGTTATTTATTTAATTTGACTCTTACCTGATTCCGTACACCATAATTTATTCATGGTTCAATTATCTATATAGTCACACACTCACACAAAAACTAACTATGAACTTTACACCTTGTAATCTAGGAACTAAGAACATCAAGATTAATACTATACTGACACCAAACGTATACACTGAGAAATATCAATTATTGGCTGATTGTACATAATGTCTCTATATATTACTACTTATTTCCTGTTCCGTATCGTATCGTGCTGCCACAATACTAAGTGTTTCTTGAATATTTTAGTATTTACTATTTGACATTTTAAC
Organism: Myzus persicae; assembly: GCF_001856785.1. Taxonomy (NCBI): domain Eukaryota; kingdom Metazoa; phylum Arthropoda; class Insecta; order Hemiptera; family Aphididae; genus Myzus; species Myzus persicae. Next base: position 550,630 of record NW_019104000.1, read on the forward strand.
AAGTAATGTTCTAAAGATGCAAGTACATTATAATCAACTTAGTTTAATTGATCACTTGTATCAAAAACCTATCATATGAAAATAAAAAAAGTATGAAGTAGCAGGTTGTTTGTTGGAGCTATATTACATAATTTCATAGATAAGTCGAGTGACAATTTAGACTTCACGGTAAGATAGAAAAAAATTTAAATTAAGATTTTTTGAATAAAATATATTTTAGTGCATTCATATCCACAAGAAATAGTAGTCATATAGTCAATCAAATTTAATTTAAAAATTGAAATTACAGTCTGTATAATAAATGGAGAGGTCATGGAAAAGAAAATTTATCCTACATAGATAGGATACCAAGTTTAAAATATGTATAATATATATGTACTTAAACTGAGGATATATAAATTAAATATTAACCGAGCTTTAAGTTAGCCAAGAGTTACAGTTAGTATATATTGAAATGAATTACTGAGAAATCATATGGTTAATGCCTAACAATCTCATGAAATATAATGCTTTATTCTGAAAACTTAAAAGGAGAACATTTTATGGACATTTAGAAGGAATTGCTAAATTTGTGTCATTCAACACTTTTATCAGATTGTTCAATTTTATCTTTTACGTCTATAATATTTAGTTTTTACTTAATAATATATTGTATTATTCATTTCTATTCAAATTGTCACACATTAATTTCAAAATGTATAAAAATATTGCATAATGGTAGGTATTGCTAATACTTGTTGTTATTGAATTTTGAAATGCATATTTAAATTGTATCTTTGTACTATATTATTTTTAATGGAACTAAATATTTTAAACTGATACTTTTCAGTGTCTATCCTTAAATAAAGAAAAATATGGCTATAGATCATATATTTTACTAAAAAAAAAGGTTTATTATGAACATAATAAAATACGGCCTTAATAATAATGTAGTTTTCCTTGAATCAATCGAAAATAAGATTAATTTTTATTGGTAAACAAAATGAACTTTTAAATATTCAATTTCGTCCCTGAGAAGAATACACATCAAATATGTTCACAAGGGCTGCAGTCCTGTATTGAAAAATACTCAATTCATAATTAATTCTAAAATAAGATACATCGCCCTACATGTTGTTTTTTGTACAATATATTTATTTTTATTTCTAGTATATTACACACTGCGTGCAGTGTACGTGGATGATAGGTACATTTGATGTTCAATATACTTTAAAAAAATTATTTTCATAGAATTTTTTTAACTGAAGGTCATGCTTAACCCGCTATATGGACTTCGGCTATTTTAATTCAGAAAATCAATTCTTCAAACCGCCTGGCGATAATAATAGATAGAAAAGAAATCATCATCTCATGATCACGCTTAGAGCCTCACGATTAAACCAACTCGTTCTCATGGCCATCCATAACATAATTTCCCCTTCCGACAACAGATATCGATGGTGCCACACGATATTCATTTAAATAAAAATATTAATTGTTAACCCGTCCAGTAAAGTCATGCCTTAAAAGATATAAACCTTATATTTAGAGTTTTTTGTTGACTCCTAGCTGTATTATTATTGTTAGAAGAAATATAAATACTACCGTCTAGTGTCTACTAAACGTCTTATACGAATAAAAATGATTAAGCCTTTTTTCATGACAGTTGGATATTATAATAGGGATTCTCTGGTAAGTACCTGTTTAATAAAAAGAAAAAAACACATTTTAGGCTACGTGGGTTTTACAACACTTTTTTTTTTGAAAATGTACCTACGTATAGTTATAGTTTTTGTACAGCTAAGCTACGTAAACCAGTTTGTGTTACTTTCCAACTGCGGAGCTACACTTTGTTATGATGACGGTCATCTGGGTGCAGCCAGCCCCGAGAGACCGGTTTTCGGGCGTTATTATTTTTTTCGAAGCCGTTGCCAAATTTCAATACAAAATAATATAAAATGTTGCCATGTTCCATCAATGGACAATATTATATTATTATTGTGAACTCGTTGAAAAAATAAGAAACTTTAGAAAGAGAAATAAAGAAATATGTTTGCGAATTTTATCACACTAATACAGATTTTGACAATGTTCCTACCTATATAATATAAGGTACCCAAATTCATAGATTTCAATATTTAAGCGCTACCGTAGAGGCCCAATCAGTGAGATACTGTAAAATTACATTTTTGAAATTTAATCGAATCATTAGGATTAAATTATAATTCAACTATAGCTGTGTGTTCAATCATCGTAGATTTTCGTGACGAAACCGCTCTCGTAACACAAACGGATATTGTATCATGTCAAACAGCTGTACCCACAATTTAGTATTTCCAACTTATAAGTGCGTCTGACGTGATTTGGAAATACGTATCTTGTTTGTACACAGTTCTCAGTTTCTCACGTGTGTTCATTCTATTGTTCCAATAATAATTGTTACTCGCGTAATACGGATCGTATGGCATAAATACATATTTAGACAAAGAGCAGTATATAATATAATTGGCCAATTGTATTTTCGTACCTCTATTACCTATACATTATATATTCAATTACCTACTTTTTTTTGTTGGATGATTAAATAAAATAAATTAAATACACTGTTTGAGGTAGGCGAATTTAGTGTGGGTACACGAATTTAATAAGTACTTATTATAGCTTATACATAGGTACATTTAAATTAATATAATATTTAATATTATTTACGTATCTCATTATTAACGTTTAAAAAATAAATAAATACAATTTTTAAAGAACAAAACAAACACGTTATGAGTGTTGGCTAGAGAAATCGGGAAATAAACTGGTCGGAGGAATTTGATTATGATATTGTTATAATCGAGTTTTGACTATACTCGCTGGTTTAGATGTCGACAATATTAATTTTTCAAAAAGCCTTGGTTTGGCATTGACTATTTGTCACTCACTAGTCACTATACATTTATTAGTATATTGTTATTTGAGCAGCACAGAATCAGAATTAATAACAACTACCTACCAAGTACCCGGTTGAAGATACGCATATTCCAGCGTATACATACACAATGGGTAGACCTACGTAATTTATTTATTTATTTCAAAGGAGGACATCAATATAATTTATTAATTAAACAACTCATTTTTATAATTTCGTAAAACAATATTCATTGCTTAAATTTAGAATTTAATAATTTAACAATAATGTGGACTGTATAATCAATTTATATGACTTAATTAAATTTTTAATGTTCTTTACTTATTTATTTTTACAAGATAAATTATTTAACCTATATTATATAAGTATTTAATTATAAAAGTGTCGTGGTGCTTGGTTTAATATTAGGATACAATTTCACTTAAATAATAATATATAGGTACTTAATATACGATTAACCTACCTGATAATAATAAAAATAAAATGCAATAAACTAATAAATGTTAAATAAATAAATAATGTTTATATTTAGATTGAAGATGAAGAATTCAACACTGAATCCAGTTAATTATAGATTACTAAAAAAATTTATAAAAAAAAATTACTTCGTTAAAAGTTGTTTTCAAAATATAATATAATATTATATACATTGGTTTTTACTTTTTAATTCTGTGAGTAGTCAACTAAAAAAGTTTTTTAAATTTTAAATTTTAGGTAATATAATAATTATATTACTAATTACTAATTATCTACTTATTTCATAGTGATAAACTGTTAAACATAATATAATGTGTTCATTATACAAAGCTATCGCTTATCAGTTATCACACTTCTAGCCGTACAAAAATTAAAAATTAGCCTGTCACTTCAATTGAAAAAATACATGTAGGTACTTATAGTATACCTAGGGTACTCGTACTAATTTTATCATCACTTAAGAACAGAAATATAAACTTAGGTAACTATTTATACATTTCAAAATTATTATTTTACTGTTTAAATAAGTATATATATAGATACCACAGAAAACTGCAGAACGATAAACTATTGTAGTATTCATAATAATTTACTATCAAAACTAATCTCAAATAATAAGAATAATATAAAATTACTACAAATAATTATTGTGACATACGACATTTTGATAGTTTAAAAAGTACTAAGTAATAAAATATTACCTATATTGGCTATATACCTAAAGTAGAAAATTTGAAACAGTTAGATGTCCACGTGAAAGTTAAAATTAAGATTATCCGTTAACTGCTATCTGCTCTTGATCGATATTTTATTGAAATCGTTCGTGTAGATAGGAAATGGCTTAAAGTAGGTTATTAGTTGGTTCAAATTCAATTATAATCCAATGTATAATAATTAATAACCTTTACATAAATATCGTTTTCAAAACAAACTATTGTAATTTACTTTAAAAATATTGCCTTACATTTTATAGTTGTGTAAATGAAGAAATTGTTATTAATCTATTTTAGTTGAAATATAAAAAAATGTTTTTGTGATATTCATAAAATTTAAATTATTTAATACTTGATTTAAACAATACTGATAATTTGCATTGTGATATCCTTTGGACTTTGATCCGGCTTGAGAAAAACCTCTGAGTTGACAGATCGTCATAAAACCGCAGTAAACTAGATACAATAAAATCAACTAAACCGTAATTTAATTATTATTAATAAATACTAAAAAATATTATCATGTTTATTATAGATTAACTAGAACCGAGAACCATTTGTTAAATATTCCTATACCTTCATGTTTACTTTAATTAGTTGTCATATTTTAATTTATTTTTCATCAAGAAACTTTTTATTATTATAGGAAAGCATATTATAATATAATTTAACAATCATTATAATTGTTATCTTGGTTTAGGCGATAACAAAAAAATTATTGATGAATTAAATATTTGTAATGTATAAAATAACTTTTGTTTCCCAACTGTTATTTCAGTTATTTGTATGACATGACAGACTATGAGGAAATTGGTTTCAAGATTAAAATTGCGTTTTCTTTAAAATGAAATATGTTTGTCTTTGTTGTCTAAGTAGTTATTGTAAAATAATATCGCGATTCTAATATATAACACATATTATGTAGTATGTACGTATCATAAATGGGCACAACACCCAAATTACTGAACAGCTTGGAAAGAAATGACAAAGAGAAACAGTAAAATCCAAATCACATGACTTTGTATTTAGGTATAATATAATATAACTGTTTTCCTAAAAGCTAGGCAGTAGGCTGCTGATTGTATGAAACTATTCTCTATAATATCAAACACACGCTGCTGTAGATGTTTTAGCAATTTAACGGTTAATTAGTATAATCTTGTACATGATGATATAATATAATAGCAAAGGTCGAGACCTCGCTGAAATAAGTGCTTTGATTCGGTGCAGGGTTCCAAAAAAGTTTATGCTCAATTGACTTTGGTTAATATTTAAATCTCGAATTAAGCCAGTCATATAATATATTAATATACGTGCCATACGTGCAAATAAAGTCATAAAATGTTATTTATATAATCACTTCGATTTTCCGGAAACTATTCAATGACCGTTTCGCACAGGTTTCGTAACTGTCGATTGCAATTTCGATTCCCGGAAAAATGTATGCTTTCTATTAGAAGGACGATGATAACAAATTACCAGTTTTTTGCACGTGTTATAATAGGTTAAATAATCATGATAATTGATCAGCATCTTGTCAGAACTTTAACGTACCTTTATAACATATATTAATGTTATAAATGTTATAATATTATAATAATATGATGCATGCGATTACGTGTAAAGCTATATAGGTGGTAGGTCGTAGGTATTATACAGCGTGTATGTACCACGATATTATTATTTTATACGGCCAACCCACTAGCAAATTTTAAAATATTCTACACGCGTTTAGTTTGTTTGTATATTATTATGGTTTTCATTATTATTTTTGTTTTTTTCCAAACCGGTGTCTTCCTCTGTCGCAACGTACACACGGCTGTGCGGCGGCGGCGGCGGGGTCGTCATGGTACACTGACACGCGACGACGACAATTCACTCGAGACTTATCGGCTATCCACATTTTCTTCCTGCAAGATGCGTTAGAACACAACAACGACTCCCGAGATTGCACGAAAGCAGCCAAATATCACGTATGCATTTACACTGGAATAATATGGTGTACCCACCACAGATCCATCAATTATTATAATCAATAATTATCATTATTACATAAATTCAGGTAGCACCGAGGATGATACCTAAAAAGCAGCCGCACGTGAACATTTACACTTGACAAGCCCATATTATTATGTACATTGTATATACATTATACCTATGTATAATTATACTCTATCCAGACACACAAACTGTGTTTGTGTCAGCGATATCGCGTTGCACGGTTGTGCCTATGCGTCATATATTATTAATATTGTACTATAATATTATTCATATTATAATTGTCGACACGGTTTTGCGTTAATAGCGATTGTTTACTCAATACACTCAGGTACTAAATAATAATTGTAATTTTCCGCTGCGTTTCGTATAATTAAACAACGTCGCCCTCTGAAATTCTGTAGTCGGTCGTAACCGACGACAATCGATTGAAAACTAAAATATCACACATCCGTATTGTAGTCTGTAATGTTCAATACTTTTTATTTTATTCCGTAAGTCTCTAAATCGGAGCTTACGGAACTAGCTCCGCCAAAACGTCGCCGCACACCACTCATCACTGCCCAAACAGCGGGGAGTTAAAAACCGTGTTTAACATTATACTATAATGTTATGGGTAGTGTTTACGTAATAGGTCTTCAGTCTGTACCTGAGGGCTATTTTTATATATTATTATAATATAGAGAATTAAATACGCATAATAGGTTTGTACCAAATGAGTATTTTTATCATTATGCTAGTCCGTTATATACTTATATGCACGGACGACGACGACGACGATAATAATAATAATAAAAAAAAAAATAATAATCGTGAAAATGGCACTCGGATAGTCGGACAGAACGACTCGAGCGCGAGATACATCCAGGCAACCGGTTTACGGCGCCAACACATTTTGCAAAATCAAAACATGTTTCGTATTTTTTTTTTTATTTAGCTAACGGTCTGTTTGTGTTGTTTACAACTTTCATTTCTGGAGCCTATAATATATAATATTATATATGTGCGCTTCCAAATCGTATTATAGCCCACGACCACGGCAGTGCTGCAGGTTGCGATTCGTAGGCAAACCAGCCACGTCTATAACACTATATTATATGCGATATTGGTTAAATAACGCACGCGCTCGCACAACACATTTTAACGACTATACGTCTCTCGCCGGGTCAAAGGTGCGAGTTTGCTCGTTTAGTGGTCGTGTGCGTGCAGTGTTCTTCTATATACATTATTATTATTATCATCATCATCATCATCATCATCATTGTAGGAACGTTATCAAACGCATTGCCCTCGAAGTCGGTAACCAAGTCGAAACTGTTCGCCGAAGAATAAAAAGTATATAATTAATTTAACTGGAACGCGAATCCGGAGCGTACATTTTCAGTTTGAAACGTCCAACCGGATTGCGCACATATTTTCGGCCCACTCGGCGTGAGCACAGCGGAGGACTGAAAATATATACAATTTTATAATGATATAATACGATATAAAAATACATACAATTTCATGATAATATAATAATATAGAATCGTCATTAAGACGGGTACAACCAAAGAATAAAATGTATAGTTGTAAACAGATCTATACTATATGAGTTGTGGTGAACACACACAATATGCTCGGCTCGTTCGTGCTGTGGACGCTCCTCACGAGTTCACGACTCGATATTATGTACCTACGCCAAACTTCAACAGCGATTTGTGTGTGTGTGTGTGAGCGCACATGTATAGTAGGTACCTATACGTAAATATTGTGTATTTGTGTGTATACATAATGCTGGTGATATTATGTAGGTAAAAGGTGGTATATACCCATTACCCGGTGTCCTGGTGTCGTCTGCTGAATAAACAACGATCATAGCCGATTTCTATAAAATATGCATCTCGCGCGCCGCGGCGATGTCCTCTGATATACGGTAAATACTAAATAGACTTTGTTGTCGTACCCCGTACGGATGGTTAGGTTATTGTACATGGAAGGAGTTCTTCTTTCTTTCTTCGCTGTGATTTGTGTAGCCACACGCCTTATTTGCCCCGTCGTATCGATACCTGTTATTATTATTTTTTGTCATTAAAATAGCCATTATGGTCGCGGACGTGTTACAATAGAGCGTATGTAAACGTTTTAAGGCATTTTCCTATCCGGCCGGTTTCTGGGTTAAAATCTGTACGTGACGTTGCCGAAAAACCGCTTTTCTCTATACATACGCAAACAGAATCATAGTGCTTGTTCTTAAACGGTTGTGGTAATAATATAGGTAGGTTACCTATAGTATTCACACGAATATAAGATAAAAATCCCAAAACTAGACTAAATCGATTAAAAACTATTTAGGTCGGATATATATGAGGACTGGGCGATTCTTATAACAGAGCAAAGTATCATTACCTCCAAAAGTATAAATGATATCAAAAAATATAACCCTTTCAGTGTATAATGTTTATTTTAATAATTTCAAATTATGTCAAGAAGTTTGTTTAAAAAACCTTTCTAGATGATAAGTGTTTACTATTTAAAGTAATAACTATAATCACTCTGCATGCAGTGCTTGAATTGTCAGAGGACTCGGGGAGACGGATTCACTATTCTTTAAATTTAAATTTAAATTTCAATAATTATTTAATTTTTTCCTCATTCAAGCATTGACTGTATGTCAAAATATGTATCATAACTTAAAATTAGCAATATTTTTCAATTATTTGGTTTGCTAATTTGAATCTTGTCCAAGAATTCTAAAACTGAGTTTCATAATTCTATTTTGAATAACGTATTTAAAGTTATTACATATAGGCATATAGCAACTCTAATCTTTATAATACTGCAGACTGCAAACTACAGAGAATCATATCAAATCATAATCATTACTGCTCAAAATGTTTTTATTTTCGAAAAATACTCACCTGTTCTAACGTTTAAACGGTCTACTTACATACTTTGAGTAAGATACAAATGTACAGCAATTATCACTAAAAAGGTGTGAATCGTGCATTTTTTTAGTCTCATACATTATTATCTATATCTGTTTTTTCATCCACTTTGTCAAAGTAGTGCATACCTAGTATTACCTACCCAAAATCAAATACAATACCTATACTTGACATATTGCTGTAATAATTGAAAATATTAAAAATGTTATGTAACCAAATATTTGCCTTTGATTTTTTACAGATCAAAGAGTTTAAATATTAGGTTTATATACTTTTTATACTAAAAATTCAGGTTTTGTTTACCACTTTATATTAAACATTAAGTACACTTCTATAGTTTTATACATATATATTATATATAGATATTAAGATAATAGCATATCATAAGACATAGTATACAATATAGTTTAGTATAGATTGATAAAAAAAATAAACAACGAATAAATGTGTATATAGTCACATAATTGTACTATTTTAGTTTACCTATATTAAACGTTTTTTCAGCTTCACCTTAAAAGTGATATTTACGTACTGTCGTACTTATATGCTAAACTTTTAACTTATATTAGTGTAATTCATACACACAATGACATTTTCAATTGCAATGTTTTCGGCAAAAATTAATTCAACCTACTATTATATATTTCTAATAGTTTTATAAACTACCGAAACAGTAATGCTTAAATAAATATAATATCATAGAGTTAGCTAATTGTTATATACGCTGATTGGCAAACTTCGCTCAGAATCATTTTCCGTACGTAATGATTTATTTTTGAGTTGAAATTCAACACATATATTATAGTGACTTACTAAATTATAATATGAAGGATACTTGACACCTATTATAGTTCTGTACAGCAGAGCGGTTACCAACTTTTCCACTTTAAACAAAATAATAGTTTTTCTCTATACACCACGGGTAATATTTCATATTTTTATGTCATATAAATGTAAGTCGTGGGTATTGTATTATGTTGTAATAAAACAAAATATTCTCAAGAAAAAATAGTATCGAACCATTTGAAACAATATGTTGGAATCAAAAATAAATATAAGTAAATGCAATTATTGTCGTATTGTCCATATTATGTACGTGTAGTATGCAATGTGCACAATTTATTACTAAAAAAAACTAGAGCATACTAATATAGTGAAAAATTGCTCTGGTGACTAGAGAATAAAACGTTCTCTAGAAGGTTCTAGTTATACATCTACAGCACCCCACATTATAATTTAGACACTTACATGGTACATACACACACCAGTTATCGCGTATTGGCAGCGGGTTATATAGGTAGACTAGTCACTCGGAGCACCGTATATTATACGAAAATACGTTTTAGTCGTAAAGGTCGTGATTAATACGAAAAAGTAATTTAAAAATCTCATCCTTGGATCTATTAGCCGCCGGGCGTTGAGCCTGTTCGCAACATTAAGCACAACACACCTGTACCATATTAAATATATATCCGTAATAACATAATAATAATTATTATTATTGTACCTTCGCATCGCCGTCGTTATATAATCGAGAGTTGCGAGATTATAATAAGTAAATCACCGCCATCACCCTGTATAATATATAACGTATACCTCTACCTACACACTTGGAAGGACGTACAATCTATATAATACAGGTTTTTTTATTATTAAAATCGGGTTTAATTACACACGCACCTTATGAAACACTGTATACTGCTATACCAGCCGATTATCATTATCGCCGTTATATTATTATTATTATTATTATTATAATTTTTTTGTATTTTACATTTTATAATATAAGTATACGCATATATATTATGATAAGGTCGAACGCACGCCGATGAGTCATCTCGTACACCGACACACGTACAACACTATAATATTAAATATATATTAATATTCTATATATATATATAATATGTGTGTGTATAACGGCGGCGGCAGCTACGGCAGCAGGTGTACGCGAGGCGACAATAGGTCTGGCCGGGTCGTTCTCGAGCTGCTTTATTATTATTATTATTATCATTATGTATTATTATTTTTTATTGCTACCGCCGACCAACTCAACGTCATCGCTACTGATGCTGATGATGATGCTGTGAGGAATGACGGCGGTGTGGTCGAAGAAACTCCGTCTTAAGAAATTGCACACACACACACACACACACACACACACACACATATCCACCCCATCTGCACGACCAACGTCATCGTCATCGGTATTGAAATTTGTGAGTGAGTGCACACACACACACACACACACACACACACACACAGCACTATACATTGACGAGAGAATATATTTTTATAAGACGCGAATACGGATATTATATAGCATACAGAAAAACAGCTGGTGTCTTGAGTCGTTCTCACGGTTTATGCGTATTTATTATTTGACGACGATGAAATAAAATAAAAAACCGACAGTTTTGCTTTGCACGCGATTAGGGGATGTCTAATATGTGACGACGGCCGTTGGAACAAAATATTTTACATAATGTACATTGTTCCATATAGCAGTTTTACATGACGTTGTTCAATATATTATTACAATACAATATTATATTATTAATAGTTTACTATTACTATTAATAATATACTTAATATTGTATTATAATAATAAAAAAAAAATTTCTCTAAAATTTCTATACGAGACATTTTCTTACGTAATAATAGATCGTTGACCGTCGCCTCCGCCACTGTACTATATAGTATATTATACGTCTATATACTTCACATTTCTCTTCGTCTTCCTTCCTGTATGTGTCATTACGCACGCACTGTCAAACACACACGCTCGTTCATCGTTGTTTTCGTTCCGTCATTAATGCGAACATTTTGGTACGACTCAACTCGACGCATACATGTGCAATACTCGTTGGTTGTACGCAATGCAGTGATCTGAAATTCTCTGCATTATATTGTGTATTTCAAGCACGATTTGTGTCATATCTTCCGAACTTAATGATAGAATATTAGTTATTAGTTATTACTGTACCTACATAGAATCAATTGTAAATATCCCTTAAAATAGTTTAGAAAAAAAAACGCATATTCTTCTTCTGTGACCATACAGGGCAACGATAGCGGTAATGTTAAAACAAACCCTGCCTTGAGCATATTACAGATTTACAGCACCAGATCTGAGGGAGAGGGGCAAATGGGAATCCATGCCCCGGCCGACGTTGGTTATGAGAGCGGGGGTTAAAAAAAACCAAAAAAAGCCAAGAATATATAATCTAAGTTTTCAATAAAAAATTTAAAAAATGTATACAATATAGTAAATTATACTTTGGTTATTTATAGAATTGTATATTTAAAAAAAATTTAATGACTGGTGTCAACGTGTTGTACAATTATCTTTATTTTTTTTTATATCATTATTATTCGAAATTCGTGTTTTTGAAAACAACAGGTGTGTATTTATACCTAGGAAATATAGGTATTACCTAATATAATATAGAATTACACAATTACTTATTATTTATTATCGAAATAATACAAAATCCGTTGTAGACATTAGAACCAAAAATTATCTGATGCAAAAAACAATACAAAGAATAATTAACCGTAGAAACCAAATTTCCAAGTCAGATCATAACAAGTATTGTAGAAGATGAGTTCTAAAATACTGAATCAGAGAGTTGTACAAAAAATGTTCACAACTTAGGTGAAAGTTTGAAATTATCAAGCTTTTTTGAAATATTGCATTTTATTTATAAGATTAAACTTCTACGAGTCTAACCAAATATATCAATAGCATACCAAAATGTATTGGTATGTACAATGTACGATGTAGCACGCATGAGTTTTATACCAATTTGGTATGATATACAATATTCGTATTTACGATATACCTATTCATAAATATAATTATGTTCACGGGTTTAATACATTCGGTGTTGTGTAAGAGAAAGAGATCATAAATCATAATGCTTCAAGAAACGTGTATACTTATAGACGAATTAAATCATTTTCCGACACGTGCGTCCAAGAGGAAAAAATACAAACGGATTCAGATAAGACATTAGAATTACTAATTAGTAATTACCATAATATATTGCGTCTAATTTTATTGGGAAATGCTTTTATGATTATTGATCGGTTGTATAAATATTTAATATTTTAATTTGTGATTTTTAAGCTGATATAATATTTTGTGATGTATTATACGCATTATAAATGGAAAATGTTCGTCGTTCATTTTCCACAATATATGGACGCGTGTAGACTGAGATAAGAAAATTATAACTTCAGAAATACTTTATTACAGCTGCAGATTTACCTGTTTTAGATGGATCAAACCGAATAAAATATAACGCGGACCTACCTGATTTTATAATTACAGCAGTATGTAATAATATAAAGTAATGAATTATATAATATTTAAATTCGGTAGGAATGTTATTATTTATGAACACATTTATGCATACCACACATATGTACGGTTTTGTGAAAACGACGGGAATATACGGTAACGAATGCATATTTTTCCACCGTACCTACGCATATTTTATAAAAATTTTAGACTTTCTTGCAGAATATTATTCACCTGATGTTTGGATGGTCGACCGAGTGAGGATCGCAGAGTGAGAGTGCTCTAAATCGGTTTTTTCACTTGAAAAATTCGTCTGTTTCCGGGCTCAGTGGTGTGTCGCATTATTTAAACATGCGAAAAGCCACGAAAAACAATATGTGCTCACTGTAGCTGCGGAAGATTTTTTCGAGACTAATATAATATGATTATGTATGTATCGATTACTAGTAAATAGTAGTTTTTAAATCCCACACGTATGTCATTGTTTATGCCAAAATATAAGTCTGCTAATAGTTCCGACAATGGCCAACCTGACCGTACAGAGGACCAAACGTTTTTTTGTGCATTTTCCATTTGTGTAGTCGATATTTTTTATTTGTCGAGTAAAATTGTCTGTTAAATGTCTGTACAAAATATGTCAAACGTGTTAAAATTTATACATATATATATATATAATAATACTATAATATTATATTTATTATATGTTTTTGGAAACAATTTTGGGTTGAAACGAAACACGTATAGGTATACGTCATGTGAATCTACAGCACCAGCTATACAATCCACTGCATTCGTGTAGGTTGTAGCAGGTCAGTGCGAGTATAAATCATCCGATATATAGGTAGTATAGTGGTGTATATACCCTGCAGAAGTGTGGGTATATACCTGTAGTACCTACACGCTGTGCCGTTTCGAATATCATTTATACACTATCGAGTCTTCTTACCAGAAAACAAGAATAATTGTGGTGCAGATGTGCACAAAGGTAGATCGAGGGTTTTTTGATAGGTAGTATTTGGTAAATCGTACAGTCATATTTTTACTACGTAATAAGGTACAATAGCGATAATAAATAATAATATAACATTATTATATAACAATATTTCCGGTTTCGAAGAAAAAATAATGGGTAAAAACGATGAAAAGACGTGAACAGGTATCGGTATTCGGTATTTCGGTTTAGGTACTATTCTGATCCCTGTGACCGTTTATTGTTAAGGGAATCAAGTATTCAAAAATGAAATGTCTGAAGGAAATTTTGTACGAAGAAAAAAAAACGCATGTTCATCATATTCATGTATACATTTTTATTAGAGTATATTTTTATCTGAAAACAGATAACTAACTAATACATTGATATTATAAATATCTTGAAATGTATCTATAACTTTTATTTCCCTATACGTAATATCGTCCAGTGTCGATTCGAAAACTTTTGAGGTAGCTTCGATGTTACTTCCAAAGTCAAAATATACACTCTGAGTGAGACACTTCTGACTCTCCCTTCGTTGTGTTAATTTTAATATTTTTATTCTTTTTCTTCGCGTAATAACATTCTTTTCAAGTTTTTTTTGTTCCAATATGCGCCACAAAACATGCTTCTAATGATCCCCTTGTTGGGATAATGCTTTTTGAGTATTTAAAAAAAAACACGTGGAACGCATTATAAGTATAATAATAGACAATAGTTCTAAAGTTAGACATTAAAAAAGAATGTTATAAAATATTAAATAATATTTCTAACATGCATATCTTATAATTTAAACTTTAAACGAACTCTGCAGTATTGGATGTTAACAAATCACGGCATATTATCATAATATTATATTATATACTGACATTACCTCTAATGTGCTATAAATTTATAATATTATGTGTTTTCGTACTTCATATTATTTTTATTATATGTTGTATATTATATTATAATACAAGTTCATTGTGTACCGATGGCATGACTCGTTTTGAACTAATATCAGCAATTTATATGTTGTGCTATACGGCATTTTAATTTTAACGACATCGCATTTTGACTGTTTATGCTTAGAGCATAGAGATATACAATATAATATAATATTATAGGTATATTTTACAACGCTTGTTTTTGCGTAAATATTAAATGAATGACGACCGAATAGGGTCTATAATAATTTATTTTTTCCACTCATCACATAAATGTTCTTAGTAATATCATACCGAACTGTCGTAGTACCATTATGATATTATGCCGACAAAGAGTACCTAGATATAGGTATATAGATAATATAAACTATAATATAGATACATATATTATTGTATAGGTTGGAATATACACTAGTTTTGTTCGGATACATCTTTGCTTATGGTGTCGTTGTCTTAAATTAGAAAAATTAATGAACCAACTTACATTTTGAATGCAATAATGGCCATTATCTATGTGCGAAAAGTATGTCAGCAATATAAATGTCACATGCTAGGACGAGGGATAATACCACACGAAGCCGACCGAACAGAATTAAAAAACTTCCATCAGTCGATGTTTCGAATCGTACATTATGTATTATTAATTTTTATTATTGTCGGCGGTGAAAAATAATTAAAGCCGAGTCCAGGATAGATTAAATCGTACCGATAGTGATAACGGAGTATTGTACATATATATATATATGTATTATTGTGACTTAAATTACTAACGAATAATGTGTATATATGTATAATACGTACATACATAGACGACGACTGTTTTCGTTTGGTTGTGACGTGGGCGTCGGTGCAGTGGCGGCATAAGGTCTACGTGTATAATATTATGTGCTGTTGTTGTCGGTCGGTTTAAACAAATTATTATGGAATTTTTAAAATGAAATAAAATAAGAATTATGACTGAGAAAATGTCTTAATAATTACCCCAGGCCGGAAGTCGACGTACACATTACTATACTTAGTAAGAATAACACTGTAAATTATACACGAAAATCTCTGTAGAGTTTCCTCGAATATGTGTAAAAGAAATGGCTGGAAATATAAAATGTATTGGATGAATTTCATTTTTTACTTAATTTTAATTGCAATAATGAAACCTGAGTGCTTTAGGATTAATTAGACATTAAAAAACCAGCGATCTCATATTCGGATTCAAATGTTTTTCGAATATCAATATATATATATTATATACTCATAATATAATAGTTGGAAAAGTCTGCGAGGCTCAACTTAGAGTCGCTGAATTCCGTTATTTTTCTTCCACTGTATTAAAAGTAAACTTATTTCACATTTCCATTGGATTTCAGTTGTGTTCAGCACAAGCTGCGCACCGTTCCAGGCAGCAGCCGACTCACGTCTCTTTCGTAAATCATACTAAAAAAATTTACATTTATACGCACTGTGTTTGTAGATATGTAATTAATGATTCGTAATATGCAATTACGTATAAATGAACTATTGAAAGTATACCCGTCGACGACAGTTTAATATATTATAATCGTATATTTAGACAATCCTTTAAGGCTCCTTGTATACTATAGATTCAACTGATCACTACTGATGTATCAAATCCACCGGGAAATACATTCTAGGTACATTCTTAGTCCTTTACATTTTGGTTATTACATAATATGGTTTCTGAATTACCATAGTTTGAGAACCACTGCTCTATTGTATCATGCTTATTTCTGCAAGGAAGCCCACAATATTATCTCCAAACTAAATATGCAGAGAACAGCGAAAATAAAAATCCATCTCGAATGCTGAAGTAACTGTATGAAGTATAAGTACTTCGGGCTATTGGCTCTACAAGTGGGGAATATATCCACCACGTGTTTTAATATACATATAATGGTGATGGATAGGACATGAGCGGGTCTTTAGTGTGCCTGAAGAGAATACATATGTTACCACAATCGTTACGTAATATAGTTATGATTGCGGTAACCTCAACAGTCAACAATAATAACTTAAGCTAACTCCAGTCAAATTAAAAATTAAAATGTAAACATCTTTTTTAGCTAGTATGATTGCTTACAATTTTATTGAATAAAATAAAATTATAAATTGTATTGTAACAATATTGGTTTTGAAAATTAATTAATTTTGTGTGCATCGATATAATAATCTAAGAGTCGGAAGTCCTAAAACAAAAAATACTTTAAAAATGTTTTCTTTTTAATCATACTATAATATTTTCCATTGATAAAATATATAAGAAATAGGATTTTATTATTAACCACTTCTGTATACCCACGCGTAACCAGTGTGGTACCGTGTATTCGTATTATGCCGTGTATTGTGATGTATTAAGTATTGGGATGTTGTATACTCAATCTATCCACGTGTATATTATAATATTATTATCTATACATGAGTCATGAGTCATGACCTTTGATTCCGTTCGGCAGCAGCAGCAACAACCTGATATGAGCCGACATAATATGTACGGGTCACTGGGACTCAGAGACTCCAATTTTTAAGAGATCGCTGACACCAAAGTCTGGCTCAATTCGTCCTCCCTTTTCATTGAACTTTATAGACTAATTCGAGGCCGTATAAATCGAGTACAAATTCTTTGCTATAGGTATCTGCACAATAGTTTTCGCTGTCTAATATTATGACACTATTTTATTTTAGAACTTCAAACAAACAAACCCTAAATTGATATTAGTACATTTTACATAATAATATTTAGATGATACCATAATAGATCGATATTTTTGTACCGACTATCTAGCCTATACCTATGTATATCATCTAGCCTACTGTGTACGTAAAAACTCAGGTTTTTTTCTATGACTATTGTTACGGATACCTACGATGAATCATAGGCGTAGATTGAACAGGTGCAACAATTATGATTACTCATTCGGTAAAGTAAACCATATTTTGTAAACACGGTGGGTACACTTTTTTGTTGGTTTATTTTTTTTTACGTTGTTCGCTGTGCACATACTTTATAACATATAAGTATGACACCATACACGTGTATAGAGAAATTCCCTATACATAATAATTCCCGTTGGAAACGGCCGCAGGACTGCGCTCGATGGTCCATGGCTGAATTGCGGAAAAAATCCCCACACTAGGAAAAATAATCCCCGGTGGAATTATACAAGGGATTGGCGGCTACGTTAAATTTAATTAAATAGAAATAATTTATGCCATCACATACGTTATTTACATTTTTATTTATAAACAATTAATAAAACACTCGGCATATTTTTATATTTATGTATATAGTAAAATAATATTCTTAAAGTATACGACAATTTTTATAAAATTAACCATTTTTTAACATTTATAATATCATAGTATATTGATATTATTTCTAATACATAAATATAAAATACATCATAATAATAATTATAATAACATCTTATAAATTATGTATCAATTATATGTCAATCCCCAGTATACTGGGGGAATTTTTTTCCCGAGGTTAATTGTTTTACTATTCAATGGCAAGATGAAAGTATTGCAACTGTGTATAGCGATCCCGAGTACGAGTAATGATTTGAAGAGGTATTTGATAAGATGTTGAAATAATTAACAATAATTTGACTTATTGAATAAGATGTTTATTAAATTGTTCAAACTATTACAATTTTAAACTGTATTTTCTTAAAAAATGTAACACCCTAGAATATTTCATCAATGAAAATATAAGGTGTCCGGAAAATATATGATTACCTTCTCATATATTTTGTAACTGATAATAAATGATGATTAGATCTGAACATAACTGATATTCGGATTTCGTACTTATAGGCTATAGCTGCAGGGCTGGTTATACATCTATATCCCTAAATATAATTCCAAACACTAAAATAGTGTAAACATAAAATACATCTAGTCACTTAGTTCCAGGTATGAGGTAACTATAAAATGGGGCTGATTCATTTTACTCCAAAAATGAGATATCGTTTTTCTCCACCGTCTATATATTTTCCTTCACAAAAAAAGGAAATCATAAGTAATTTTTTTGTTTTATAATAACATGAATTAAAGTATATTTATTATAGGTACTCATAATTCCTTATTGGAAGGAAAGTGGAGGAAAATGGCTGCGGTCACAAAATGCACAAACACTTCAATATTTTATAATTTTTTTAATAATAATTTAATTTATCAAAAACAATAATCTAGTTATTTATAAATTTTGAATCCAAGCTCAACTTTGTGTACAGAGAATTGTTGTAGAAAGTGATTTATTAAAAATTTTTTTTTTTTAATGTAGCTTTTTGACTGTTGATTTATAAATCAATTGATTAATGATTATAATATAGATAATTCATATTGATTACCTATATAATATTGTAGGTACATTATAACATAACCAATGGTAATATGTAGAGACCTACATCTATATAATATTATGTCATATGAAATTGAAAAAAATTTAAATATATTTTTTTTAAGACCAAAAGTTGAATAATTATAACTAATATAATGAAAATGAACTAGGTTAGCTATTTTTACAATTTAGTGATTATACGTAAAATAAAATAACGCTCAGTTTTGGTATTTATTTCTATAATATTTAATTACAATAAAATTAATAACTTGAAAAATGAAAATAGGAGAAAATGTATCTATTCATATCTATTTTGGGAAATCACAGTTAGGGGGTTGGACAAAGACATATGGATTTTTGAGGAAATATAAACTCATCGCAGAGAATATACTATATACTCGTATATATGTGATGCACTATAGTCATCGGTCAGAACAATATATCGTTTGAAATAGGGAAAAAATATAAAATGATGAAAACCCTATAAACGCAAGGTCGAAAATTGTCATAGTCACCCGTCTGTCGAATGAAATCACGATGTTTTCAACGTGATTTAGTTTTTTCTTTTGTTTGGCTATTTGTACAACGGTCTTTCGACTAGAGAGTCACGATTAATTGAATTCGTTTTCGGTGTGTCAAAAAGTCAGAAATGATTAATTAAAGCAATCTATACAGTTACATGTATATATAATATTATAATATGTACCTAGTATAGTATACACACTATAGTATTATGCTCACCATATTTCCAAAGAACAAAAGATACGCTTTCGAAATCGTATAATATATATTCCCGCTGGATGCGGAAATAAGGACGTACAATATAATATAATATAAAACTTTAATGGTGAGTTGTCCTCGGAGACTCAAGAATTGACATTCAAAATTTGCTTTTCGATAGAAAAGTACCAATTAAATTGGCATTGTATATTTGTCGAGCTTTTAATGAATTCACACTGGTGTACAAATGAAAAGTTGATTTTGTGCCAAACTATAGCGTGTAAATAAATTGGCTTGGGATGACTAACCGCGGACAGCATATATTGACACACTCACACACACACACACCACAATAGTAAAAAAAATTAAGTACACATTTGTTCAACATTCTGCAATACCTTTGTATTTGAATAGTGCATTATGGGTTTTTGACAAAAAAAAAAAAAATTATATACATGCAATTGTCACGTATATTTTATTATATTATTACGTGTATACATTAAAAAACGATCGGTAAAATTTCGAGACGAAATTGTGTACATATAATATAGGAGCAAGATAATATCGTTATGTTTGGAAGACGTGATATAACCGGTATAGTTTGTATATTGACAGTATCTTGTATATAGCTATATAGGTACACTATAAATTTAAGTTATAAATTATTCTAAATCTATGAATTTAATATAATTTTTATTTGACTGTACGTGCAGTTGACTGGAAAAATAAAACCTTCGAAGTTGCACGTGACTAACCAGAAGTGGCTGCAGAAACTAATCCAAATTTTAGAGGAGATTTTAAAACTATTTTAAATATTTGTTGATACTTAACTCTGGTTCAATTTTTTTCCGTCTCTTGTTTTCCCTCGGCGTGTTACGACAAGTACACAGTAGTATACAACTAGTATATCGTGTGTGTCCACAGGCATTAAGAGAGAAACTACAAAAAATGTCAACTATTTTCTTTTCACTTGTTCTGTTCTATTAGTTTTTCTTAACAATTTTAGTTTATAGTATGTATAATAAAGTGCACGAGCCAACAGGAAACAGCACCTAATATACCTATATGCATTGTACTATAGTATATATAGGTCTTATCGTGTCTTAAATAATCTTTAATCTTACAGTGGTTCTTGTTTACTTAATTTACAATTTAAATAATGTGTACACTATATACAAACAATACGTTCTAAATTTGCATCCGTCAATGACTTTTAAAATAAAGTTTTTAATAGTACATACAATAACAACATACAAAAGTCCAAACTCTAGATATTTTTTAAATTAACTCTAAATATGCAAAAATATTGAATTATAAATTTTAATATGTATTTCATTCATCATGACTTCTGATTTAAACTGATATGCACAGTAATTGAATTTATCTACTTATAGATAACGTTTACAAAGCGAAACCAATAATTGTATTATTGTTGGAATAATGAAATCCCAATTTTTTTAAAATATTTATGTTGAATGATTTGTGTTGTTTATTATTAATTTGTTAAGTAATGTGGCAATCGTGGTTCAGGGTATATAGCCATAAGGTCACATAATATTAAAATGCAAAATACTATTATTATTCGGAATTTATTTTGTTCTTATAAAAATATTTCAAGAATTTATTAAGTACTTAAATATCATAGTAGGTGATATATCAAAATAGGTAGATAAAAAAATAAGTGATGTAAAATCACATAAGACCAATAATCGTTCAGTCGGTTCATCTTCCTCATATCCGGCCAATGTCGTAGACCATAGTTCTCCACTTTTGATTGGGTTATTTATTTTCCCTGTGTTAGATAATAATATAATAATATAATATATGAGTGTATGTAATTACCGCCAATAATAATAAGTGGACGAGAACTACGATGTAGGCAAAGTGAAGGAATATTTCGGCCTGGGTGTGCTATCAAACAAGTTGTGATCATATACCTACGACCTACCTATCTATTTTGTCACCATACGTATGTATAGTAATAATTGTATTAAACTCGTGTGCACGTGGTGTGACAAACAAAAACATAATGTAACACATTACAATAGTTACATTGGTTACATACTCAATTTCACAGACTATTTTAAATATATATAGGATCAACCATTGAATAAACGGTTTTTTTTAAATGTTTTTATATAGGTAGAATAGGTAGATAGTAGGTACACAAATATTGTCAATAGAAATATAATTATTTTTCGTTTAAATTTGAAATAGAATTTCTAGAACGTTCTATCAAACGTCGAGTTGGCTCTGTGTAATATTTCTTATGTGATTAATTTACAAATTATAATCGTTTAACAACAACAGCCAAACAGGAGCTCTGAATCTATTTATACGATTGGCCGAGTCAACTGTTGATACATCGGTTGTATGATATAGAAATTATAATTTTGGGCAATTTACAGATTTTTAGTTAAAATTTAGAATTTTTTTTACCTATACTTCAGAAAGCCGATAACCGTGGTATTATAATAATATATAAAAAAATAAAGCGGCGGAAGTTGCTATGCAATATTAATAGTAGGTGTTGAGGTCACTATAATGGATGTATTAAATTTGAAATATAATATAATGACTGGTATACATAACGCAGACGCACGCCCGTGATATTTTACATAAATATACAAATATTTAATATATGCCTACCTAATATTATATGAAATGTACATAGAATGGTGCACAGGATGTTTTGGGCCCAAGTTTTAATGAAAATGTTAATTTTGAAAAATATAACTACCACATCATAAAAAAACAATGAACGGCAGATTTATGTTTTTCACTTATTATTCCTGCACATTCGAATGGAAATAGAGAAACAAACAAAACCGTATATCAAAGTGTGTTTTTAATGAAAACTCATATACCTATTACCTACACTCTGTAATAAGTAGGCACCTCTTTATATCATGCATATTATTATACATTACACTGGCGTAATTATATAGACCGCTGAAAAAAAATGATGGCATGTATATTTTCCTACTCGTAATGAATATTTACAATAACGACGCTTTTAACACGATCACGTACCAACACATTAATTTTGTGTGAAGTTTACAACTAAACTAAAAAAAATGGTATAATCGCCAAGTACATCTCGAATGTTTTTTCCTTTATGAGGGGATAAGTTCACTAATCAGAAATGTGTTGTGCCAATAATACAAATATATATACATATTACATATATATATATAAAACAATATTTTACACCACGTTACAAAAATTACAGCAAACGTTGAATTAGGAGAACTATTGGTCTAGGTATAGGTATAACAGCCAATATAATATGACTAATAATGAATGGAATCGACTAGGGGAAATTCGCAGATACTATTATGTTATACATATTTCCAACCAACTGCAATTTTCGAGTGATGTCCGACGCTATTTGGCTTGGGAAAACTGTAAGGTTGTATAGTTTGTATTACCATGTTGGTAGTTATATACCTAGGTGAATTATAGTCTGTATGTATAATGCATGGATGTATGTGTATTTGTGATTTTTTAGATGAAAAAGTCATCTTATACAACAATTACACCCTCATAATAGTTGGATAATATTAAAATATTAACTATTAAGTTATTCATCTTTAAACGTATTGTTTCTAAAAAAAAAAACAAAATGCTTCGCAAGACTTAACTTCAAACGACAAACCCAGAAAGTGTAATACGATGGTTCGGCATAAAAGGGGTGACAGGCTTTTAAGGCTGAAACACAATTTCTATCAAGCTAGATTTCGAAAAAGATTGATTATTAAACAAAGTCCACGGGCAAAAAATTGTGCAAATAATGTATATAAATTGAAAAAAAAAATTATGTAAGGCGTACTTTGACTGCAGCGACAAAAATAGTATAAGACTATATAGTCTTTATGATGAGATCGATTGATGATATCGTGTATTTTATCGTATAATACAAATATCACCATTTTATGCATAAAACTGTTTTTCTAGAATTTTGTATAAATTACAAGTGTGTTTGATATAATATAATGTTGTATCTACACACTATAAATATTTTATTTTTGTTTTCGAACGTCTGCAGCGTTATATTAGTATTCGACTTCCGTTTGTCCGGTTTGTCATATTACGTACCTACGTAGATTACATACCAAATAAATGTGTATGTAAATGTTACACATAAACCTACGAAAAAAAAAGGAAATAAGGTGGACAAAGTAAAAGCCTTTGTACCTACGCTAGTACACCTGCTAAACTATCTCGCTTCCGGTGATGAACAATAATCTTAATTTCTTCAATTTCTAAAGATTTTAATTTCTATGTGATTTTAATGTTTTAAGGTATTAAAGTATTATATTTATTGTAATATAAATATATCCTGAATCTGGCATAGTGTGTCATAATTATATGTTATTACTAATTTCAGGGTAAAATTGTTAATTACACCAGATACACGTCTTAAATATACGACGGTTAAATATACATACAGTTACGTATATAATATTATAATGTCGCAATGGTGTCCAATATTGTAAGTCGTGGAGTGATACGTCAAGGTATTATTATGTATAGGTTTACTTTTATACTCCGCATTTGGATAATTTTATGGGCTTGTATATTATGTAGTTCTTTAGCTATGTAGATAATATCGTGACATATCTGGAAATAACTTTTGGGGGGGGGAGGGTTAAAGATAGGTATGTTAGGTATACATTTTCCCCGACCACCCTTCAATAAATTAAAATTTTTCTTTTTATTATAACTCTAATAATATGCCACTAACGTTTTTTAAATTTGTATTACAAACTATGAATAATTTTTTAGCAAAATAAAGATAAATATAGACTTGTAGCTTAGACGACTATTTTCAAATTCATCGATGGTCTCTTCAACTGTTACCGGAATGTCTCTGTGAATGCCAACGGTATTTTTTAAAAAGGTTTCTAGTCTCCGTATTGTGGAAAATTATGTTATAGTTATCACTGGTAGTTAGTATAACTAACAATACTTGTACGTTTTTAGACAAATGTTTGGATTACATTGAGCTACAGCATCTAAGATGATTTTCAGTGGTTGATTTTCAACTTTTCAAACTAAAAACTCACCATTAAATTATTAATCATGATTTTGTAGAGTATTTATCATAAAAAAGAGAATTAAAAGAGACAAGAAGAATAACAACAAATGTAATGTATTGATAATAGGTTTAAATTTATATTTCATAGATTTACATATTTAACATTCAACATCGTGATAAATGCATTGCAAGAACAGACAACAGTAAGTAATTGTTATGATTGGAAGAGGACATTTGTTTATTTTCCGATAATATTAATGTTATATTATTGTTTTCTTTGAAATATACACACATAGATATATATGCTCACAGATTATAATAAATATGATCACAGACATATTTGTATGAGCTACCTCTTATTTTTCATTGGCAGGTATATTATTCAAAAATATGATCACATTATTATCATTGTTCTCGAATATCTAATAAAAATAATTAAAAATATGTAAGCCATTTCGTAATCCGTTTTGGAGACACTCGAGTAAAAAATAAAAGACATGGTCTAGAGAGGGTATTTTACACATAGATCATCCCCTCAATTATGTTTGTAATCACATCATTATAAGCTGTCGGCGGCTATAAATTATAATATTGTGTTTGCGTATCTAAATCGTACACGGACGTGTCGAGTCACGTTGCAACGATTATCGATAAATTATATTATTATATTATAATCACATCGTTTAAGATTTGACGTTGTCGTGCAGCGGTGGTGCGATTGATAGCTGTTTGAGTGTCTTCTCTATGAATTGGACACAATATTGTAATTAAAACCACACCGTATTACGCACGTCCCAAATCTGCTGTTAATCTGTAACAGTACTTACCTATGGTATTAAAATATTATGTTAATAATTATTAATCGTAGGCAGGTTTTGTTAGCGGTGACGCAAGGGCTATTATTATATGTAATGTATCATATTTTTTTAAATTATTCAAACGGAGACATGTATCGCTTTCTACCAAATTGTTAGTAGTGGCGTTTTTTAGATTTTATAGACGGGAGTTGCTAGAAACAGGGAAGATTACCTAGGACAACACGTTTTGTGGCAGTACATTTTAATAATTAATTAAATTTGTATAATACTTATATCATATTTTATTTTTCATAATGTTAACTCATTATCATAAGTACACAGCTTATAAACATTAAGAAAATATAGGCTATAGCTTTATATTTTAACTATACAAAGGGGAGAATGTATATGAACAAACAACAAAACACCTGAACGTTTTTTATGGAGGCGTTAAATAAAATAAATGTGTATTTATTGTACAACATAATTGTCGTTTCTTCCTGGTGGATTATATAGGCAAAGGAAATGAATTATATTTTCCATGTGGCTGCTTAGGGCATGAAAGAGTTTGGTTCTCCAATACTCAAAGTTGTAAGGGAATAAATTAAAATAATTTCCTAATAAAAATTTGAAAACCTATTCATTTTTTTATTATTTTCTTTTCATATGCGAGTATGCAATAAAATATAGTATATATGTGTTCCATATCAAAATAAGATATACATTGTTGGTCAGATGAACATTTTATATTTTTATACACTTTAATTGTACGTTATTCTTGAATAATTAAAGAACCGTAAGAAATAATTATTGTAAACCGTTTATGATCATTATACATTATAATAACTACCATAGTACCATCAGTATCATCGGATTGGTACAAAGTGTAAATCGTCCACGGACGGAAAAATATTATTTTAGATGTGAAAACTGCAACTATACATTACACATCATGCATGTTGCATTATATTATATACTGTAGGGTATATTATGCTAATGCATATAATATGCTATTCTATAATGATAATATGTACATTTTCACGTGCAAATTTATAATACCAATCACTAATCATTAATGTAATATTATATAATTTTTGATTTAAAAAACATGTATCGTGCCTTTAATTTCAATGACTATTATATGGTCGTAGTACTGTTTAGATTTAAATATATAATTATAACGAAGGAATTACATTGCAATAGCGAAGATAATATTATTACTGTAGCAAAACTATAATATTCTGGTTTCAATATTCTTCTTTCTCGTCCGACTTACACACACAATAACAGACAACAGCTAAACAAAGTAATGGTTATTAAAACCTCAATTTTTCATTTCCCCGAGACCGCACATTAACTTGTTTTTTTTATTTTATAATTTTATTCCAACGTAAATTACATAGATCCTTTTCGCGTATAATCACTTATACATTTTGAAATGTCTTAAGCACGAGGGGCGACCGGCTTCGGTGATTTTTAATAAGTACTGTAGTGTGTGCAGAAAGAGGCTACCTACTGATGCCCTAGACCGGCTGCAGAGTTGTCGCTCACGACTTCGTGCAATATAAATTAATACAATATTATCATGTAATATATTTAAACAATATTAACAACGATAATAACGTGAAACCTAAACTAGACTACACTGCAGGGGTGGTTTGTGACCATTTCAGTTAGGTACTTGATGTGTACAAACATGTACGATTTACCCATAAATTCTTTAAATGAAAATCATTGAATAGAAGAAAAAAATAATAAAAATAGAATTCTAAGAACAACTCGAAGCTAAAATTGCATGTACAGATACGCGCACGTACGTATTCATACTTATTGTTTAATATTCTTATGATAAAGCTTAAAATAATCTTTCGGCTTAAAGCGTTAATGATTATGTGACTTAACATTGAAAATTGAGTGTATGATATTATTTTGTCAAGTGTTTACAATAAGTACCTACCCAGTGTTATCAGCTGGTTTATTTTTAAGTGTCCAAATATGTATTTTGTTATATAACCATCGAATTAGATTACTATTTTAGTTTTTTAACCAACTGTGTATAAACGCCTGAATCCATTTGCCTAGATTTAAGACGTATAGGTGCGTTCAGGCGCACGAGATCTCATTTAGAATTTACTGTTCGCTTTGTGTATTTAACTATTTCTCGGATATTGACTAATTTTATCTTCATTCAATATACATATGAAAGTATTATATAATTTTGTATTGCTTTGGGGATCGTTATGCTCTTTTATCTGGGTCCCAGCTGTGAAATATATTCATGGTATGGTTTTACTAGCGTAACTTTTTCGATTTTTTTAACTTTTTTTAGCTGTTTAAATTTAAAATGTTTAAGAAAACGTGCAGATTATTTTGTAGTTAAAAATGCATACATTTGTAATTTAAATACCTCAAGTTTGAAAATGTTATACATAATTTCTCATGAATTTTGAATGGAAATTAAAACATAAAGTTTCATGTCAAGTCACATACATTTTTTATGAGCGATTAAAGTTTTAATTTTGATGACATTATAGATTCACTCCTAAAACAACGCATTTTGTTATATTATTATTATTATTATTATTCAAAAAATAAAATCTTAGATATTCGAAACATATAGTATAAACATATACAAATACTTAAATTATAAATTTCTACACATAACAACAATTTCAAAATATTTTTTCCTATTCTCAGTACTTTATAGGCATTTGTAATTTAAATCTTTTTAGTTTTCTATAACATTTTGTAGACTCTGTCAAAAAACTTGAAAATATAATACAAAAGCCAACACAAGTTGTTATTACGGAAGTTTAAATAATAAAGTTTATTCAAAATGCAATAACAGAAGCATAATTTTTATTTTGGATATTTGAAGTTTTAATCCTGACGAAATTGGAAGTTCAAATAAAAAATGACGGGTTTGGTTATTTTGTGTTAATTCAAAAAATACCATTCGTTGGGACTTCAAATTTCTCGACATTATTTATATTATTGTTTACTATAGGAGGAACACAATGAAATTTTCAAAATATTTACATTAATTTTTAGCTATTTATATTACAAATCTCTTTTCTTCGGTCGGTAGAACTTTGGTACAAGGGAAGAACGGCTAATAGCCTTTAATATTAAAATAAATATTATTTAATTATACGATAAATTCAATGTTTTCACAAATATTAATTCAACCTACCGTATTACTGGTAGTAAAATAAATTTGGTACTTTAATAGCAGTATAAATATATCATAACATATCCTTATAGACTGACAGACCGTCTCCGCTCCGAATCGTGTTTCTTCGTATATACAATAATTTATCATTGAATTCAAATTTAACACATACATTACAGTGACCTACTCAATGCGAGGCACACATTCTAGACACTTATATTGTACAGAAGAGCGATTTCACCAATTTTTTTAGTTTGAATACACGTTGGCACAATGACTATTTTTACACTCGACTACTTTATAATTTCAAAAATTACTTTTCAACTGCCGCAAATACAAATAGTATATTAAATAGTTCTTAATTATGTTCTTTTTTAAAAAATATTCATGCGTTACGCGAAAATGATATTTACCCGCTCAAATTCATAACGCCATAATCGACCTGATGTCATGGCCATCGAGAACGAATACCTATAGGTAGTTTCTAATGGAAAGACAAAACAATAACAAATATCCAGTTCCATTTCCCAAATTATTTTATTTGATGTCACTGATTTTCAAAATAAAATTATTGCTTACGTCATAAATCATCCATCATAATTTTGGTCAGATTATTCGATTAGCTACTATACCTATTCCAATTAAATGCAAATCAATATTGTTATTCTGAATAATTTTTAAATATTATTGTATATTTTCTACAATATTGATATCGGACTGAGACTATTTTATCTCGTCTATTTTTATTTCATACAAATGATTAAAAGAGGCACAATTATATTTATAATTTACACGATAAGCAAATATTTATATTGACGAAAATATATTAGTCATAACATGCAATTTACTATATTAAAATATTTACTATGAAATACTATTTTTTTATACTAATAAATTGTATACATGGAAGTGAACAATGTATTTTTGTTCATTCGTTAATTTTAAACCTTATCGATTATACGTCTATTAGATTCTGAGAGCTGTGATGAATGTATTGATTTTACAATGATGTGTGTTTATAATTTCTGTCATCGCATTACCTTTTGGAGCAATAAAAATGCTTAGATTTTCAACATGAGTATTTTATCAAATATGAAAGTAATTACAGTTGGTACTACTATGGTGGGTCAAAAGTTAAAGATTCTCAGTAGGCGCGTTTCTTAATAAGCAGGAAGAATGAAAAACAGTATATGAAAAAATGGGAATTTTTAAACAAAACCAATTTTAGACAAATTCAGTTTTCATTGTTATAATTCAAAAACAAATAACTGTAGATACTTGAAATGTATTTTTATTTTAAATTTGTATTTAAAAATTCGATACTCCTCATATTATACGTCGATCATTGAATACAATTTTTAATTTTTATACCTGTAAACGCTTTTGAATAATATTAAAAAATAATAATGGTAATAACACAATTAATACATTGAATTTTGAAAATCAAAATTATATTAAATTATTAATGACTAGCTAAATATGCATTTCGTTTTATTTAACTATATCACGATCCTTCGAGACCTTAACGAATACAAAAACTAAGCTCACTGTTTAAAAACTTAGATTGTCTTTGGTTTATTTAACAGTATCGTATTATTTTTTATTAAAACACCCCAAGCTTATGAGCATTTATTTTTGAAAACTACAATATGGAAATAAGCTACTTTAGGACTATTATTCGTGGTTGGTTTATTGTTTGGATATTTTGTAAACAAATATAGATAAGTGTACATATATATGTAAATAATATATTTGAAACAAAGGTATAAAATAGTGATGATAAAATGCAAATGAGTGTAGGTATAATGAACAGAGCGTAACTGGCAGACGTAAAATATGAGAGAATATTATGAAATGCGGGCTCGGCGGACCACGACTTTTTTATAATCGAAACATAAACAATAACGTAAAATTAACCTACGAAAATAATTAAATAATAAAAAGCATGTGGTTCGAGTAGGTACCTGTACATACATTATAATATTATATCATAGGCACGGTCTATCTGACTGCAGTCTAGGTATATATTATGTATACAAATATACCTATGTAATTATACTATTATGTGGAAATATATAATAGAACCTATATCAATCATCATGGCTCATTTATTAAAACATGCTAGGAACGTAGAACTCGAGATGAAATTTTTGAGAAGAGCAATTTAAGAAGTGAAACATAAAAACATCAAAGACGTAAATTAGTGTAAATGATTATAAATATTTTATTGTACAAGCCTATATTTATTAAGTTACTCGTACTTTTACCTACGTATTGTAATATCAAAAGACGCATTAAAATAAAACTAAAAGCTATTCCAAAAAAAAATGTATTATTATTATTATACCTGGCAGTAGTGCAACTATTAGGAGGGGCGTATCCTTCCAACTAAGATTTAGTCCCTCCAAAAATATTGATATAGATATAAACCTTGTATGGGTTATTTTAAATTAATAGTTTTGTTATAGCTGGGCTGTAATCCTCCTAGTTGCGCCTATTATGCTACAACCATAGTATCTACATAATGCGATATACTTAACAGTTGACACAAAGTTTTACTCAAATTGCACTAACCTATATATTAATCATTGGATCTTGGTTGTTATATGTTTGATGTTGAGTTTAGACTTGAATACAAACGAAGCTTTTATAAAGGATTCCTAAACAATCGAAAAGTGTTTTGTAACAGGCCCGCAATCGATTACTTCGGCATCGTTGATAATCCAAAAAATTAGAACTGAGTCGATAATATATTATAATGTTTTTCCATGTGTCCGAATTTCAGCCAGATGCTGACGAGGCGTACATCCTATTCACGAAACCGGTGTGTGAATGTGTGACCCCCCGGACAAAGATCTACGAATTGATCGCACGGACAATGCAATTAATCTGGCGCCCCGTAATGAATTGGTAAAAAGTTGTTTACGTTTGTTGTGCACAGCCCAAGACGTGAGGATTTTTTTTACGTTTCCGTGTACCTTTATACACATGCATATAATAACAGTCGTTAGGTTTTATGACAAAATGTAAATGCCAATGATGGCCAGCCGCTTTGAATCTAAATATTACTATAAACATCTCGTTTCATTTTTTACATTTACTTGACGCCATATATAAATACATCGTCCAAACCTGTTATGCAAAACCCGCGGATATTACTAAGTGTTATTTATTAATGACAGTCCTAGAATGAACATAGCAAATATATATATATTATATACGTACGACACGTTCGTGCTAATGTCCACCACATATTATACCATAATACCTATACAACTAAATAAATATATAATCTATTAATAAATATTATAGGTTACCCTGTGGACTTATTTATTAGCAAGGCTATACCCTGTTGGATGTAGTGCAGTGTAACATTATTTGATAAATCGGATATTTCCGCTAAATCATTTACTTAAACAGTAAAAAAAAAAATCATCACACCTTATATTGTCGTGTATTATGAATAATTTACCTATCATATTTACAGGTATTCAGTAGATAATTTTGCGTACATTTTATGACTTAGAATGGTGGTCATAAAATTGTCTCGGGCCAGTCGACCCTAATATTTTTTCAAGGGTAAATGGTGAAACTTGTATTCCAATAAATTCTTTCCATTAGAACTTTGAAATGAAAGAAGTGGTTTTTAGCCACCGCAATTCTTCACAATTTTCATTGAGTTCAATGATGTTTGAGAAAAAAAAACACATTTTTATTTATTTTATCCTCCGTCGACTGAAATATCACATATTTACTAAATACTAGAAGAGAGTAAATGTGCACAATCCAAGCCAGGTATACCAGAGAACACACTTTTATTAACTATACATATAAATCAAATATTTCTTTTATCTCTCTTATCATTTTAATTGAATTGTTGGAAATACTATTTCAAACAGCTCGGGGCGGAAAGTTTTTGAAATCGAATACTATTACTCAAACAAGACAAAACGTCTACAAAAGACTTACAAGCATTTAACAGACATCATCATATAGAAAAAAAGCAAGGAAGATAGGAAGTTATTAATGATAAATATAACTTATAAGTATCACCTATGGTGATTGTTAGTAAAAATATTCTCAACATTATATAAATGTTCCATAATATGTCAAAATGAGTTAGATAAATTTACAAAATAATTCTAAATTAGATTTACAATTTAAATATTATACAACTTTCGTTGTCGTATATCTATCTACAAAAAGCGTTTGTTTGTGTGAGTTCTACTCCGATCCTTTCCTAGCAATACAAAATATCCAATCTCACCTTACTCTCATAGAAGTTTGGTACACCAACTGAAGATTTGAAATAAGCCAATACAAATCTACCCACACCACGTTCACCCTCAGAGTTGCACTCTGCCATGATGTCTATAGCCACTCTATGGCACTCAAATTCCAAGTGCCCCAGACACTAAATATCTTGGTCTAACCCTTGATAAAAGTTTGACCTGGGGCCAGCACATCAAGTCCAAAAGAGCAAACCTAAATTTACGTTTACGCCTACTAAAAAACCTCATTATTAAAACAAACATACAGATGTCTACACTAAACTAATTATTTATAAATCCCTACTTAAACCTATGGGGACATACGGCCTTCAACTTTGGGGAAATGCAAAAAAATCTAATGTAAATAAAATCCAAACGTTTCAAAATATCGCTTTAAGTAAATTATTAAATGCCCCCCCTCTCCCCCATACGTATCTAACTTTATTATCCATTCTGATTTAAAAATGCCTCTAGTTTACGATGAAGTTAAATCGTTTTACAAACGTTTCCACCTTCACTTAGCATTTCATCCCAACCCGCTTGCTAGCTGAAATCTTTTTACTCCAACAATTTCCGGTAACCCTCCAAGAAGGTTAAAACGTAAATGGTGTAGTGACCTACTTGACATCTAAACTATCATTCAAAAAAACAAAAAATAATTGTAAATAATAATATTTCCAAATGAATGTGTCTCTAATGGGTGGCTGCTTTCCACAAACGATTCATGTATATTTTAACTTATTGTACTATTTTTTTTTTTCTTAATTGTTTAGATTGATATGTTTAATACCTTATTATGTTATTCCTTTATCGAACTTACTTATTGTGCCAAGGTAAAAATTGTAAATTTATTTATTAAAAAAAAAAAAAAAATGGGTTACTAAGATGAGTAAATCAAAAACAAAATTAGTAACCCAATAATATCCCAAGTATAAATGTATTGAAATATTAGAACTTCTGAAATAGTTTTTGAAATTGCTGTTATTTTGGTTATTCTGGTAATGTGTATGATTTGAAAAAAACTAAAAAAAAACGAGAATGAATAGTAAAGATGATGTGATAGGCTCAAATATGTTGCGTCCATCAAGTACCTATGAATATATAAAATACAATATAAAATTACAATTAAAGTTATTGAGAAAATGCTTAATTTTTATTATAAAATGTTGGTCGTGCTGTTTCTTGGTGAGGGCGTGAGCAGCATACTATGTAGTTTTAATTCTGGAAGCAATGAATTTTGCATGGTTTTAATTAAGATCCGAATATGTGGTAACGAAATCACGTGGACGCAAACGTATACCGGTGATGTAAATCACTTTACTGTCGACCATTAATATAATTCATTATGATTATAAACACACTATATATGTACATCTACGATTCACAGGAAACGCGATCGACGCCCCTCGAGACGAAGACCCAATTACTACTTATTTTAGACATTTATGTTAATTACGGAGTAGCGCGATGCGACTGTCTTCGTTGGAGTTGTTATCGGAGTCCACGTTCACATATATTTATATATAATATATATGCATAATGCATATATATATTATACATAGGTAATATTGATTTTTACTTATAAGCGATTTGCTTTTAATATGTAGTGCAGTGACGATAAGATTATAAATAATTATAATATATTATTATATCGTATGGTCTTTTACTTGTGAACAAACGGCTTTCAACTACAAAGTATATACGATAAATATAATATGTGAAGGTATGTATATCATACGTAGAAACATAGAGCTCATCATAAATATTATTAACTATGATAATACGAAACCTCTAAATACGAAAAATAAGAATTTTTTATACTGAATATCATATTATCTGTTAATACTCCGATAAAGTTATGTTCGTAGCTTACACTCCGAGTCAGCACTCAATGATAGTGTATTACACTTTATGGTTTGAGGGTGGTTCCGAATATTTGGCATTCACAAAGATTATGTAGGTAATGTATAATTTGTGGATCGTCCAAATCGATGAAAATGGAGAACTGCAGTAAGTCATTGCACTGGAATTTAATTTGTACATTATTTATGGGTATCAAACGTTGTAATGGCGGGTGATGAGCACAGGTTTATTATTATACGTCTGTGGTGGTGTGTTACTAACTAATATGTAATTTGAGTAAGCAGACTCACATCGCAATAATAATTTGGTCAAAATGTACCTACATTGTACACATAATGTTTGACTGGAAGCTGAAGGTCTAGAAGTTATCATTACCAAAAATAGATAGAAAATCCAGTAAAATAAAAATTAAGTCTGGCTACTGCACACCATAATATGAAATATGTAATTAATAATTATATATTATAATATGAATGTTTGATGAATAAAACTATTTATTATTAATTTTTTTTTGGCCTTGAGCAGTATATTATTACAATAATATAAAACTTTAGGAAATTAACAATTTAAGCAAATATTAAATGCATCCAGCATTTAATTTTCATAGGATTAAAAATACTGTTATTCTTCAACATGAATCGTTTTTTTTTTTGTTATGTGTGTTTATTGTCTCAATTTGAAATAATTAAATGCAGAGATGCTGTTATAATATATTGAAAATGTCGAGCTATATATAATTACATTAACGTGCTTACTGAAATCAACACGCCGGAAAGCTCGGAGGGTCATCCGGCTCTGCAAATCTATTATGTCGTTAAAATAATTATATTATATACTTCAATCATTATACCATATAATTTTCAACGAATTTGTGTAATAAACCTCTATACGAGTTGACAAAAAAAGGCTGTCCTTATTATCACAATGTCCACTATATGTGTGATGCATTATAAATTATAATACATTTGTAGGAAATCTATTTAAAGTAACGTTTACAGGGGCTTGTAGCATGATAGTATTATAGCCAATTTGCATATTTTATAGTTGCATATTTAATTGAAATCGCAATCGACCGTCCTCACATTTTCAATAAGCCCATCATAGAGTATTAACTTGTACACATTTTTAAATGCCATTATTACGTCATATTATAGGTATCGTATTGGTTGTAGATAGGTAACTATTTAATCAATAATGATTAACAGCCCTGATTAATATATATTGCTGATTGTTATCGATGCGGTCATGAGCAACTAACACATTATTTTAATATTTTGATCTTATTTGACCTTTGGCGAGAAAAATGTTGAATCCATTTTAATGTATGAATGACATACTATACATACATATCCATTTGTCAAATAAGTTCATAATATGACATTGTATTATCAAATTTAAATTATTTAAAAAATATGATATTTAACTGGAAAACGATTTTTTGAAAATATCTAACTCCTCAGTTATGTATTTATTTGTTCTTTATTTTTTGTGTTTTGTAAGAATCAAACAATAAGTGATAAGTGAACTGAATTAAACTGAATTTTAAACATTTTTAGAATCTAAAACTAAATCGTAAAAATATAAATATACACTCAAATTTGGTATGTTTTGTAGGTACCCTTTATACAGTGCTAGATTAACCAGTAAGTACGGTTGAAGGTTGCCCAAAAATAAAATGAAACGAAAGAAAAAATATTGATTTACAAAAAAATCGTAATTGAGGTAGGTAATTATTATTTATTCGATCACCCATGGGGCCTTGGTGAAGGACACTAAAAAATAAAATTATAAAACTACAGCCAAATACATGAAAAAAAAAAATCAAGCATGATAAAATTAATAATAATTATTAGTACCTAATTAGTAATTATTATTATTTATTTTTAAATGTATTAAAGACATGTTTAAATATTTTATTTTTAATGAACACAAAAAAATAGTAAATGTACTACAAAATAGTAACTTTCTTCTGGTTGTGATTATATAAATCTGACCCTGTTAGACTTTATAATTTATATTATCAGTGTTATAAGTTACGAATGAAATCAAGCATAAAATTAACATAACATGACGTGGAAAGTATATCGACATATTTTTATCAAATTATTGCATATTGTAAATAAGTGTAAAAGTGGGCTGTTGGTAAGTTCTTTTTTTAATTTTACGTTTATTAGTATTTAATGTTTATTGATAAGTCTAATGTATTGTAGTAGTACAATCACTTATTACTTATTAGTATTACTTATTGGTTATTACTTATTAGTTATTACATACGAACATTATATATTATATAATATGTTATTAACCATTAAACCTGAGCAAACATTAATTTTTGTGTAAACAATTGATTCGAACAATTTTTGACAGATATTGAGGGCGTAGTACCATATTGTTTAACGCGTATAGACATATCAAGTATATGCTTCTATAGGTATGTTTTAAGTAGTTGATACTAAGAAAAAAAAGAAAACCGTTCAGTAGTATAGCTACTATGTTGTGTTTCATTATAAAATTACCTTAAGTACATATTCCCTAATTTGAAAATATTGTATATCGAATTTATTTATTAATTGCCTTGAGCAATTATTGTTCTGCGAGGAACAATTTTTCTCATTGACATATTTTTACAAATAAACTTATTTTTTCTTGTGGTTAGCAAAATAATAACTAAGTATAAATAAAAGTATTTGGATACGATGCATTAAATTTATATTTCTTAATTTATTCTAACTATCAGGGTTGGAGGAAGGCACCTCGAAAACAATTTGGTTGTAAGCTGAAAATGTTTTAATCCTGCGCTAATAAATAAAATATAAAGGTGTAAAATATGTTTTTCTCTGTAAATTTAACCTAACACATTTTGAAATCGATGTGTACGCGGTTGAAGATGAAAACAACAAATGTGTTGTGTATAAAATATTGTGTATAAAATATATTATGATGTACCTACCTATAATTTTTACCATGGTTGCAGTCCTCGTATACAACCCCATCTATACCTGAACTCTCCAGTTTTGCAGCCCACCTAATGTCTCATACTTCAACATTATAATTTTAAAAACTATTTAAATACTAGGTGGAAATTAAAATGATACAACTTTAAAAATATTGACCTCAGATATATTGTTTTAGTTATAAAATAATGTTATTTATTTTTAGCATACACATATAAACGTGCAAAAAATATCAAATTAAAATATTTATATCTCTCTAATATAGTACTATAGTTAAAAAAAATTATTATTTAAAGAGTTATTCGGTTGTATAGCTAGGTTTAGTTGGTTAGAATTGGGATGACAATAGCTTTGAGAAGACTTGATTAGAACAGTTAGTTATTCTTTTTTCTCTAATTGATTAAAAAAATCAGTAGGTAGTTGGAGTGATGATTAATATGAATAAGAATTGTAAGTATTTGTTTACCCCACTGCAGAATGTTGATGTATGCCGGCATGCGTCGTGCGTATATACTTAGATGTACATATACTTTGTTATATATATATACGATGCTACTGACTTGTATACCTACCTACCTTTACATATTATAATAATGCACTCATGTGTACAGTCGACCAACAAAGACCAACACTTAAATACGATTAAACATTAAATCTATCATTTACCTTACGTAACATTGCTATCTACTTCAACAATGAATCACAGACGTATCGACCCAATTAAGATTATCAAACAAAACTCCACACATAAATTATATCCTGGAAGTCTTTAAAATTACTCCAATATATGCTTTTATATCTATCTACACTGGATTATATAAAAATAAAAATCTTTTAAAAACGCCGTAAGTACCTACTACAACTAACCCATTATATTTGCCACATAAAATAGTTTGCTCGTCTTTCCTTAAATAATTAATGGAAATGGAAACAAACATTTTGTATTATGCCTAATTAATTCACATTAAAACGTGTTGTTATTTTCTAGTATTTATTTATGAATTCATGGTATAAATTCAAAAACCTTAAGTACCTAGGTAGTTAATGACGGACAGAGAACCTTCCACCTATCTCGAAGTTCAAGAACTTCTATACTTTTATAATCTTTTCTGGGTCCACTGAACATGCTTGGTAGATAAAATGTGAGCTAAAAATTTCACAGAACTTACAATTTTCCTTTAAATCATGTTATGATCTTTACATTTTCCAAACATTTTTTTAAATGGCTGTTATATGTTTAAAAAATATATCAGATGACACAATTATGTCATTAGGACTCGTCATAGATAAAATCGAAATTCATCTTAGAAACTGATCTACATCTTTCTATTATTTAATTCAATAGTTTTTGAAGCAAATTTGGCCTAAAAAATATTTGAACCAAATGGTATAATATTATATCAGTAATTGCGTCAAAAAAAATAAGAATAAAATTGGATCTTGTTTGCTAGCCATTATTAATTTAACCTGAGCGTATATCTAATGTATATTTTCCGAAATTTGTTTAAAATTTGATCAACTGGCGCTGGGTAGAAATGGATCCTATCATCTAGTATAGCATGTGTACTTAACTTTCATGCGTCTTCCGTAGTCTTGTATTTATTTTACTGGTATATATTTTGGATTAGACCACAGTTTGATGATGACGTTTATAGACATATTCTAACGCATATTAATCGCTCCTAATTTTGATTCTGGTATTGTCTATATGGTCGTCGTCTTATGTATTTTTCAGTATTTCACTAGATTTTCCATTGGAAGCATTTTACTAGACAGGTTTTTGTAAAAAAATTTGGAAACATATCATTAATTGGTCAAATGTATTAATTAAATTTCTAAAATAGTAAAATGTTTTTTGGGTTGTCTGTTCGTCATCTAAACACTGTCTAATAGCGGATGGACTGATGCCTTATCTCTAAATAAATTTTGGTCAGAGCAATAGAGCTATTAGTTGCTTCTCGTATGTGATTATACTGGAGCATAATATTGATGACTCAGATTTTGAACGATTGATGTCTACGTCATTATAATTGTTTTAGTTCCGACGAAGTTTATTTGGTGGGTCAGTGAAGCCAGTCATATCATTATGATATAAGTATTTTTATCTTCAGTTAAATAGACTTACTGTCTGTGATTTAACTTATTGTTTTTTTTATTACAGGTAAACTTTTAGTAGTTTTTTTTTTTTTAAAATGATTTACTGTTTTTAAATTCAAATTTACTTAGCGTCTTTTCTTTGTGAGATCAACCGCACATATTTCACAGAGTTAGCTGCACCTTCGGGTATCAAGCGATGTCACTATCGCTCTCAGATGTTTAATATTGCAATACGAATTATTACACACCATGAGGTAAAATAGTTATATTTTATCAATTTTATTAGTCTTATACTATCGTATAGTATAACACTATTATAAGCTGCATTATAGTCCATAATACTATAATTCATTGATGTTTTTATCTATGACTTTGATAATGCTCAATAATATGAATACATACTCATACCTGTATATACCTAATTCCCATATTATATTATGCCAAACAGTAGGTATTTAAGTAAGCTTAGAATAAATATTATATAGTATTCAAATAGAAAAAATGTCCTTAAAAGTCTTAATTTTAAATACTTTTCACTTAGCACTAAACAAAATAAATTAAACTGAATACACAAAAAAAACTTGTAGTGCAGTTGAGCAAACTTGTTGAAGTATACAAATCTGAAATCAAAGTATTCTAAACACAATTAAATATTATCAGTAATTTATTGTAAAAAGGTGGAGTTTTTAATGTAACTTCAGCTAGGTGGAGGGGAGGGGGTTAATATGCGAAATATAAAAAGTGGAGGGATGGCCGCGTGATTTCACTTCAGTCACTGACGATTATGATAAATGAAATTACAATCCATAGCTAATCGTTTACTCATTTCTGTAACATTGAAGTACACTGTTCCGTTATACGAGTAGGTGCATTTCAAGTCAATCGTACCATTCGCAGCCACCATATAAATTGTTTTTATTGGGTTGAACAAAATAGCAATTTATTCACAGTCACAATATGTCTAGAAATTAATTCAGTCGTCAATAACCGTCATACAAATATAATGTCGAGAGGAAAATGAAAACGCCAACGCCATGCATTCACTCGCTATATACATCATCTACAGTTAAATTGATTAGCAGAGATCTTGAGAGCTTCTGCGACCGAGTTATTATGTAACCAAAGCTTGCATGGTGTTGGAGACAATGAACAAGTAGCCACTCGAAATCGAGTCAAGTGGACGAGGATGAGAAAAAAAGAAGAATCAGAAGAAAAAAAAGAAAAGGTTAATCTGTATGACGTCAATGCGAAGCCATTGATAATAATACTATACATTCAAAACACTTACTAATGTACATATACCTACTAAAATACACACATATAAATATTATACACATATATATATATATATATATATGTATATAAATATATGTATATAGCTAATATAATAATAATACATACACACACGCACGTATTAAATATACGATAAAACAAGCCGCAGGGCATGCCGTTATAATACTGATAATTGGTTTACCCGTCACGAACAAAAAAACTCCCGAAGTAGTTAATATACATTTATAATATACTTCGTGTAGGTATTATTATATAATACGTCGAGTTGCGTGCATTATAACGATATCAAAAACCACAATCGATAGATCTGTGGCTTTCGGGCCTTCGCTGCCGCATAAAATGGGTGACAAAATATTATGTGTTTGACAATGTGTTCTCCGGCCGATCTGTCATAGGAATCGACTGATCTCACATTATTTTTATTATTACACAACGGTACACAATATAATATAGTGTAAATGTATTATATGCACAGTTAGAGGGGTGTGTGAAAGTTATCAGAAAAATAAGTAACGACGGAGGAAGTGCGTGCATTGTCAGCGCGGTGAGTAATGACGGACGAAATTCAATTGGTCGCGATCATTGGCAAAAACACTCTGTTCTATATTAAATAATATCAGTATATTATATAGTAGGCGTTCGAAAGCTACGAAAAGTGTAAACATTTCGTGCACTCACGGACATTTTTTTCCGATGATACCTACCCATTCTTTTTATGCAGATTCATCGAAACAGAAAAACTGATATAAGACTACTTGTATTTCTACATTATTATTTCCTGGCGAAACAATGATAGAGGAAAGACTCGAATGGTTAACCAAAATATTATGATATAAAATGAAAAATAAAAGTCCGATATTACTATGTTTGAAGGTAGATGTACGCAATACGGTGACAATCGCGTAGTCAATAATATATTGAATCTCCCCAGACACCATTTCGGCTGTATTTTATTATACTTTTATATTGTATAACAATAATAATAATTTTCACACGTACCAGTATACCTATCGTGTTTTTGAGGAGAACGTATAATTGTTTTATTTTTTTCAATTAATTCGATTTTTTAATTAAATTTTAATTTTAATATTGCGTGGCTGTGAGATATTTTTAATTACAAAATATAAAAACTAATTTGAATAATATTCAAATGTTCACGAATTTAATAGTGAAAATAATTTCCATGTTTTTTTTTATTTTTGATATTAGCGTGTTTTTATGGTATTTATTTATTTATTTTAGTCATAGCCCATAGGTATATACATAAGTCACGATTTGTACTGAAACTAATGAATACAGAATAACATCTATTATTCAACTGACTTCGTTACTTTAGAATATATATATATTATATATAGCTGGCGTATGTATATAACTATACACTATACAGTGTGTTGTATTTAAGTAGATTGGCTTCAAAATTCCTTCGCGTTTTTCATTTGGAGGTACACCGTACACTACCTACAAATGTTAAACAATTAGCACATTTCAACGTTCGTTATTCAGAAATAATTGTTTCGAAATTCAGTCCTGTGTTGACCTTTTTTTGTTTTTGTTTTTTTCTTTATATATAATATATTTCTGCCTTTTTTTACCTGGAATATTATAACTTAAATCATATTGTAGGGTTTAACTGTGCGGCTGAACATGTAATATGCCTGTGTAATATCTTAGGTAATATTATATTCATAAACTCGACATTTAATTATGCATTTCAATTTCAATTCGTATTTATGAGTTTTGCAAATTCTAGTTATTTGCGTTTTCTTAAAAACTTATAGAAGGTTACGGATTGCTCATCGCGGTTCTCCAAGCAAGCTAATGTCTAATATTGTTATATTGTTTACTGTTGTTTAAAATAATTATAAATTTTTGATAGGCCTTAACAATGTGATAATAAATCATCTAATAATCGTGATTAGTTATTGCTACACA
The DNA here is from genome assembly GCF_001856785.1 of Myzus persicae. Taxonomy (NCBI): domain Eukaryota; kingdom Metazoa; phylum Arthropoda; class Insecta; order Hemiptera; family Aphididae; genus Myzus; species Myzus persicae. The sequence continues at coordinate 594,346 of NW_019104000.1, forward strand.
GCCATATTATACAAGTTGGGTTTTTCATACTCTTGGGTCGTTTATTAAATTGTGAACATTGATATTAATGTATACTTTAACTACATATATAATACCTAAATTAAAGTCAACATTTTTGAAATTTTGTTATAATACTTTAAACATGACACGAGTAACGTCGTAAAAGACTTTCTAAATGTCTCTAAAATTGCATAAAATAAAAAATCATAAGTTTTCAAACTTATTATCTACGTAATGTGCTCACCTTCATGTATTCTTTAATTATCAGAAAACGTATAATTTACTATTTTACTAATAAGTTGTTTAGTTCTTGTATGAACATATATTATTTGATTCATAATTTTATGGATGTCATGTTATTCTCTTTTTAGTTGATTGCACTTCGCATATCGTACCTGTATACACCTTAGACAAATAATTTTGTTTTTAGTATAATAAAATTAATATAGGTATAAATAACAATATGTATTACCTGGGAAAGCTATCATTTTTGGACCTTTTTTCATTGGGACATTTTATTCCAAACATTTTTTTTAGGACATTTAGTCCTGGGACTGTTACTTATTTTATATCTTATATTATAAAATATTTAGTAGGTATATTACACAGTGTACATACGTCAAATAAGTTTCATTAATTAATATTTGGGTCCAACAATATTATCCAACAGTTTGTGTGAAATAATATAAACGATTAATATTCCAACGGTAATCGAATTCAACCTCCTATGAGTTCTGATAGGGTCCTTGTTTTCTGGTAGTTTTCAATAGTTTTCTATACCATTATATCGTGTCCAATCGCATAGACAATAGAGCGATCATCCGAAACTTTTTAAATCGGTGGTGGATTTAAACTAGACCAGAAGATAGTACCTATATACTGAGTAATCCGGGTTGGATCAATTTACTATATTTTCTACATGGTCTCACCTCAAATTGTTTGTTTGGAATCGACTTTGCACCACACAATCAAAAATAATACATACTCATCATTTAAAATATATACAATAATATCATACGTAACATACATTAAATGTAATATCATAATAAAAAAAAATGCATGAACGGTAAAATTAGAATGGGTCAAACTAATGTATTTGTACATAATAGGCAATACTAAATCATTAAAAGGTTAATAATTTTAAAATTGAGGTGGTATTAAATTACCGGATATCGCTACGGTTATATCGCATGTACGTCATAAACAGGTGACGAAAAAATATAGTTGTAATAATGATAATAATAAATAAACAAATCTCCGATTTCGTCGATCACGTGTTTTCTTTAATATAATAATTAATAATAATATTATGCAAATCGTGAATGTATAAATCCAATCAACTGACTCGTGTCTCGTATATATTTTGTGCGAGCGAACAATCGTATTGGGAAGACAGATAGATTAACAAAGGGAGCGCTGTGGTGCTGATGGTTTGGCGATTTCCTCCCTACGCTGAGTCGGGATACTAGCTATTATCCGTTTGCATGTATTTCCCCGACAATTCGTATACGTTTTGTTTTTGTTTTAAGTTAAGTGTATTTGATAATATTAGTAGAAATTATACTATATATAGTTAGCTATACCATCGTATAAAGTTTCAATAACACAATTAATTTTTTAGAAAAAGTAAAATAATCAATATAAAATTATATCTATTTATCCCGGAGCGGAAGGTAGAAATTCTTTCCACCAGAGCTCGTTTTGTTAATCTTTTTTCCTAATAAGTAATAATATTTCACACACACATACCTAAATCTTATAGTAGGTAGCTATAATGAATCTTAAATGTGTCAGATATATTTGTATAGGTACTTACACTGCAGTGACGTAGTCAGGATTTTTTTTTCGGGGAACTGGTGGCTGATAATGCTTTTACACTCTTACCTAGTTGGTTTAGCTAGATTCTCCCATAACTTAAGAATAACAAACTGATGTAGAGGTTTTATTTCAGGGTTTCAGTTCCGGTTATACAAACTTGTATTTGCAGTAACTTTCATTGACCATAGAAATCATTTTTTTTAATTAAGGGAGGGGGGATGAAATCTCTCCCTTGTTACGTCACTGATACACCGTGACAAAGGCTGTATGACTCGAACGAAAAACCATCATTACATGCAACTCGATGCATATAGGACGGTGGCAAAATCGTCGAGTTGAAATAAATTAATTTAGGTACATATAAATTGTAAATTATGTTATGCTGTCGCGTCTGTCTGTTTTTCTCATTCTATGTTATACTTATGGGAAAACACGGTGATTGCGAGTCACCATATACCAATACTTTGGTTTTCCCCCTATAACGGTTACTGGGCAAGGAGCATTAGTTTAAACTCGCTGCCTGCAGAATTCACCTATACACACGAAAACAATAATACTACTTTTTTCAATAATTTTGCGTGAGGGTAAGAATAATGCATATCTCAACACTCGTCAATCTTTTTCGCCGACCAGAGTACGCATAATATTATTTATGAGCGCATAATATGGCAGATGAATTAATATAGACAACGATAATAAAACTATAGTCTGCAATATTTTAAATACCTATATACATGATATATATAACATTATAACGTACACTCCTAGGCTATATATATATATGAAAAAAAATTGATGACGAAAATATTATGTTTATAATATGGATCGCTGTCCGTAAGCTTGAATAATATAGCGGATCATTACACGCACGGCGAGTGTAGATGTGTAATCCATGGAGTCTGCGTATATTATGTATATTTGAGGTTCAATGGCCAAGCGACTGTAATATAAAATGTAAATGCGCTCGTATGAGTGATACGTACACACTGTATGCGTGTAAGAGAGATGGAGATGGTGTTTTTGACGATCGCCGTCCTTCTGTGCTGTGCCTTTTTCGAAAGGTTTCGGACGAGAGGTCATTATTCGGCCGTGACGTCTCTTATAAAGGTACACACACGCACACACACTTTTAAGTTATAATAATATACATATACATGTACAGTGACGGGATTTGGAACCAATTATATTATATTTTTTTACAGCGACGTATTTTGATATTTAATTTTTTTTTTTCATCGCAATAACAAAATAATAGTTATGTCTTTAAGTTGCACGTATAGCCATATAGGTCTGTACACTATGAGGTTGACGGATAAAAAAAAATCGACGACCCAGCAACTATAATGCTAAATATATATTATAATACAGCTATTAGCTGTACATATTATACAATTGCGTAATTATTTTTTTTTCTGTTTCGGCTGGTCTAGACGATTAGATTTGCTTTTATATAAAGCCATGTCAGCGTACACAGTATAATAACAATATTTCAAAGTTTTCATCTACAAACTCTGTCTAATAATAAATGCATTTAGGTATATTATCAATTATGTGTGATATTGTTATGTCTGAAACGTTAATTACGTAATTAATTAATACGTAACTATATACTCAACGTGTAATGAAAAATCTTTGAAATAACTTATTATTTCATAATATTTTATCTTGTTTTGGATGTAGCCATATCATGATATATGAGGTAAAAATATAAATAAATATTTTTCTAGATATTACGACATTTTGCTCTCAGTTTTCGTCAATATTTTGGTATGATTTGATTATTTTGAAGTATCGATGTATATTTTATCTGATAGTATTCCATCAGTTGTTCATATTGCTCTACTTTGAAACAGATTGAATGAAAACTTTTTGAAAACAAGCAAAAAAAAGTAGAAAAAAATTATACCGCAATATTAAGTATTTTCAATTAATTATTCTGAAGAAGAAGCTGATTCCAAGCGATTTGACCGTTTTTGTCTGACAGCCGATGAAAGTATAGTCTATAATCTATATTTTTTTTTCAACTCGAAGGTTGGTTTACAACTCTCATTCTCCATTCTGACTGTTGTATCGCTTTTTCTTTAAGTTCCTTAAAGGATTTGACTCTTGCATCACATTTAATTTGTCCTATATACGAGTTTCTTGGAGTTTTCTTTCTTTTTTATATTACGTTTAAAATGTTGTCCAAAAATTAGATGTTGTAAATTGATATTGCGCAATGTAAAAGACCTTTTCTCCACAGTAGCCATGCTTCAAGGATTGCTTTACCCGGGTTTACTAAAATTATTAGGTACTCCTTTTTTTTTCGTTCATATAATTAAAATGACCAACGCGCACGATTGATGTTTACGAACACTACGAACGCGGGCGGGTGAGCGCGTGACATGCAAGCTGACTGACCACCGTTATTACAGGTGATGGGTGAAAGGGGTGACATGAGGTAGAGTCGACGATTTATATTTTCAGGCGAATGACCTTTCTACCGGACGACAAGAACACGTATCCGCGTTTGGTACACTCTGTTAGGTCGTCGTATATGTACATTATTCGCGATAGAATCGACCTAATAATAATAATAATAATAATAATAATTAATAATTATTATATTTAATAACTTTTTGTTGCTATACAAAATTCAATTTCATCGATTGACCAAGTTTTAGCCAGCCTTAGTGTGTTGTTACTTGTGTGTAGGAAATATGGGTAACTAATATACAGAGTATAAAAAAATAAACTAATATAGTAATATATAATAGTATTATGCATTTACTGGTATATTACTATATTATCGCGTCAGTACAATAATGTGTATCAATACTATCTCACATGTTAGATGCTATGAACGAACTCTCTTTTTCAGGTGGTACAACTCAATTATGGTAAAGCATCAGTCATCCTTAAACACATTGAAATATCATCGGTAAAATAATATTTGCGTCTTTTATTATTCATTTGTGTAATTAATGTTTTTCATTTACTATCTGTAGATTATAATATAAAAGGTATTCTTATCGCATGATAGTGGAGACTGAGTGATGTCATTATGACTTCATATTAAAAAAAACCGAATTAAATAAATATACATAATATAATATATTATAGCGGAGTTGAACTAGTTAAAGATCGTTGGGAATAAAATATATTTAATTATTCAAAATAATTACCTCTCACTTTCCTCCCGCCCAAGATGCAGCAGTCAGCGCTGATGATATACAGTAATCATTTGGCTGTCTGGCGCACTATACAAATCGAATAAATATCAACGCGTGTGCACAAGTAAATGTATATACAAAAGCACGGCGGGGCTTGGAGGAAGGCAATATCCCCCTCGACGTGAGTTGTTTTTTAAATAAAACTTATTTTTACACTCTCTGAAACAGTGATGTTATATATTTTTCACATTATAATATTATATACATAACTATTATACGTTGCTCCAGTATCCTCTCTACCGAATATACCCAAAACCAACGACTGCCATAAAGTCAGACACCACTTTTGCCATACGAATCGTCACTGATTGTTGGTTATTCGTGAACAGTATAATTTGTTTTGTAACCTCAATATTTTCATTTGTTTAAGTATAATATGCCATAAGGTATAGCAGTTTAACCACTTGTCACTTTAACCATTTATAATTTCTATATTATAATTTATCACGAAAGTAGTAGCGTTTTTATTGAAATCGGTTAATTAAATCAGAACAGATGGGTACAAAGAGTTAAAAGGAAATCACTTTAGTTTTATGCCTAGGCCATCATGACTAGTTTTTGATTTTCGGGACACTGAAGTTTTACTTTCGAGTGCTATATTTTACCAGAAAAATCGTTGGAATTAAAAAGATGATGAATTTAATTGTAAAATCAATCTATTTGCCGCTTCTCTCAGAAACTAAAATATAATTAATTATGATAAATAATGGTAAATTAATGATTATTTGATAATAGCGTATAAAGTGTTTTTTTCTTATCAGTTACACACTGCAAATTACATCGTAGTCGATAGTGTAATACACAAATAGTAACAAAATATAATCATCATAGTACACTTTTGTCAGTTTAGTATTTTATTTTCGTTATCACGTTTTTTTTTATTACGTTTTACGAGTTATTGAGTATTATAGTGCAAAACCGGACTTGAATCTGTTAAAATTAGATAAGAAACACGCAGCCACAGTAATATTCACAGCTGTTAGTTGCCACATATTATAATAATATTTATATTCAATTAGTCGAAACGTGTACCGTGTAATGTATATTATAAATTATAATATATTGTATCTATACAATATACCTAGGTGTTCAACTGTTGAACCTATTATCCGGGCGGTACCATTTTCCACCTAACAAGGCAGAGCAGAAAAAAATTAAATCTTAATTTAAAGTATAATGCATCCAATAAAATGACAATCAACTTTTACAAAATTGTAAAACAAGTATTTGGTAGGAATAGACGAACAGAGAACTTAAGTTTACCTGGCGTAGTTAAAATCAAAGAAATGGTTTTACTATAATTTGAGATTAAAAATCTCAAACTTTACACCACAGAAGTATGCACCTAAATCCAATAATCGTTTGAAGTTCGTTTTTATATTATAATATTTCAGTTCGCGGAATTTGACTAAGTATAGTGTTTTTTTTCTCGTCTTTTCCACCACCGTCAGAAAAGTCAAAAACCATCGCAATGCAATGGTCGTATAATAGTAGTAATGATGGGTAGCAATATTTAAAATAGGTACCATAATATACTGTGCGTTTTGTGAGCCGAGGATCTATTGTTACACACGTATTGTACTACTTATATATACAAATATCACAGGTGTGATCGTGACGATCTATATATATATACCATTCAGTTTCGGTGTTTCTGTATAGATGTTACGTGTATAACTAGTCATATAACAAGTCCTTTATGTAGTTTATAAAAGACGAAAATGAAAAAAAAAAAAAATAGAAACCACCTCCCTTTCCGAAAACCGTAGATTATCCAATATAATATATTATGTAGAAATCATATAATATAGGTCGACCTACCTGAATAATATGATTATACTGAAGAATTGAAAAACCCCCGAAACGTATATATATATATATTGGCTATACTGCATGGTGTATATAATAATATATAATATGCATTAATATGCGCGAACACGATTTCCAATTTGGGTTGCATGTGTCGCGAGATGAAAGAGGATGACAAAAAAAAAACCGATGAAAGGGAAATATATTATATGCGTTGCAGTGAATTCAAAACGTTTTGTATATTTAGGTATTTTATACCTACATATATATTCATATACAGCCTATACAAGTTTATTTTTTTGTTGAGATTAAAGGCTTCAACAGATAGGTCATTAGCCAGCATTTAAATTTACATTGACGTTGTGTTAATTATTTGCTTAGTGCAGGTATTACAATGCAGGGTTTACACAGAAATACATTTTTTTTTAAAGTTATTTACATGTCGTTTCATCTTGTTTTTATATTTTAGTATCGATACCAATAGTTTTGAAAAAACCGTGGATTAGTTATGTTCCCAGAGTACTTCTCCCATTGTTGAAATATGGTTAACAATGCTTCAAGCAGTGGTGAATAGTGGGAAATGCAAGACTATGGGTTTTATTGTGAGGAGTTCATCGGAAGGGTGCTCTAGGATTGTTTTTTATAATATATTATACTAACTATATATCTCGACTTCACCCGGGAAAAAATGAATAAATATAAAATCTGCGCTATATTGGTGTATTTCGGTTTAGTGTACCTCAGATCACACGAAAATCAGCATTAGTGTACCACTAAATAGGCAATCTATACCTGTGGTGGATTAGGTATAGCACTTGGTATATTTTTAAACATGGATCAATAACTAGTATTTAAACTTTTCATGTATTTCAATTCTCTAAGAACAATCTCTGACATTTGAATAAAAATGTATCGAGTTTTTTGAGTCTATGAGCTACAAAAATAAGGACGTTGATTTTGATTGTACATTTGAATGAGAAACAATACTTTCAGGTAATTGTTAATTCATTTTCTTAGATTCAAAAACGATCCCACATAGCAACACACGGTGGGTGTCGGGATAGGCTGGTCAATACCATTTTTTAAAACATTTATTTTTGTTACCAATTGCAACATATAGTACATAAACAATTTTTTAATTTTTGTGAGCCAAAAAGATTTTCATGTGGAGTCACCCTATAGCAACCTATAAGGGTGGAATAATAATAAAATAATAAAAAATAATTTGATTGAAGTTTCTGTTATAGTCTGAAATGCTATTATTTTTGACAATAAGAAGTCACATGTTGGTTTTAGTATAAATTTGCCAAAAGGGAGTTGTTGTAAAGAGAAAATAAGTTTCAATGTTGTTGAGGTAGTTTGAGTTCCCACATAGCTCGATGTACGAGTCTATGATTTTGTCTTGTAACTTTGATATTATTAGCTTTGTTTTATTGAACACTATATACTACTAAGCAATCAACACTATAGTTGTATTCGTACAACGTTACAACAATAAGGTAATTACAGTAGTATAATTTGATGACATTATATAAATAGACAATAGTGATAACTAATGACTATTTAATTTAATTTTAAATATATACATGCAATGGTCGATTTTAAGCTCCCCCGATCCCGAATTGTACGACTGTACAGTTAACTGTCTGTCGATGGACGATGGCAAATTCTTTCGAGAGAAAATTAATTTTAACCCGATGAGTATAATATTATGATATGATGTAAACATGCCACAGTAACAAAAAAGGTAGATTTTACTGTCAAGCGAATTAAAAATGTTACGGAAATTAGAAATATATGGGTATGGTAAAATATGTTGATTTTAATGTAATAATTCTAAAATTTTAAAATTTACAAAAATAAAAATATCTCGCTAATCTTCTCAACCTTGATTATAAATAAAATAAAATATTATTTATTGTCTATTGTTGTTGTAAAAAATAAATATTGAAATGCTATAAAATAATTGAATAAAAGAAAAATACATATAATAATAATATTCAATGTAAGTCTGCAAATCGTTTTTAAGTTCAAAGCTGCAGAGAATATACGATATTTATCATTACATTTACAAAACTAAGTTACATTTTTAAAACACAAACAACCATGTTTGTTTTAGTTACGAGTATGTTATTTGTTTCTTTTTATGGTGAAAATTTGCTTTGTACTTACATTTCAGAAATATTACAATCGTAGTTATTATTTTTGTTCTAAAAAATAAATACACTATGATTCAAGTGAATATTTTACATGCATTATCTTCGTATACATCATACCTATACTATATTGTGTATTGATGAATTATTGCTAATATTGTTATGAGTTATGACAAATTTACTAATTTTAATTTGGTGATTTCACTTATAATTTGCAAATTTACACGACGACGGCGTTACTTATAAATATACATTTTTTCTACAGTGTACGAATACTTTTAATAATATAATCCATTAAACTCATTCCATATATCAGAATAATTCACAACACTGTAGAGTAATAGTAAATCGTGTAAAATGTAACATTGTCATTCATACAATGGTTGGTAAAATGATACGAATTGTAAGCACCTGCCTCGGCTGCCTATATCGCGTATGCTATAACATACATAATAAACATATTATTATTATGTTATGATTAAAAAATCAAAAGCTGTTAATGTTCTTTACGCCATATTATATTACGTCATTATCATCAATCATCATTCATCACCATCACTATTTTTACAAGGTTTCCTATGTACACACTGTTGGTAGGGACGTTATATTATTTCGTTTCACGAGCCTAACGCGTTATTATTGTTTTGTGGTGTTACGAAAATGAAATAATTTATTCTCTCGATCGGCGCGTAACGCTGTCCTATATAAACCTGTATGATTCCAGTATATACCTGAACGGTTGAACTGCAATCGAAAGCAGTGTGTACTTTATAATAATATTGATAATATATTCTTTGCACAAAATTATACGTGTGGCACGTCGTCCATAGAATTAATGACAAATCGCATTGCACGATCAGTAGTGGATACCTATAAGACGTATAATAATATAATAAATATGTGTGTGATGTAGGAACCCACTGCCAAAAAATTATTCATGAGTTTTGAAGTGTCGGAAAAATCCATAGATCGATATTCAATAATAATAAATAGTAATACTGTGGCTTGGTATGGAGCGGTCGTACGCTCAATCTGCGGTAGCGTCTGGCTGTCGTTGCTTGCGCTGGGATGGGTGACCACCCGGGTTTTCAGCAACACATCCTTGCCACACATTCAAACATGTTTCAACGAACCCCCCCCCCCCACAAAGTACCAGGCTAATGTTCTTGGTTGTCGAAGCCTTAATTCAAATAATAAAAAAAAAAATAATAATAATATTACGTAGGTTATAGATGTAGATTTTTCTAATATTAAACCAAAAAAAAATTAAAAATTTAGATTGAAGATGTATTATATTATACAGATACGTTTTATTTATTATACTAAAATGATTAGCTTCAAATATAATAGTATATCTATAATCAATTTACATGTTTCTTTCATTGAAATCGAATGTGTCTACATTAGGTATATATAGATAGAAATGAAACTGACAATACAATATGTCCAACGACTGTGATAAATTAAAACCTTTCGATTTGACTGTGTTCAAATAACGGAAGGCCGATGTATAGATAGCTCAGACAATCGACGAGTGCGGTGGTCGGCAAATGACTTGCTAGCGTGTAACATAGTTGAACAGTTCATAGATACTTCATGATCGGGTTATCATCGTCGCCGTCGTCGCCGATCCAATCGGAGCAGCCCATCTGGTGTCGAGAGTAAAAAAATGAAATGCTCTTCTGAACGATTACAAATTTACAATACACCTCTGATAATATACACTATAGAGTATGGGTATATAGGCATATTTATGTATTATGTACACTTTCGTTTCGTCACTAACCGGAACAAATTATCGATAATAATTAATAAAGGTATATCGGCTAATTGTTATACCAACGCATATGAATTATTTGTGCAAAAGAATCGATCTGCAGCTTAGGGCTTTATATAAGTACTTACATGGGTGAATGTATATTATTCATACACATATTCCTATAAGTACGAGCCCATTTTTTTAGTGAATATTCACCGCGAGTTTTTTCCCTTCTAGTAATCCCTTAAAAATAGTAGAAAGACCAAATCTCCACAATAACCTCTCCTGCCATACTCAGTTATTCGCCTCACCATTAGTGCTGAGAGTACTCCATATTCAAAATAACTGAGAGTAAAATTCATTTAAACCACTAACCTTTATTCTGCGAAATCCAATTAAATATAATTTGTTATCATACAACATGTTCTGTAATGATTGATATTGATTTTATAAATAACAATGAAATCGGAAAAATTGTTTTGTCGTATAGTAGATTTTGAGTGTGCCTCATCTTAAAGTAATTCTGTTTTTATAAAAAGAATATTATGGCGTGTACCTTATATGTATATAACAAATTAATATCTAATTAACAATTATACAATGAGTATTATGTACTTTCTAAATGTTTATTTGTGAAACATTAATTTTCTGCTTGCTTTCTAGTTGGTACCTCCAATAACACTATAGCCAAAAACTTATTAATAACACTTTCAAAATTTGGTTCAACATCCTTTTCTATTCGTAAAATGTCAAATGTTCAAATGCGTCGGTAGTCTCATAGAAGTTTTCGGGTAACTTTTATAGGACATCTTACTCATAACAAGGACCTCACATCTTACCATAATTTTTAGTATGGTTAGAAATATTTTCGTTGTGAGTGTTCAATTTGTGGATTTTATTTTCCTACATGTCGACAAAATATGAAATTTGTCATGATATATAGGTTTATATAGTTGATATACGTTATAATAATAATGTATCTAATAGGTAATAGTCAATAAGTAAATAACATGCAGAAAGTAGCAGTTGCATCTATAACACACTACAGAATTTAAAATTTCAATTGTAAGGTGCAATCGTGCTTATTCGTTGCTGTATGTAATACCACCTGTTAATGTACCACCTCGGTGAGCCGGAAAGAGACACGGCCGGTGGTTTTATCTTAGGACGACCAGAGTGCGCATCGCCTCGACAACGGCAGGTATAATCATTAGTGTAAAATGCTAGGTAGGTGTCCGTCTTCAATCATAGTATAAGTTCAAACTTGAGAATTTAAAGAGTTGTAGACGTCGAAGAGTTGTTTTTCTGCCCAAAACTGATAACTCGATTATAATATATTGTATTATACAGACGTTTTTAAGATCAGTCAACATCTATAACGAGTATACAGTTGACCGTTGAGTGAAAAACTCTATGAGCCAGACACGTTGCCCACAGATGTGTGCACTAGCCATTTCCTATCGTAAAAAACGCAAACAACTGAGTCCCGAACCCTCAAAATCATTCAAAGGCCTCGAGATTTAATCTGCAGACGATGACGCATACAAAAAATAATCATCTCATATAGTAAAATAATGCATAAACTGTTGCGGTGTGTGTGTAATTTTCTATACCCGAGTCAGCCCACAATACTATTGTTATTATACAGTGTGTACTGTGTACCGTGAATCTTATCCTTATGTCCCTTATATACTACGGCATATACACACATTAAAGGTAGGTACAACAAAGAGTTTTTTTCACCGACGAGTTTCAACAAAACCCGATGAGCACAATGTTAATCTATTATATAATAGAGAGGTTCTCAAACTGTGGGTCGCTGCCCAAAAGTGGGTAATGGTTTTATTTTTGGTGAGTCACTTTAAGTTTTTAAATAAATATATATTTGTAGATAATATAAATTATTTAATATTAGATTGCTATAGAGTCACCATCAAACTTGTTACTATTAAAGTAATAAATTAATTGGTTTTTATGAATTTCTATTTTATTTTATTATTACACATAAGATAACGTGATTTAGTATAAAAACATGTAATTTCAGAAAACAACATTTTTAATTTCTAATTTATTTTTGTTTAGTTAAACTATACATTTTTACTTAGTTCTAGTTTTGGAAATTTTGGGTTTAGAATACAAGTTGATGGATCAAAATTACTCGAAAAAAACGATTAATCCGAATATGATATTTAAGGTAGGGGCTGACATGAAACAAAAAAATGAATTAGTATTGCTCATGCGCAAAATACATGAGTTATGAAAATTATGAGTCATAGAAATTGATGATCCATTAGTCTAGTTGAAAGTCCCTCAAACAGAATTGAACATGATTAACAGCGTAATAATTGATAAAGTGAACTCTGTTTCCGCGGACACACAGTTTATTCGACTCGAGTCGAAACAGGTTTTGTTTTTGTTGTAACTGTGGTTCGCGAAGGTTGAGCTGCAGTGCTATACAGAGTAACACGACGATAATAGGCGAACTTAGAGTTTGACTTTTCGATGGTCTTTTACAATTTTTAAACACTACACAAACCATGTCACTTAATAACATTGAAATGTTATTTAATTATTTTTTTGTTTTAGGTAGGAGAGATCTACGGAGCTTGTCTACGGACAAAGCTTGAAATCTAAAATTGTCTGTAATATGCACACATATTATGGTCTATACACGCTTAATGGTCCCGATTTATTAATTATTTAAGTCCACGCTAATAGCTTATAGTTTAGTATACACTTATACTGGAAATAACTCGTTCCTGCTGTTCGCTGCATTATAGAACAATACACCGACGCTTTGTTTTCTTGCAGTGTGCCGTCGCATTAGAATAAGGGATGTATTGATATAAAATATATAATTGTTGAATATTATATGAAATCATTTTTAAAAAACGAAACATAGCAATAAATTGTCATAAACAACTAAACAAGAACGTGTATTCACTATTATATCGTGTTTTCAAGAAGTTAGATTACTCATTTGTACAGTTTATGCATATACCTAGGAGTAAGATTAGACACGATTTATATTTTATAAATATATTAAAATATCACAAACATGCCTATCACAGAATTGTGTGACTTTACTATCAGCTTAATTTTCAGAAAATGTAACGGTTAGCATAATATTGTGTAATAGTGCACAGATGGGATTATGGAAGTAGGTATAGGTAATAATAAATAATAATGTTATAGTATATTTCATCAGCAGGTATTTGTGTTTCAAATGTTTCAATATCCATTTTTATCAAAGAGGAAAGGCACAATGATTTTGGTGTAAACGAAAATGAATGTATCCAATAATCTATAAAGTGTATACAATAATGTATTAATCTTCAGTTTTAATTATATTTCCTTTAAAGGTAAAGCTGATATTATAAAATGACACTTACTAAAAATCTGAAGAAGCCATTAAATAATCATATAAATATTTCAATTACATGACAATATACACATAACACAGCAATCGCTACCTACATACAGCTTTCAAAGGGCAAAAAAATAATTAATAATACATTTAACTTAAAAAATTTGGCGGGAACGGAGAACGCAATTGTATGAGAAAAGGATTATTACAAGCATAGAAATTAATTTTAAGTCTCTAGTCACGTACCTACTGGTTTGTATGAAAAAGGAAACCATATTATTATTTTTTATATCAAGTCTAGAATAGATAAACCTGGAAAACAGTGTTTTTGAGCTATATGTATTAATTTGTGCGCAATGTTGAGTGGTAAGGGGGGAGGGGGTGGTAATTTTGGTACATTGAATTATATGATGTAATATTATAATATTGATTTAAGAGGGACTAAGTAATAATATCCACCTCTCATAGAATTGTGCCCATAGATAATTTTTTTTCGAAATTTCAAATATTGGAACAATAATGTATTATTGATATTTATATAAAAAATAGATATGGATACATATTTCAATATTTGATTCTCAAAAGCACAAATCCAAACTAATTCCAATCTATTGGTACACGAAAACTTTTCTTCGGTATTTTTCATCACGTCTCACATAAGTTATATAAGTTATTACTTATTATATTATTATTATGACTTATTATTACTTATTATTATTATTACTTATTAATACTTATTACTTATTATAGTATGTTGTAAGATACAACATATTTGATTGATAATTTATATAAATAAATGTAGTCACGTTATAATAATAGAGATAATTATTGCGTTTTTGAATTGTGGCAGTACAGTGTAAAATATTGAATTTTACAATATATGCATAAATTATATTATTATGTATATTGTATACGATTTAGGACTAACAATACAACAGTTTCTGAAAGTAATTTCCTTATAGCGAAATGCTGAAAACTTCTTTTGCCATAGGTATTAATTTACTTTGCGGTGAAACGTATTTTCTCTTCAATATGATATCATGAAATAAAACTGCACAAAAATATCTAAATGTATTTATAAATATTATATATGAATATATATATGTACCAGGTTGCACTCGTGTGCGCGCGCGCCCACACACACACACACACACACACACAATCGAAGATATGACAATTCAACATTGAAATCGCATTAGGACCTCGCATGATACACTCTGTATAATAAATATATACGCGTCGTGTTTCAACGTGTCTTCGAAAACGGATTCTTGAACAGGTTTATTACTATACCTATTACTATATTTTTTTTTAACAACACACATACAATACACATATACTACACGCACACACATTTTATTATATTATATAATATCGTCTTATAGTATAGATATATAATATTATTATGGGCGTTCACGCACTTGGTTTGGCGTATACAATATAATAATAAAATGTTCTTTGTGCTACCAGTGCCTACCAAAATGCAGTATACACCTAACACTATTGTACGAGAGTAGTCCGAGGACCTATGTAGTATGTATATGTATTATGTTTATGTAGGTACATGTTTTTTTCGGGTGGACCCCAAGTGTGCCTTGGCAATTTGGCGTACACAATACCGAAGTCTTTTATTTACAGGTTGCAACAGGTCCGCACAAGTGCAGTTTCATTTATTATACATTTGTATAAAATATGTGTATTGTACATATATATTATATATGTTATATGAACTAAGGAGTGAAGGCCCTTCGACCTTTCTGTATAATATATTCAATATTTCGATCCGACGATAGTGGTAAATAATAAATGAATTACGGATGAGCAACAATAATAATATTATTAGAATTATATTAAATATTATCTCCACTATTGATTTATTCATAACAATAAAAGTATTGATATAAGCATTACATAAGAATAATTATAACTTTATTCTGAAATCTGTCATAGAATAACCTAACCTAACCTTATGCACAAATTTGTGAGTCGTACTTCATAACTAATGACGCTGTCCCTGCGCCTGCAACAGTTGTTAGCCATGTGTGGTTGGTGGTTACAATACCGTAATATGGTCTTCCCGATGTCTTCTGTATTATCCTTTGAAATTGGTTTTCTATTTCATAACAGTAAGTATTATTTTTTGGTTCATCGATTTTCAGAGCTGTTGATTTCCATGTAGCTCTACATAGATAGTTTCATGTTTCAACCTAACCTAACCTGTAGAAACTATACCTGCATACTTTATATAAGATAATAAAATAGATATTATATTTTGGATTCATTGATATTCATCGTATGAAAATCATCAAACAATGCAATAAAACGTAAATGAGCTTATTGCAAGTGAAGATTATCCTACTTTATTTTATGTTCACTATTTTTTTATTTATGAATGAACTACCTATGTAGACTACATTCCTAAATTAACCTTGAACGTTTAGGTGTATAAGTATATCATAGCATAGCATGACTAATAAAACATAGGTATTGATTATCTCGGTAGGACATTTGACGTCAAACAGAAGCTCCACAATGTGTAATTGACATATTTTATGAATTGCTTCATGCTTGTAATTTATTATAACGTATCCTTTGAGTTCGTATAAATACCTCAATCTATAATTTGAACCGGTCTATAATTGGTGTATCCGTTTAGTTTTATATCATTAAAGAAATTTATGAAAACAAAAACCAAGAACTGAATCTCATTCACAGCATATTTTTTTGTGTGTAAAATATCAAATAATATATTTTTATAAAATGCTTGATACCCAAATAATTATTTTGCCCGATTCCACCCTATAATATTATATTACCCTTTCGAAATAACATTTCTAATTTCCGTAGAGTTTTACAAAAGACTGAATATCCGACTTTTTATCACTTTTAGTTCTGTTCAGAGTTAAAGTTTGAACTAAACTAAGCCGCCACCCTCATGCTTATAGATGGTTAAAATATTAGGAGTAATATTATACCTACAAGACATACCAGGTGAAAGCCTCACACGCATGTAAATTCTTACACTGTTCCACGGGATTAATTGGTATACCTATATAGTATGTTCATACACTAGACAATAAGTAGGTAACTTATTACAAACCAAAAAAAAAAAAAAAAATAGCAATATAATGTTGTGTAGAAATTTTGATTTTGAGCCACATACAATCTAATTTACGGCAAGATATAATAATTTATACTTATGTTAATGAACTATATAATTAATGAAATTAATATCAACACAAAAAACAAACCAACTTAATCACACAAACTTGACAAAAGTTATGGTCAGTCTTAAGTCTAATTAAGGAGACGAGACAGCTTACTTATCTAATACTTTTGTATACGAACATACTTAATACATACCTATCAGAATTGTTAATACTAGAATTCATAGTCAATGTCATTACTTGTTACATTAATTCAGCTTGTATAGGAACTAGATATCCGGCTTTTTAATATGTCTTGTGTAGAAATTGAAGTTCAAATGTTAAAATGATCTAGTTTATTGTAGATGTATGAATATGAACCGTAAATTATACAAAATATAAGCATATTATTATGAATGTTATCACTAACAAAATGTTCGAAGAACCTTTTAATATATATTTTCAAGTTTTTTGGCCGAGTGAAACATTTTATACCGACAATTATAGAAAAATATATAAATATGCAGCTCAAAAAGAGTCAAAATCTTTTTAAAATTTAATAATGTGGAAAATGCTATGATTTATATTTTGTGGAAATTTCAAATTTTTACTGTAATTTGATTTTGAATTACAATAGAATAAGAAAATTGATTTTGTTAATTTGTAGTTTTGCGTAAAAATGTATGTTTTTTGATTATTATAAAAAGTATTGAGAATTTTTAATTTTGACCTTCCTAAAGCACCAACTAGATTAATTTCCTACCTTAAATATTGAAGTTGAAAATCAAACCATTTTTCCTACTACAAATCATGTACACATATATAGGTTACATATCGACAGAATCCATTTCAAACTCAGTTTGCTCATAAATAAAATAGCTACATTTTTTGTGTATAAGTATACAATGTGCCATTCATATGCGCAGAGTTCATTTTACCGTAAAATACGTAACCGAATGCCTTACTTATGAAAATCTTTATATAAAATGCAACCTTCCGGACCAAATACTTTCAACTCTCAACTCTTATCCCGATCAACCTTCACATTGATTAGTTTATTCATAATCTCTAAACTTAAACCTTACAGATTTCATGCATTAAATATATTAACGAGGTTCCACGCACACCGTGTTTTTGACCGTGTATTGAAATTAACAAATAAATAAATTATAAATTACTCGATAAATTGAAATAATCATTATTTTATCGATCTTAAATAAAAAAAATTGTCATATTATACTTTTATTGATACCTAATAAAAACAAATTAAACTTTTATATAAATGTTATTATATATATATTAGGTTATTAATTGTATAGAATATTTGATCAATAATAATAATCAAAAAAAAAAAAAAATGTTATTAATATTGGTGCAATTTGAAATGATCACTCGTTATTGGTCAGATAAAATAACTTATCAATGTATTATGTATGTATAATATGTGTAAGTACTAAGTATGCTTTGGTGAGTACTGATATGTTATTACTTATTGGTAATGAATTTTTGTTTTGACGATACTAGGTATGTTAAATAAAAAAATAATATTAAAAAAAATTAAAATATTTTAAATTATATACAATTTGAAGCTCATATTTTGTAGTGTAATGTATAGTAGGTTACCTAACCTAACCTATCTATCCTTAAATGCAGTCTGAGGCAGTGGTGTACCTAGAATTTCTCAATGGAGGGGGGAGGGGGCTAAACAAAGTACCTAAATCAGAATTTGATATATGTTACCTTATAATATAGTTCGTTATATTCCGTAACTATAATAACATCTACAAATAATTGGTAATACGAAAAATATGTTTCTTCAAACTGTTTTCAGAAATATCATCGTCTGTACTTTGCCTTTTGTTGTATACGATGTATACCACAATACGGCCAATGTAGGAGGGGAGGCTAAAGAAGGCTGGGTACACCACTGGTCTGAGGGTTTTTTTGTGCACATAAATTCGTGCCCTAGAAATAGAGTATTGCTTTACAAATTACTTACTTTGTTAGGTATTTAGTTATTTCGATTAAGTACCGATCGCTAAAATACTATTATGTGACACTCACTATTATAATCTTCCTTTTATTTCCTTGTGGCACCGTTATTTTAATAGCTAGTCAGATTCAACGCACAGCGAAATCAATACAAAGCTTACCCACGTCGTTTAATCACTATAACTATTTACGAAAATCTATGTATAATATGATTTACGACACTATGTATAGATAAGCGGATAATTGTACCCCGAGTACCCGGTTTACGGTTATAAATTCAATGCATTGTTATACCTACTCGAGACGTTATCTAACAGTATGATATTATTATGTTATATTTATCTGTCTGCATCACAACCAAATAATAATAATAGTAATATAGGTTATCATACGAACATGCATGTCTCGTGAATTATGATGCATAATATAGATCTGAAAATATTTGTCGATGAAAAAAAATAGAAATGTTATTATAGTGACAAAATATTGTAGTCTTAAATGCATAGTTTTTATGCGTGGTTCATTATTAATAATTCACAGTAGGTACCATCGTATTCGAAACAATGCAATACAAAATTACCAAGGTAATGAATTATCAGGACGGACAGGTGAACACAGACGGACAAAGTTCTTCACACGCCATAAGATGGTATAAGTACGCCTGTCTTCAACCCGCTATATTGATAGTTTCGCTAAGTGGTGAATATTAATTATGGTATGAAACTAAATATGGATAAATACTCAGTGACGAGTGATGACATTATAATAATCACCTCTAATTAATTTTTTACAACTTAATACTAATTAATTATTAGCAACTATTATGTTGATTATATTTTAAATTATTTTATGTAAAACTTAGTTATCATCATTAAATTAAGAATTATTATTATTAAAAAAACAGGTTTATATTTATACGTCTGTAGACTATTCTAGGTTATACAATTTGAAACATAGATCACAATTCCAAAATCAAGAGTTGATATACTCGCATGAATAACTAACAAACATAAGGATAAAAACAAGGACAATATGAAATGCATATTACCTAGAATTTAATATGAACTTAAAAACCAAATGATTCTCTAATTAGTTTAGTTATCATTTGGGGTTCGCGCACTGCTACTAGAATTAATTTTGCAACTATTTACTGACGAGAACTCAAAATGCACTTAAGAAAACTCACTATCCAAGACAATATTGTGAATTGTGATATGAGTAGATATCATTGTGATGGTAAGGACCCCAAATGTATCACATCTCAACTATGCGTTTGGCGAAGACAATGTCGCTTTCCAAGACGCACGAACATTGCACGTCGCATACTTAGGATTACAGCTTACACAAATCACAATACCTATCCGAATATTTGAGGCTACATTACTCGAGGAGAAGATTTTACAAGGGTATGTTTATTGCATCCACCCCGACCATTACATCCCGACAACTCGATCGATAAAGAGTAGACATTATACTATCTAGTGAGCAATCGTCCTTCGAGATACATGAGTAAATATGCACCACAGAGTCGGTGGTAAAAATCTCATTCGGCTGCGGTCCCATATTTTATCGGCTGCTGGCCACCGTGGGAACTTTGCTGGTTTGGAATCCGTTTGTTTTAGAAAAAAACTAGAACAGCCGGCTAAATAGGTTGGACAGTAGTGGTAACTTAAAAGCCACCGACGCTTACTTTTTTAAAACAATATTTTTTTGATAAAATAATTTGAATAAGAAAATCGTAGTTTTCTTGTTCATCGATTTATAAATCTCTGGATATGATATATATTGATATTTGATGTACCCACATAAAAGATTAAAATAAGATGTAATACATATTTTTTGTTTCTATGGCCCGAAAATATGATAAATATGGTCCATGAAAATAGGGTTTCTCTTCACTGTATATACTTGTACACATTTCCAGAGCTATATCAAACCCGGTCTGACTACAAGCCGAAGTCTATGGTTGAACGTAAATTATTGTTATTATCTTCTCGTCCATCAGTTGCTGTTATAAGACTGACGAACAACGAGTTCATGTATAAGTTAATATTAAATACATTATTTTTCAATGTCGTGATTTATAACCTCAACGTGGTACACATACGCATTATATACAACTGTTGCAGTTGCAGATAAATGAACGTAATATTTTTATACATTTTTGTCTTCCAGTTGAACTTCTATGCGGCTTAGCCTTAGGTGGTGGTGATGGTGGGTACACAATACAAAGCATTGGTATATAGCAACAGTATAATAGTATACTATACCCATAGTACCTACAACTGTAATTATAAAGTACAATAGAATTTACTGAATAACAACGTATCGTATTATTGAGAACCACTAATTATTAATTAACGACGGAGAACGCACTAAAGTTCTAGCTTTTACTAGACATTGTTAAAATTGTACGGTTAGTATTTATTGTATGATGACGAATGGCTTATAATTAATACTATTAACAAAGCTAATTAAAGCAGACGGCTTACTGTTGGACATTATGAAATTTTATTGATTGAAATAATTGAAATTTATATTTAAAAAAAAACCTATAGATACGGAAAGTGTCCATTGTTGGCACGTATGTAAAGTTGGCCTACAGCTATATTCTGTTTGTTCGCGTTTATAACTTTAAATTATTGTGGAATTACTATTATTTTATTCGATTAGTTGAAGTAAATAATCCTAATAAACTATCTTTTTATAAAATATTCGAAATATTTACTTTTATACTTAAATTTGAAGTTTAAGCATACAATTTATGCTCTTTGTGTTATGTTTTCTTCTACTACAGCTTTTATATTTCAAACTGGTTAGCTTGTGTACAGAATATGTAATAAGATACATTTCACTGTAAATACAATCTATGTGAACAAATTTAGTTTGCCGATTCAAACTGTCAAAAACTTAAACGATAACATTATTCTTGCTTCAAATGGCACTAAATGACCCAAATAAATTATAATCCTCCTTATTCTAGTACTAGTACAGTAGTATCACGTATCATATATTTTATGATCATTTTTCTTATCGATTTTTTGTTCAGCCAAGGTTATACACTATGCTATTAAGTTTGGGCATAAAAAATACTTTAATAATAAAATCAATGGTTTTGCAAATTACATGTAATTTTCAATGAAAAACGTTATTGCATTGATAATTATTTTAATGTGTTGTCATTTTAGTTAGTACTTTGTTATATTATTACATGACTCACGATGACGTCAGATGTATTTAAACGACAACATTTAATTGTTAGACAATTATTTGTATATTTTGACAAAAAAATAAATTGTTTATATAGAAAAATTATACTTAACCATAATATTATATTTATCATAGAATATAAATTGGGAAATCAAATAGTACTGTGATTGATCATAAATAGACAAGTGTGAGTATTTTGTTCAAAATATTTAGGCATAAGTGCTCTGTATATCTAATATAACTCTCGCCAGACCGTTCGTCAGGTTCAGCTCATTACATTGTTACAATATCAATACATAATTATTTATTTATTTTTAGATATTTAAGCTTTCGATTCAAATTATAGAACGTTGCTTAAAAGTAATGTACCTAGGAAAAGTAGTACAGTTTAGAAATAATAAGTATAAACAGTTAATAAAACATAATATAATATACTGGATTATTCATCCAAAAGGATTGATCCTCGTTGGTAATTTGTGAGGCTAGATCATACCATAGTTAGTGCACACTGGCATACGTTGGGATGAGAAAAGGAAATATAAGTACATACTACAATGGTGGGATTTTGAAAGATACTAACCTTTAAGTATGGCTTATGATTTATGAAGGAATCTTAAATTGTCTTCGATCCTTCTGTCAAACAAAGAGGATTTGCCAAAAGACTGAAGTATACTTGAATGTAGTTGTGTGGTTTTATAGTTGTTGCTCAATCTTGAGTACAAAAACAGTAATAAGTACCGGCGTCCTCTGATTTAAAATTATTTAAATTATTGACGCTTATTGTACGGTAAGTTTGTTATCTGAATAAATCTGCGCAGATTATAATTTATAACCACAGCATTACTGTATTTTATAATTATACCACCACAGGGTAGAATAATAATAACAATATTAATATTATAATTTATTGTTATATTACAGAAACAATATGCGAATCGTGATGGCTAAGTTATGATGTGCACCGTGGATTAAACATATCGATTATTATCGATTAGGTGTTATAAGAATGTATAATAATTTATAATATTACATATATGGTTACAGATAATAACTAATATTATTAATCGTGACTTGATGACTGAAATAATCATTGATGTCTCGACGGCCGACCACGATAATCACATCACATCTGTTGTGCGCTGCAGGACGTCATCCGCTGTTGCCACCAAAGCTCAAAGACCCAAAGTCACATGTCACTTCAAGCATTCGTGGCATTTTGCGCGAATCGCGGTTTCGCCAAAACAGGCACTGCATAATATTAATTTAATCTCGATAAAGTGCCCACCACATGACGGTGAGCGAGTGGGCCAACAGAAGATCGAATATCAAGTATACACACTACACCCGTATGGGTGGGTAGTGGGTACCTAAATAATATTAATAATAATCTATTCAAATTAGTGAAACGGACAGGAGGACAAAAGTACAGATAAGAAGTTATAAGATATTAAAACAATATCGGGATTAACATAAAAGTACAATTAATTGGTAAGAATATAATGACAGAAAATAATTTTGTATAATCAGTTATAGCATGTAAGTACATTGTCATTATTTAAACTTTAGTTTAAAATCAAGCCCAGATGTGAAAAGGAAAAAAATCGGCATTTGCCGAGAGTTTATTAAATGAAGTCATCTGGAATAGGATGGTTATTGTTTAATAATTTTTGCTGTGCGACGGAGGTGTGTAAATGGAAGTAGAACGGTTATTGTGGGCAGAGATGTTAAAAGGGATACAATTTAATAGATTGGGAGTATCAATGTGCCCATTACTTAATTTAAAAATAAAAATAGTGCTAGCTAGTTGAAGATATGCTTGATATGGGGATGTTTATAAAGAATCTAATTTGTGTATAATCGTGCACCGTGGCACCTATTCAATAATATAGTTATATTCAATTTAAAAGCTATAAATTAAGAAAAGTGGTTTTAAATGAGTTCATTAAAATCAATGTAAGTTTAGAATATAGACTCCAATGTCACTCATGGTGAATTTTCCGATTCGTATTCTAACTGTATTACTCCGACCTAAAGTGCAATAGCTGCAGAGAAGCTCAAATATTTAACCTCCGACGAGTGACGCTTAACATAGCCCATTGAATGCAGATTTCTCACAAAATGGTTGCTATTTCTCGAAAATCTATGAGGTTATTAAAAGCTTATGCCTATAATAGGGTGTTTAATTAATGCATAATAATATGACATTATTATGCTGTCGCCTGACCAAAGCAGCGACTGTGTGTCGGACGCTTCGTAAATCGCAAGTCCCACAAAATCGACGTGGAACACCCGTCGTGTGCATCGTACATTTTATTATATTGTACCGACAATATACATACGACATGGCGTCGATAGGAAGTGATCAAAATAAATTGGTTGATTAATACACAATAATATTTTTGTCCGAACGCTAACACTCAGTATTATCTGTATCAACTATGGCATGCTATGCAACAACCGCTGGGCCGATATATTATATATTATAGTATTTTGCTAAGTTCGAGATAAGTGACTCGAAGGTCGACAGATATTTGAGTGGTGTACGTATTATCTATAGGAATACGCGCCAATCCCGTTTGGATTAGTTGGGGAAAAATAATAGTGAATATACCAAATTGGCCAATTGTCTAAGTACATAGGTCATATAAATATACGTGGGTACAGGAGACATGAGTTAAAAAAAAAAAAGTAATGCATTTTATTCAATAATTCATTAACTACTTTTTGTATGCAAGAAATGTTTATCATCAAATTAATTTTTGTTATACTGTGACTGTGTTAAGGAAAGTGAAAACGAACACGACGAATCAGTTTATTAAAGTGAATGTGATATTAAGAAAATAAGCTATGCGCGTATTATTTCGATCGGTGCAACTCCTGTATCGAAGTATTACATTAGGAATTGGTATATAAAGACAGTTCGGATTATATAATAATAGTAAAATATGATATCATAATTAGTAATGACTAAAATGGCCTATTTCTGAACGCTTTTGTCTTTCACCTCTCCGGACTTGCGGTTATATCCGAATTGGTTCCCATGCCTGAAAATCGACATATTTTGAACACAGTATAGTTATAAACTTAATATAAAAAAAACATTGAAGTTTGGAAAATTCAGGAAAAACCTTGACGAAATAACCACTATATGTGTCGTAAGACGACTTTGAGTGTATACCTAATACGATAAGGTATAAAGTAGGTATTATCATGAATTATCGTCTGTTCCTTCATAAGCCGACGGCACATAATTTGAGTATTTTTGTGCAATGTAACTCAGCACAAGTCTATCCGATCTTATTGCATATTATTGTAGTTCGGTTCACAATGTACAGTGTAACGATGAATGTATCCAAGTATCCAATTCGGTTTATGACTTGTAAACAAATTCCACGTTTTGTTTTTGACTACTCTAACGACTTTTTTTTTATACTGCACCAATAATACGATGCACCATGCACGTCTGGGTGGCAGTAAAAATAATGTTCGGAAGTATAATATAAAATACACCACATGCATGCAGTAGAAAACCGTCTACCGGGTCATAGTGTTCAGTAAGTTGTTTTGATGCATGTAACTTAAATTAATTAGTCAGTCCCCCAGAACCGACAGTACCGTACCGGCAGGTCAATTGATATAAAACATCAATGTAATATATAAATGTTATAATATATTATTTTAATTATGTATACACACATTTTTAAAGAGGATGATATATCGTATTATGTTCGAACTGAATAGTATTCTCGTTGTATGCACTTGAACAGTTTCTTCATAACTGGTCACCACACGTTATGTTGGTACCAAATCTGTGTTACTTATAGGTAGTAGTAAAATATGCTAATAGCCAATAGGTGTGTATTCGATATTAAAATTTAATATTATTTCATACCAGAGGTATTCAAACTTTTTCATCCCACGGCTCCTTTAAGTCTTCACAAAATGTTGACGGCTCCCAAATTATAAATGACAAAAAAATCAATGTTTATGTGATTGTAATTTATATTTTATAATTTATTTACCATATTACATTTATAAAATAAATTAAAGCTATATTTAGCGAATGATTGTTGTAGACAATTCAACGTTTCCCAACCTCAATGATATTAGTAAACGTTTTTCGTAAAAATATTTATTGGTTTTCAATTATACTACGCGGCTCTCTTCGACAACTCCCGCTACGCCCCTGGGAGCCGCGACTCACAGTTTGAATAGCTCTGTTCTATACACTTGTTTTGGGTAAGAACTTTATCGATTTAGTGTCGAGTGTTTGAGATTTATTATAAATCATCACATAATAATAATACATATTTTGAAATCTTCCCTCCGGAAGTGATGTGTCATGATTAAATCGGGGACATATTTGTAAACATTTTAATGACGGTTGTTTCGAAAATACAAAGTTCACACTGTACAAGTTGAATATGGGATGATGAACTAATTGATCTAAAATGAATTAGTGCATAAAAAAAAAAATGAACAAAACCGTAGTACAGGTCATAAGTCAAATATAATATAGGAGTAGTGACTTCTTATTGTCATATTATTAAAACTTGTTTTTCTGTAATCGTATAGTACATATATAGCATATTTGCTGGTGTCGACGACAACATAAATAGTACACAATATATTGTGTTCTTTTTGAAAAGAGTGCTTCTGACCGAATGTTAATTGGAACCAGTTAACTTGTGTACAGGCACACAACGAGCAAGCATGCATCCCGCGCATAAAAGGTTTATGGTTGTGACAATTACTGGTAATTAAGACTCTTGCATTTGGTCAATTGTTATAATTTTGTTTGTGTACGTTTAAATTGCTCAGTATTTAAATTAAAGTCGGAGTTTATTTATTTTTATCACTGCAGCAGCGACGTTTGTTTGTGGATTAGAATTATTTAGTAAAATCAATGACAAACATCGATTTCTTTGTTTTTTAATTAACTGTCAATATTTAACTTCCTACTATAATAATATATAGGTAATAATATGATGTGTACTTTATAGTTAAACAAAATCTTAGAGATTACAATAGTAGTAATATTTTTACAACATTGAATGTTTGTCTCATATGCGATGTATATATTATAATCTGTACTCAGCTCGAAGAATGACAAATCAAGGGTTAAGGAAGGAGAAGGATATTTTTGTTATTCTCATATATAGACGTAATATTTCATCACTCTCTCTACATATATATTATTTAATATTTGTTTTGTTATATGTGCATGGAAAACTTATCGGTTATTAATGTGTGCTCGTCTTTTCTATTTCGGAAAACCACCGTGACACGCTGCGTTCAAGCGGAGCGTATACGTAGTTCTTTAGTGGTAGAACAATAATACTCCTTTAAAGTGTCACCGCGGATTCTGCTGGCGAAGATTTTCAAATTATATTATATACGTACATAATATATAATTTGTATTTACGTACTGCCATGCAGGTCACACGCATACACTAATCAAGTCTAACCTACCACGCTCGAGAAAGAGGAGATTGATGGCGTGAGTGACAGACAAACAAGGAGAGAGAGAAAGAGAGAGAGAGAGAGAGAGAGACTGTTCTTTGTGAGCATGCATACACACTTTGGACCACATCACTACAAGTACCTAGGTATACTAAATTACGTGTTATATACTTATATACCTACTAGTGCCTACCCGTATATCGAGATATCAAAACCACGCATCACCGTATTGTAATTTTCACGTTTATAATATTATCATCATATAAATTCTCGATTTTGAAATCAGATTTGTCGTGGAGTGTATTCAGTACTCGAGTTAACGTTTTTCTTCACATTTTTAATATTATTGTGTTCATAAGTCACGCAAAATTAAATTGGAAAAATTGGAATTTGAAAATTATTCATATTCAATTTTATCGGTAAGCTTGATCGAAAATGTGGGAAACTCTGTCACGTGATATAATTATTATTATTGATCCATTCACTTCAACAGAGGTTATAAGCGTAAAGCGTGCTAATATTTTTTAAATATAATTATGATTGTTAATGGTATCGCACAGCGTATAACTATGATATATATATATATATATATAAGCGTAAAGCGTGCTAATATTTTTTAAATATAATTATGATTGTTAATGGTATCGCACAGCGTATAACTATGATATATATATATATATATATATATCATATATGTATATTAAATAGGTACCTACGTGTCTCTTTTGTTTGTTTTTACATAGACTTTAATAGTTTGCTATATTATATATTATTATGTCATGCTATTTTCTCCGTCTGTGCCTGTACAATTGAATATTACCATAATATTTTGATGGTTGAAGCGAGATCGCACGACGAGGCACCGCGCACGCTCGTTATCGTGTAGACACGTCGCCGCAAGAGAGTATTCTATTAAAACGCTGGCCTCGGGCCCACGGGGATCTAGCGGTCGTTATTTATCTTCGCTCGTGTGTGTATAGAGGTACCTACCCTCCCGTCGGTTATATATTTTTCTTCTTGAAATAGTAACGCTCAAACCAACGTCATCAGTTTTTTTCTGTATAAACGGGCGACATTCGTGGTACCGCGTATGAGAAGGGCTGGCAGCAATTATTAAAAAAAAAAAAAATCCGACATGCTGACAACAACAATGTTATGTTATAACGCTGTGCAGCGATCGAGCGATACGTCCAAACCGCGCGGTATCGTCGTCCGACCCAGTTTTCTTATCCACCGATTCAGTAGATGACAAAAAGACGGAGAGTAAGGGTCATCATGACATCACCAGCGATTTTTTTTACTTTGATGTATCGTTTCGTTTTTGGCTTTTTCAGGTGCTCCAAAAATGTAATCTTGTACGCACATAACCTACTTACAATGATGATTTAAATCATATGTTTCACGACTATATTATTCTTCAGTAAATATATTTTTATGCATAGTATAAGTGAATAGCCCAATAGGAATCATAAATACAATAGGTATTATTTATACTCGAGTACATATTATATATGTTGTGAATATAATTTTCTTAAGTTTTCAACACTTAAAAAAATCTAAAACGTGTAAAAAGTAGAATTTAGAATTCTAAATTAAGTGGTTTTTTAGTGGCTGTTGTCTGTAGGTATTTTTGAAATTCAAGTATTTAATTTCAAAAACATAACATTTTAATTTATTATGATAATTGTATTGTTTGAAATTTATACATATATATCAGATTATATATTCTCTACTGATCGTTTCTTTTATTGACTATATTTTGTTCGAATTCCTCTTTCTCCATATTATGTACTTCTAATATGTACTAATGTTTCCAAGTTTTTTTCAGGTGTCTTTTTTCTATTTAAATTTCGTAGGTAGTAGATACGAAGTACCTATAGAGAATATATTTTTTATGTCTTCGTCCAACCAATCGGTTAGGTTATAAACCTACTGAGAAAAAAAAAATAAAATAACCTACCTAACTCGATTGATATAATTTTATTATTTTAAACAATTATCTGAATAATTTATAAGCAATTCGACCAAACAACTAAATAAATATAGTTTTTATGATCGGTTTTCTTGTTATGATTAAATTTTATGGATAGAGTGTATCCGTACATGTACAGTATGTGTATACTCTATAGTATAGAGTCTATACAGTATACGTTTTGTTATTATTATTATCGTTCGCTACAGATGCCCTATGTGGATAGCTGTTTACATTGTTTTTTTCAAACGCTTAAGCATTATTTGTGGTAAATTCGAATGATTCGATTGCAGTGGAGTTTATTATACGTTCTGTGTACAGCTAAAATGCAATAATGGACCGTTCTGTTAATGTATATTATTATGATGTTACGAATGTGTATTATTATTAAACTTTATTTATTTATTGTACTGTTACATGAAATAAATTATGAATACGTTTACTATGGTTAACCATAGGCGAGTCACAAGAAATATTGAAAATCATTTGTCAAATGGATTTGCTTGCGAGTCACAACGAAATTGTACTACATGCAAGTGTACGGTGTCCAATATTATAATAATTAATTCACTTGATAGTTTATAAAAAACTTAATCAGGCATCTAAATCATAATAATAAATTACAGAATATATTATGTTATTATAATATATTATGATGATGTCTGTGATATTTGTATACCAGAAAAAAAATACCAAACAATTGTGTTAAATATCTTTCCTATACGCCTAACATTTTTGCAACTCAAAGGTGGGCATTTCACTACCTGTTGTTACCTACACCTAATGTTTAGATATTTATCTCACGTCACTTAACTTGGTATAAAGAAAAAACAAATTGAAATTAACATTTAAAAAAAAATTAAAACATTAATAATCATTATATTATAGGTATAACGTATTTTAGTCTTATTTTTTTTTTAGTTTAGTATCTTCTATAGAGATTTATTTATACTGTAAGGTTTCTTTTTCATTTGAAAATTGTTACTTTTGTTAAAATACATCTTGTGACTAGTATTCGATTAATTTTGCAGCAGCCATAAAAATGTCACAAAAACATACATATTATGTCATAACACACGCAATCAAACGTCAAATGAAAACAAATTGAGCTGTTTTAAAACTTTTAAAATTAGTTATTATAAATGAAATCGTTTTGAAAAAAAATAGGTCAATTTGAAGCGAGTTTGCAGCAATAAGTGCACTGTGCACTACATCGCTAACATATATCATTTAAACTAATGTGTTTTAGATTATGAATAGGGCGAGGGAGCTGTTGATATTACAACGAAGAGGGTTTTTATCTGGATAGAACTTTAATATGTTTTCAACACATATATAGAGATTGCAATTTTATTCATGCAGGTATTGAGAAAATTACGAGCACCAACAAAAAAGAGCGGGATAAAAGAAACATATCCGTTTCGTATACACTTTAATTATATTGTCATATTTTGCGTGATAAGTGTCAGTTTTTTTGTTTTGTAGTTAAAATTAATGTTTTGAATTTTTCAACATCGCGCGATAACAGTTAAGAGGAATGTTAAGGAAAGTCTAAACATAACAAACTCAGTAAAGTTGATTCGAATAACATCTAGTGATTAATGCAGTTTTAGGGCACCCATCAATTCTGTTTTTAATGAAGATTTATTTTTAAAATCCTTCATAATTAGTACATTTTTCTGAAAACAAAAATTATCTATGGTATATGCTAAAATGCAAAACAAATTCACAAATTACCTAACAAATGTCAACGGGACTGAATATATTTTTTGTTTATTCAATTATTCGAGAAAATGTATGAAGGAATTTTATGAAATGCTGAAATATAAAATACTGTAATGTGAAACATTTCAAAGAAATAAAAATCAATTCTTATGTCATGTGAACAGTTGTCAACAGTTAAAAAAAGTGCCGACATTCTTTGGTACAGTAAAAACCAAAATCGATTTTGAAGAAAATTCCACTGAATTTTATGGTCGTTTTATTGAGTTATATGCTATATTATTGGCAAAAATTATTCAATTTACTGAATTAGGAAAACAATAATACTATTATAACTTTCACTATATTTATAAATAAATAATGATACTAGGCAGCATCTACTTTTCTCAAAATTGGTTTTTTTGTACAATGATTTGTCATCAAATTTAAATTTGACACATTGACTCGGGTACCTATATATTCAATGTGCTAGGTATTCTCAAAACCTACTACGTAGCAGACGTGACTATGTGAGTTCCCCGGTTTTGGTTTTACCGAAATTTATGTTTGCTATTAGATATCTATGTAATACAGGTTTCGGTGATATACAATTTTATTATGACCAAATCAAGGGCGTTAAAATTTAGTAGTTTTGTTCAAACTGTCAAGCTCGCGACGGGACATCTTGAATTGATATTCACCACTGTAATACTTAAAATAATAAAGGTTAGACACTTATTGTGTGTCTACTTTCGTAGGTGATTTTAAATTTTATCTAACCGTTTTACCACGATGACATTTTTTTTTTTTTTGATTGTATATAGTTGTGCTTGGTAATTGGTATATGTCTCATATATCAGTTATATACAAGCATACAGTATACAAACTTATTATAATTTGTCCCCTTTTTTGATAAAAAAAATAAATCAAAATAGCATCTAAAACATCAGAAGGTGATGGAAATGTTGGGATATTCAGTGAACAATAGTTGACTATACATATTAATATATTATAATAATTAATAATTGATACCCAGTGTTGTTCGGACGTTCAGAATATTGCAGACTTCGTTACGTTTGATAGGCGAAAGAAACAGATTTATTGAAAATGAAGAACGAAGGTGTAGTATGTTTATTTTGTCATTAAGACTCAATTAAGATATAATGAAGCAAGCCGTAGAATATACTATATTATAGTTGATAGTACTGCTGGTATTGTTACATTTTATGGGTACAGCCTTGAATGTGTCGACTAAGAGATTATAATTTATATGATGGCACGATGCGTATTATTTTATACTATAAAAAACGTGTACGCGTTGACATATTATTGTTGTCATTCGCAGGTAATAATTTTTTATCGTCTAGAAGTTTTGACTATTTTTAGCCTGATTGTTATATAACCACTCAACACTCGTATTCCTAGATTATATCGAGTGCTCGCCGTAAAATAATGCGTACAGCCGTACAGGTACCTACAATAATGTATCTACACTGCGGGGAACAGCAATTGTCGTGCATATATATTATTTTTTTATTACTTTAAAAAGTGTGTGTACTGTCAAGCGCTTTGTTTTCTACCAGGCACAGCTTTCGAGTTTTCAACATAATGTTTTGTGTAATGAAATATCGTCGTACCTATATAATACGTAGAGTACATAGGTATATATTATAATCTGAGCGCAAACAACTATGTACGTTGGGTTATAAAAATTAAATAATAAATATGTTAGCGAAACGAACGTATTTAAACTTTAAAGGAGTTCGCGAATAAATACGAATATATTCTATTTAAAAATATAAAATATCATATATATGATATACGTTTATACCTACCTATCTATAAGTTTTTTAAAATGTACAAACAAACAAACAAACAAACAAACAAACAAATTATTATAATATAGCGTGTAAATAGAGTTAAATGACGTACATTAGTCACAGTAGCATGAATGTTTCAGGAGCAACTATTAAGTAGTAATGCACAAATACAGAAAATTAAAAATATTCTACAGCATTCGTATATTATTATAATAATCGTGTATAATGAGATTGTATAGTAGGTACGTTGAGCGTGTTACACAGTATAGGTATATACTGTATAATAACTACGGTTATAAAGTAATAGAAAGAGCACAAAATAAAATACACGTGTTCATTTTGAGACATAGAATTGTGTTTTATTATAATAATTATTCTTGAGGTAGATTTAAATGAAAATAATAATGAAAAAAAAAAGCGAAAACAATAACAATAAAACGACTAATAAAAAATACAATTTTAATGTTTTTATACGCATGAAAATGTAATTTGACATCGCCGAAAAAAAAGTGGTCGTTAATTTATGATTTTTCTAGGCCCTAAAAGAGAAATAAAACTGTCATAAAAGTGTTGTCTTTGGGAAAAATATAGCACATGTGTGCACTAAAATATTGCAGATGTTGCGATTATAAATTTGTGTATTTTATTCTATTTCGTCACGAATCCAATAATATATTATTATTATTTCGTGCATCACCTTTATTTATACACCACCCAAAAGGTCAAAGCCAAACATATGTTGGACCCATAGTGTTTGACTAATTAATTTAAATTATGTTTTACGAGATTTTCTGTATTTGAAGAACCTTTGAAATTTGAATTTATTTTTAATCAGTTTAATATGGACAGTACCTATAGCCATTAGCCACGAAGTATAGGTATACACTATAGACTATATTTTGTCTATACTCTACATAAATCACGTACTTATCTAAAATATCGATTAAATTAATGATAAGAATTTTTATATAACTTTATTTTTATCGTAAACTTCTAACTATACTCATAAATATATCACACTACACCTATGTTAAAATAAATTTCACTCTAAATGACATAACACATGTTTTCCTTTAAATAGCATGTCTACCTGTGAAAATCGATTCAATGACATACGAAGGTGATTGCAATGTAATAATAAGTATTTCAAAATTTAAAATGTTATATTATAATGCTGAATAATGAATATCGAAGCATATAAAGTAATTAGTTTGTGTGTATATATATATATATATATATACTATACATGGATATATACATATGTATATATGTATTTGTTGTATTTGACATTATATTTTTTATGACCATTTAACATTTCATCCATTGCCTAATATCATGTTAAACTATAATAAGTAGTAAGTAATATCACATAAATATAAAATACAAAAAAATAAAATTATTTCGGTCTCACGTAATATCTTAGGAGTGTAAGTACATCAGTGTAACTACAATAAGACATATTTTATGATTAACCGTTTTTTCCTAATTCAGGATTTACGTCCAGTAAATTATTAACATCTAGAAAAATATTTTGCACCACTTAGTTACATTTGAGACTAGATACGACGAACATGTTTAAAGTGTAATAGAAAATTAAACGAGTATAAAATAATAATATGTTATAAATGTTGACATAGGTACCAACTACTTCTGTAAATTAATTTGTACAGTTCATAATATTGTTACGGATGTATTACTCCATCAAAAGCTAAAAACGTGACACTGCAAAATAATGAATGATTAAAAGACAGACATTTTTAGTATCCGTCTATTAAAATATAATATCGCTGTGCGGTCGGTCTATTATATAAACATAGATATTAGTTATTACCTTTACTAGGGGTATTCAAACTGTGAGTCGTGGCTCCCAGGGGCGTCGCGGGAGTTGTCGAAGGGAGCCGCGTAGTATAATTGAAAACCAATAAATATTTTTACGAAAAACGTTTGCTAATATCATTGAGTCACACCGGTTGGGAAACGTTGAATTGTCTACAAAAATCATTCGCTAAATATAGCTTTAATTTATTTTATATACCTATGTAATATGGTAAATAAATTATAAAATATAAATTACAATCATATAAACATTGATGTTTTTGTCATTTATAATTTGGGAGCCGTCAACATTTTGTGAAGACTTAAAGGAGCCGTGGGATGAAAAAGTTTGAATACCTCTGAGTCCTATACTATAAATTATAATATTTTATACTTACTGCAGTTCACATATTTTTAAGAATTAATTATGCAGAATTCATGGTTATCAGTTATCACGTTTTTCGGGCTATTAATGTTTACTTATCTATCTATAGCAAACAAGCCATTTACAGTTTGATATATAAATCGAGATTCCGGTCATTCGTTGGCCTGAAAATAAAGGGATACGTGGAAATGTTTGGACGTATTACTCATCGGAGCAACGCGAAATGGTAGACTGAAGAAGACACATTGTCACATAACGGACGGAAAAAAAACTTAATGAGAATTTTTTCTTTTATAAAAATGATATCATAACATCTAGTCATCAGACATTCGTCCGCCAACAGATTAAAATAGACTTTTAACAGTTCAAACGTAACCACATCTGACGGGATACAAAGATACTTCTTCGAAATACTCAAATTATATACCACCCATTTGAAGAAGGTACCTACTGGTTTGGTAATTGCCAATTGCAAGTAATAATAATTAACTCTGATTTTCCATTATTTCAATATTGCAATAATAGCAAATTGGTACAATATTATATCGTAACAAAATTTATCCATAAAAAATATTGAGTTTTTATTTTAAATGTTTTTGCATTTTAATCGAATACTCGACAAAAATAATTACAAATATAGTCCATACAAAAAACCAAACCGGTCACTATTATAGGCACTGCAGTAAATTATACAATTATTGTAATTTTTAGATAGTTGCTGCAAGTTAGACCACAATATTTTCGTATTTACTGTTTCAAAAAAAAAATATATATTACGTCGCTAGTGTAACTAACTAAAAAACTGTTGGTACTAAAGTATTGGGATCTTGCGGATTTATGTATATCTTAACTTACTGCGACGTACACACGCAGACTGAATATAATACTAACTTCTATGGGAGATAATTATTTTATGCAATTTGGTATAATTAACGCAATCACGTAACATCTTATATTATTATCAAGCCTATTATTGTCTGTATTCATATTTTTAATTATCTACAGTATATAGTAGTAGACAATCTTTCTTTATTATAATATAATAATATGTAGGTATGTACCAATTAAATATGTAAATTATTATCTTTTTTTTATATAAATAAACATTATAATTTTTAATGATGATGCCGCTTTGTACTCTGTAGACCAAATAAACGTATTCTATTATATAAGTAGGCAACCTGGAAGGTGGAGGCTGTGAATCACAAACGAATACACTACTCGAAGATAACAATAAATAATACTATTCGTGTAGCATTGCACCTGTACTATCATTGGTTTGTAAAATAAGTTTTAGTTCGAAAATCAACGCCATTGTATAAAAAAAAATTATTCATGACTAGGTATATTATAATACGATGCAAGATTATAATACATATCTATATTGTACAAATCATGTATTAAAAAACTACTTTCTCTAACGCCTATCATTCGTTGTTCGTTGAACACGATGTAAACTCATCAAAATCGATTTCGTCTCGAATTCATACTACCGGAAGGTGATTGTCAAAAGTCGATGTGTTTAGTGAACATTTCACGCAAAACATCGACCACGTGTGTAAACAAATTCACTAGTATAATAGACAGATTACGAACATGATTCACATCGTTCCAATACGTCTTAAGGAGTATAATATAGGGTGTAGGTACATAGTAGAAAATAAATATAATATATATATATATATATATGTATACATTTACATGCATAATAGTAATAAATAATAATGTAGTTTTCTGTACACTATGCTTTTGCATAAATATAATAAATTATCATATAATATACGATATAATAGGTTCGATTCGATAGGAACGAAACGAGGTCATTCGTTTTGAAAAAAAAAGGATAAAAAACTATGCCATCCGTGTGACTTGTTTGACGTAAAAGGCTTGCGAACATTTATCTTATCGCGATACGGCGAGGCGGAGTGGCGGAGAGGCGGTGGTTTATAGTGATAGGGCGATGACCGAGAAAAGTGCAACGTTTGTCCGGACGTTTGATGTGTGCAATATAGTGTATAATATTATTATGTGTACGTCGCAAATACATCGCGAAATATTGCGCATTACAATATATGAAAATGTTCAACTAGAACGGTCAAAGTTTACTGGGTTATTATCGAAAATGTCGCGTATATCATAATATAATAAAATAATTTTTTTTGTTCAAGTCGTCTCTATAATATTATAGTATTTCGATGGACTTTTAACGTCGAGTTATCTGTTTGTTCAGTTGTTGTGTATATAATACGGGTATTCAAGTTTATCTAAATATAGGTACTGTTATACAATTAAGCATTATATATATAGGTGCATTTAGTTTGTGGATTTTCGTTGTCGATGGGTGAATGGGTGGGCGGGAGAGGACAGTTATCCACATGGCTGTTGTTTGCGCACTAACGTAAACATAAATACATAATCCGTTTTGCGTACAACTCAGATTTGAAGAAAAAATTGTTACAGCATAAATTATTGTGTGCATAATATTATTCAGCTCATAATATAATTAATATAATATATTATTGTACTATAGTCGATTTTTACAGTGTAATTTACTAGTTTTATTCTATGAAACAAAAAGAAAGTCAGCTCCAGCGCAGACGTTATACGTTGCGTGATTTCCCATGACAAATCAATTGATACTTTAGGTTTTTGTAGAGCAAACCGACGGCGACGAAGTGTT
The DNA here is from genome assembly GCF_001856785.1 of Myzus persicae. Classification (NCBI taxonomy): domain Eukaryota; kingdom Metazoa; phylum Arthropoda; class Insecta; order Hemiptera; family Aphididae; genus Myzus; species Myzus persicae. Next base: position 632,651 of record NW_019104000.1, read on the forward strand.
TCAAAAATACGAAAACTCGAATAATTGGCGATTGTGGGTGGTGTCTGTTTAAAGTTTTTCTTTTCACATTTATTAATTCATTGTTTGTAGGAAACTGAAGACCCAAACCATATAAATAATATATTTTATCACGATGACCTATAATAGCAGTGCAACGACACATGGATTTTATAATTAATAATTTTGTGATTAACCGAGACATCAATTTTATTATAATGTTTTGGTTGATAAAGAGTATTATAAATACATAAAGATAGATAGGCTCTCATTTATTTTAATGAGAATATTTTGATGGTTTTTTATTTTCAAATTATTATAGTCCATTGTAAAGGTATTTAGGTATAAATAATAAGTGTATTAGAACTTATAGTTTTCCTTAAACCACTTTAAAAGGGTATCGTCGTAGACATATTATGGAGTTGCATTTAAGATAATATCTATCTATGTATGACTGTATAGTATATATATATTTATCATTTTTTGAAGTGCAATATTCTGGAACTATTGAATTTTATGAAAGTTTCGCACTTGATACCCGATATAGTTGTAAGTATTCTATAACAAGACACCAAGTATATAACTTACTATAGACATAAAGTTATAAGCATACAAGGTGTAACGGAAATACCTGGCAATGTAATAACTTTTGTTTTAATCAATATTCAAAAATGTTTTTCTATATATAACTTATAGAAGATTGCGCTACAAGTACAGTGTATCATTATTTATTTTTACTTTTGTAAAACTGAAAATAGTTAATTAGTCTTTTTTACAATTTTATAAAACGTAAATATTTTTTTGGAGTAAATTAATTTGAAATGTAATAACTTTTTCAAAATAATTTTTTTTTGGAATTTCATGACATACAATTATTCCTAAAATTATTTATTATCCCCTTAATTTGCATAATTGTTGTTACATAGTTATAACTACCTAGTTTTCTTTTTTTTTTATTCATCAGGTATTCGTGTTACACCCTGTATGTACTCTGATGTATACTACGTATTTACTGGGATATTCTTTTGTAGCATATATATTTTTAATTGCACCAACAGTGCGGGGTTGTATATAGCTCAAAATTAATTTATCATTATCAGTCTACTTTATAAATAATATATTAGTTATTAATTATATTTTTAAATATTATAGTTTTCTAAAATAATGAGTGCCTTTGGATCACCCCGTATAAACTGGTGCTAAACTAGTGAAGTTTATTTATAAAGGTATTCGTAATAATATTTTATTTTCTGCCTTGAGCGTTTGTTGCAGAATATTCGTATCCGATTCTCCTTCACTGACTTTTTCTATGTATCCGTTGTATTTCTCTTCAAATATTATTGTCAATATCATAACATGTCGTTTCGTGTTGTTATTTCTTTTACACTTTTTTTGTCCTTGCCACGCGTTCTTTTCCGGGTCCTGTGGTCTCTACACCGAACAGCAGGGCCGAATTACCCATTAAAAACATATTTAATGGTCTACGCTGTTACACACACACACAACAAGTATAGGAGGAATAAACCACCATATGTGTGCTCCATATAGGACGCACATACGTATACACTATACAGCATACGCCATATACACACTCTCGGATCGGGGTCCAACAAAGAACACATGGCCGAGTATTTCGATCTTTATTTTTAACGTTTTTGTAATTAGTCAGTATTTACGGACTCCTCGATTTCATTGGCACCGGTACTCTGGTGGAAATGAATCTCAGTATGTATATTATTCTTTTCATAATTTCACTGATCTTGAATAATTAAAAATATTGCTAAATACCGTTTTCGTTACTTCTAGAAATTTATCTGAATGAGTATAATATCGTATCGCTTTTACTATTTTTTTATATGTATTGTATAGTACGGAATTTTTCGATTCACCGGAAAACTTAAAATATCAGCGTTTTATTACAAAAATATACAAGACAGCGTTGTTTATTGAAAAACAAAAACTACCCCATACACATCGCACGAAAACATATATTTTTAATAATAATAATAATAATAATAATAACTATATTATATAATATAATGAATTTACGAAGTATACACCTAACATTAAATATTGTATTATTGATTTTTTTATCATACGAAGAAGAAAAATGTCGACCATCAATTACGTCTTCCGAGAAACTCAATTTATAGGCTGAATGTTTCTTTTAAACCCAATTTGAAAAAAAAATACGTCGCATAACATAATAGTTATTACATTATTAACTATTAAGTTTCACGTTATTCGTGAACATTTTAGCGACATTCCTGTGCAATTCTCGATGGTAGTTTGAGCCCGCGTATGGAATCGTACAAATCTAATAATAACAATTTCTTCCCTAACTTCCATGAGATTTTTGGAATTCTCCACTAAGAATTTATTATTTCATTGTATAATATTATTATGTGCCTTCCGTTGCTGTGGTGTTTTCCGCAGTTTGAATAAGTTTGATTTCTAACACAGCATCGAGAAAGTTTTGCAAAGTATACAAATCTACTGATAATAATATTGTATACAACAATACCACTCGGCACTACAACATTCCTCTAGGCCCTAGGGACTCCATTTTTCCAGATGTATTTTTTACGTCGAAGTTTCATCGAATGAATTTTAAGTTCTAACTTACTCATAACGGTTGAATGCTGTTCATCCGTTCCTCTGTTCCGCCTGATAAGTTTTGTTAGAAAATTGTATTACTGAACTCAATTATGACATTATTTCCTTAGTTAGGTTATTGTAGGTTAAATAATAAAGTTAAAATATTCAAACCAAACTATATTATTTTCAAACGTTTGAACAATTTATAATATTATAGGTTTTCGTTTTTATTTTTGAAATCACATAATAATGTGTTATTTCCAAGCTACCGTATCTATGTAATATATAACCTTGTCTATGTTATACATCGCACTAGTTAAAAATCATTTGTGACGCCCTACCCACGGGCCACGACTCGCGAATAGCATCGTTTTTAGATTTTTTAAATAGAGGACCACCGCAGTGTTATATTAATACCTATATTCTTATAATATTATCTCATTTGCTCATTATACACATAAAATATAGTAAGGACCTACAGTTGATTATATTTTTAACGAACACAGGTTTCTTAATTTTAAAAGTCCAAACAACATTATTTGATATTTAGATAAATAAATTCGTGTTTTAAAAACCACTGTGTGTAGGTACTACCGTACTGGATTCTATGCAGTGTGCATTGCAATATATATTTGTATGCAATACGTAGTACGTATAGTTATGTTGTAGACTGTAATAGGGAACATGACGTGTAATTTGTTATATTTTCTGATGTGATATGTCATAGCTGTAAAACACATAAAAATATCGCGTTTACCTCTGAATGGCTAATAAAGTAATAAATAATAATACAAAATAAATCATCATTATATCACAGTGTAATAGTCCGTTATACAGTGTGTTCGAATATGATCCAGTGACCAGCGTGATCTTATTAGCACGTTTTTATAATGTGGTATATTATGCGATGTGCATAACAGACATACTACTCTACAAAGCATATAATTTTTCATTAAACTAAATTGCAAATATTTTGATTTTTACAGATAAAAACATAATTGATTGCAATACAATGAATATGTATATATATAGTATATAACATATACATATATTATTATGTTCTTGTACATTTGTATGATTCTTATCGACTAACTAAACGTGATATATTTTTTAGGGCACTGATAACGAACTTGCGGAAGTAAACCGCGTGGAGTCCATTGATTGTATTTATTATAGATATTCTAATTATTTCATGAAAAAATGGTTATGAGAGACTCATAGGTACACCGTACACTTCACGAAAGCCCTATAGGGTCTATAATAATAATATTAATAATAGCAGTAGTTGGGTAAAATATATAATGTAATAATTGTAACGAACAGTATGTATATGGTAATTATCAGGGCTAAAAGGTGAGACTTTTCCAACTGTATATGTTATAAAATAATTCATTGCAGGCCTTATCATGGCATAACAATTATTTCTCAATACAATATATTCACGAAAGTAATAAATACTAGTGTAGTATTATATTAAAGCACTAAATTCACTTGTAGCTGTACCCGCTGCAAGCCATAGAATTGAAACAAATTGACGGTTCATTTAAAAAAATAGCTATACATTTTCCGTGGTTGAACGCCTGGACTCAGAAAACAAGTATGTCAATAATTAATAAAATATTTCACCCCCAACAGATCAGTTGATTAACAATGTGTTTATAACCGACTATGACTGTTATATAATGTTTAGATATATACGATATTGCTCGTATGTTTATAACACAACTTGTATAATAATTAATATTTCATCTTATCCACATGAACTTAAAGTAAAATGTGTCTCACTATGTCACTATTATAATATTGTAATTACTATTTTTACTTCATGAAACGATATAAATATTTTATTTTAATAAATATATATATATTATGTTTTTATTAATATAATATATAATTTGTGTTTCAGTTTATGGGATTATAATTTTTATTTTTGTTAGTGACATCTTTTTTTTGTAGATAATTTCATAACAAACTATTTATATATGCAATATTTAGAAATTATGATGAACGCTGCTTACTGACCGGGAGAAATTGTATAAAACTATTATCTATAAAGGTATAAATCAGCTAGATTGTCTATGGTTTTCAATTTTATAAATTATACTGTAAGAAATCCGTAGTGGGTACCGAAAAGTAATTCCTATAGCTACGATTGAAATGTTAAACGTCAAATAAAATTTGTCAGTTATGGATGGAGTGATATATTTTGCTTCTTCCAATAATGTTAAAATGCACTATACTAACCATTACTATATATTATATAGTGTGTATATTATATACATATATATGCACTATGCAGGTATACATGTATGTACCTATATGTGTGTGTTATGTGCATTTGTACGTGTATGTGTGTGACGTGTGTATGTACGTATGTTATTATTATGTGCATATAATGCATAATTGACGACCAATTTGAGAACACGTCAGAAACTGACATATTATGTATAAGGTATGTTGGTGTATACATATATATATATATTATATACGCGTCGTATACACCACCTTTATAACTTATAAATTATAATAATATAAATTTAATAAGCTGTCCTTAGAGCATACTCGGCGCGTACATTATATACATGTAATATTGTAATAATGTGTCTAAGATTGAAGGGATATAGTGTCACGTCTGCAGCTCATACATAGTACATACATACTGCAACGATAATATCCACACTATGACAATATAATTTGTATAACGTTAGAAGAGTGATGCAGGGTACGACAGCGCGATGTATACATTTTTACGTAGGTATCATATTCTTTCAGCATCAGACAGTCAATTATTCGTTTCAAGATGTGATTCACGCCGTTAAAATTAACTATCAAAAGTTTACGCAATATCTTATAGGCACCTATAGTGTATACATAGTGGGTATGGTTCACAACAATTTAACGGTATCTACTAGTTAAATATTTTTTTAGACAGATCGCCTGCAAAGGATCCCACGGGATGCTAGAAGTCGAAAAATACCGTAATTGTGTTATTGTTCTCTGTGCACAATATTATATGTACACATAATATTGTATTAAGATATTTGGTTTGTATTTTTTAAATAAAAGTTTTATAAAGGCACTTAAACATATAACATCTCAACAATTTTTCATGTATAGAAACAGATTGAGAAGCCTGTCGACTGTCCAGTTAGAATATATGATGAATGAAATAACCGGAGGGGGAGGGGTCGAAAAACTTGTGACAACAGAGTCATCGCCAAGCCGTAAGCTCCGAGAGTCAGGATTATATCAGCTGAAGTAGAGCCAACGAGTCACAAGGGATAAATGTGAAAAAGGATAAAGTTATAGTAAGAAGGGGAAAAATTGATGGTTCAATTTCCAAGGGTCAGGTTAGGTCATCAATAACTGAAGGTATTGATGACGATGTACAGTCGGTACCGATGGCGAGAGAAGGAGTTGGAGATTTGTGTCCCTTTTGGAGCTAAAAAAAATACACGATATTACATAGGTCGTCCACTCGTGTTAACCTACTTCACGTACGTGGATATTATAAATAATAATAATAATATATCGCTGTAAGTTCATCGAATATGTAACTTGGTAGTTTGTACCATTTGCGTTCAACTCTAGTCATCATCAGTTAAAAATAGTATCATGTCCTTCATATTACCGCAATATTGTACCTATATATACCTATAAGCTATAGGGCCATATATAGAATCTACCATTTGATCAAATATTAATATTTAGTTGAGTACGGAACAAATAGGTTGTGTAAATTTGGGAAGTTAAATAATACAAAAATGACATAATATTATAATACCTAACTGTTTCTATTGCCTACTACATTATATTTCATTGGATCTACATCTCTACGTGCTGGCAAGGAGTTTTTTTAAACTTCTAACAAAAGTTTGTTTTGTTATAAATCTTAAATTATGTATACATATATTAAGTTGGAGTAAGTAGTGTCACAAAGGTATTCATGAATTATAATAATAATATTCTTTTTATCTAATTAGAATTTTTCTAATTTTTTTTAGTATTTTGTGGGTAGTTACCTTAATATCTATTGCAATTTAAATTCACTACTCACTAGTCTACATTTTAAATATTAAATAATAATAATAATATAAGATATAAGTGATAAGCTACTGACTCTAGAATACTAATAATAACTGTTTGTTCAATATTTGATTTAAACAATATTTAAAACTACATTTTAAAATAGAATTCTGTTTAAACCTTATGGTAATGAAATTATAAATGCAGGCTGCCATAAATATTGTAACAATACAAAACAAAAATCCTAAAATATCATTATCGTACAAAATAGAAAATACTTATTTTTTGTGAATATTTAGTGTTTTGTAAATAATTCCTAATTATATAAAAACATTTTTATTTCCAAGCGGCAAGCACAAAAAAAAATACGAAAATATACTGTGTAAAAATCGTAGTTATGTCTGTATATAAATATATGTGTATTATAAATAGAAATTAGATTGTAAATTAAATTCATTAACTCGTATTGTACATGCGTGTTTATTACCATTTTGAGTTTTTTTCCCTGTGTCATAAATAAATAATGATAGTGTACCTAGTATACCTTTTTGTTGAAAAAATATTTTCTCGTTGGCGAAGCTCCTAGTTAAATCCAGCGTACACATTTCATATCTCAACTTTTGTGCGCATATGAAAAAAAATGTAGACCTAATAATCATGTAGGTACCTACCTACATGCCATATCACTTACATAATATATTCTAAAGAAGTAAAAAAAAACCCATTTGGTAACAAATAGCTTTTATTTATTACAGTGTATATAGGTATTTATTACATAATTTAATGCGAGAAGCTAAAAATATGTATTATACAAAGTATCTACAGTATTATTATAATGATATAAAGAAAAATCTGATCACTAATCAAAGAATTTAGTAATTATTTCTACTAGAGACCATAAACCTATAAATAGTATTAGAAATAATGATGATATTATAATCTTCTGATATTTCTAATAAACAAGATATTATACCAATTGATTTAACTAATTTTTCAGTGAAGTTACAAATTGTATGTCAAATAAAATAAAATCTGATGGCCTATGCATGCAAAATGTTGTATTATTGATTAATTATATCCTAATTGATTGTCTCCTATTTTTTAAAAAGATATTTTAGAGAACTCTTTGAATCGGTATAAAAGACGATTCAACTTTTTTACTGTAAACTACGAATAAAATAGTAGAGAACTTTAACGAAATTGGAAGACACTGAAACACATACGGACAGCGCACATAATGGAAAATATCGTAAAATAGGGCATTAAATACAGTCTATGATGTGTATGATGAGATCTATTGAGGACAATGGAAATTTGCTAAAATCCCCGAATGCTCCACACAGTTATACAAGGTGTACAGACTTGCATAAAGAGTTGACACATCGAGAAATCGATTTCATAAAGACATTAAGTACTGAACAGAGATATAAATATAAGTTTAGTCGACCACACAAAAAGGAAAAAAGACAGAGTCTGATTACATGGAATACATTTTGTATTATTCAATTATATTTCCGTTTTATGAAAAGTTTCCACATTATGTAATTACGGTAATTGAGTGATGTATAAAAAACGACGTTTATTTTCATGATTTTTTTTATTATTATGACATTCTAATGATAAATAAAAAAATATAATATATAGTATTGTATATAGTATTATTCAGATATTTTTATGTCTGTTTCAATTATAATTAATAACTATTAACATTTTTTATATACCGGTTATAACATTATTATTATTATTGTTTCATCTTAACATTTTACGACTGTCAACATTTCCTGAAACCGCCATTACCAACAACTTTTCTTAAATTTTAACGTACACAATTACCGTTCTGTGCCTATAATTCAGGACTATACAGGAAAATGTGATATTGTTTAATTATGATAAAGTAGAATAGATTACCTATGTGTAACACAAAAACAATGAAGATCCAAAAGTTTATCATCACGTTTTGGGCTAGGTTTTAAGAACGTTTTAAATAAAGAAAAAAATGTTTGGGGCATAATCACGGGTAATTATTACATTTATGGACGACGGCGACGTGGAAAAACGAACGGGAAGTGTAATGTAGCCAAGGGAAAGAGGTGGCTCGTAAATCGTTATGACCAGGTAGTGGTTTCCGTTATAGTTAATTATATTTTGGACTTTTTTGGAACCAAAGTGCGTTTTTTAGACGGTGCACTTGTATCGTCATAGCCCGGCCACCCGGGACGTGAGCACAATCAAACCGGACGTAACACTAACCGATTCGGTGCATTTAATTTAACATACAATAATAATAATAATAATAACACGCCATGCAAGATATTATATGATATTATGTGTGTATGCTCGCGTTCCAAATCACTGATTGAGATTTAAATAAAATATATTTTATTTTCACGTAATTAACATAATTTTTCGAGACCACGCGATACTATTCAGGTTTTTTTTGTTTTCATACATTATAATATTTTTTTATACGTTGTTATCATTCATAAAAGTAAACAAAAAAAAAAAAATAAATAAATAAATGTGTACGGATATAAATTATTTATGTATACACGAAGTAATTGACTGCACAGAGTCGTGCGTTTCCTCTTCTCATACACAATAAATATGCACACAGTTAGGTATAAAATATATTATATTACACGCACACGCACACGCACGCACACACACACACACACACACACACTCTAAGACTTGGTCAGCCGTGAGCTGAATATAACCCGTTCCGTATTTTTCTCGTTGCGGCGGCCACTGCAGGCTCGGCTTGTCGCAGGTATAACATTTATTATTATCATTACATAGACATATATATATATACGTGTGCGTGTGTAAATCTCCTATCCTCGGCCGACCAGGACTATAATAACGTCGTGCAGTATACCTGTACAGTATATGCAGTGCACATTTACCTATATATATTATATACATATATACAAACACCACTCTTCGGTTGGAGATCCGATGGAAATCCGATGCTTTCGTACGTACCTAAACCACGGTATAAACCTACTACGATACATGACAATAATATTATATGTATGATTGTTATTTTCTTGCGTTGCCGATGTTTTGCCAAGCGCATTGAGCGTACACGCGAACTACCAGATTCTATACAATACTTTTTGTAATATACTATATTATTATTTAAGTGCGCAAATGTCGTCTGTACCTAAATGAAAAAACAAAAAATGGAATAACTATACAACTGCAGGCGTCTGTTCTTGTCTCGTCCACCAACCCTTGGCTTGACACAGACAGTCTGCCCACCAGTCACCACTGCACGCGTTTACCCGGAGCACATCAGTCTGACGGGATATAATATTATTATTATTGCGATTTTTAACGCGCCCTCGAGGATAAAAATATAAAATATTATCCACTGCACAAAGCCATATTTGGATTCCCAAAAAATAATCGCCGGCTACTAGGGCCGTTCAACCCCCCCCCCCTAAATGTTTTTCTGGCTACGATCTTGGCACTATATACTCCTAGCGATGATAATTGATGTAAGTATAGGTATAACTATAAATGACCAACACATTACAATGTTTTAAAATCATTCAATCAAAAGCATTATGCTAAATTACCCAAAATTACAATTTTTAAAAATTCAGCAAAACGCAAACCAGCTGGCCAAGTGGGCGCAATTTATAACTACTCGAGGGTAGTTTTTGGAGTGACATGGTTTTGTCGTATTTATTTTGTAATAAGCTCATTTGTTTTTTTGTGTTACAGGAAAATATACATAAACCATTTTGTATGTATCATTTATTAGAATTTCAAACAAATTCTAAATACTAATTTATCATTATTCCTATAATTTGATAGTGATTGATGTGTTAAAGCACTTTTTCTCACTGTCTTGGTGCCTAGACTAACCCTTAAGATTTAAATAGTATAATATTATAATCATAATACATCGTTTATACACGGAGTATATTAAGTAATTACGATACAAAATTAAAATGTTTAATACATGACGAGAGTTGAATAAAATTGATATATGACTAAAAAATTAACTTCTTGTAACTTTGGATGAAAAACATCTTGTTTGTTCAAAAGAAAATACAGAAAGATCTAGAAGAAGTGTATAACACTTGACTAACCTTGCATATTATATAAAATGTGGTACATAATATCGTATACGAATATACGATGCACTGGTGATTAGTCTATAATCTAAATAATAATAACCTACACTTAACTAAATACATAATGATTTGATATTATTATATATACGCCACGGTGGTGCAACGGAACACTAGATGTACATAGATGTAAGTACCTATATTTTAATAATAAGGTATATACCTGTACTACGCAATATATGTATTATTATACCATATTACCGAGTACAAATAAAATAATAACCTGTAGTTTAAAGTTGTACAGTTCTCTACTCATCACTTTATTTAAGGTACATATTGCGTACATTTGCATTATACATATTATATACCGTAAGTATATAGGTACTTGTACAGTTATAAGTACAGCTGTAACATATCTCTAACCGCGGTTTACAAATCTCCCGCTGCTTTAGCTATATATTGCATATTAAATAAATAGTGTAAATCTTTGCACATTTCTCGCTTATAATCTTCTCGTGCTCTGCGCCGTTAAGGGCCGACTTATACGTATATTTTGCAGTACTTGAATTTAGGGGAGGGGGTGGAGTAAATGAGGTCGTTTAACGACATTTTTTTCTCTATGATGCGTTTATAATATAGGAAAACTGTAGCACACTACACCGCAACGAGAACCATCGTAAACCGTTCACTTGACAAATGTAATACTTCCATAGAATAATTATTTATAGTTTATAGTTTTATACCCGTACCAGTATATTATTATATTATACTTTATTTGTATGGCTGATGTTTGCATACTGATAAATTTACTTTTAATAGTCGGACTGAATTCGTTCTAGCTGGAAAAAAAGTCATTAACTTGGAAAAAGAATTTAGTAAGTCATAACATAAGAAACAGTTGTGATTAAAATATTAAAAAAATTATACAGATACTATTGTATTTATTATTTTATTAAATTTTATTATTCTAGAAATGTTTAAATCAATTTCCTTTTTTTCCGTGATTCGATTCGTACCTATTGCAGCAGATCCCATTGTTGAAATTCATAAGGATTTAGTACTGTATAGTAGATAGAAAAAAATGCATTGCGATTTGCGGATAATATCAGATAAATAGCAGTTTGGATGAATAAATTAGAGTTAGGATATTTACCAAAAATGTTCATTATGTGATATCGGCGGGCCTGCACGAGTAATATCTACTTCACGTGATATTAATAGAACATTGCAATCAAATCGGTTTTCGTTAAAAAATAAATAAAAAATAATGTTCCGTAGGAAATATCCATATCCATTCAGAGAAAAACAACTTATCGTGTAATTACGCGATGTGATAATATAACAATAAGATAATGCACGAAGATAGGTGTTAGCTATTTAATTTAACTACCTAGTCAAGTTACTTTTTAGTATAGTTAAATTGTACTTCTTATTTATTGTGTAGGTACTATTAGTTATTGCTAGTTAATTTAAAAAAAAATGTACGTTAAGTTAATATCATGTTTAAACTTTAAATATAATACAATTATTGTCATTACAATTAAAAAAAAAAATTTTTGTTTAACCCTGTTGTAAGTATACTATAATTTCAAATAAAAATAAATCAATAAATATTTCTTAATTTAATAATAAATTTAGAAGACGCAAACAAATAGAATACATATGGGAGATCAACTGATTACCACTTCAGTGTGCAGTGGGGTGGAATTGTAGGATGCATTTTTAACTAGATATAGCTAATTATTTCTTAAAAACTCTGAAAGTTGCACTATCACTTTAGTGACTCAGGTGGTAATTAAAAAAAAATAATTAACTGTTATTTAACTGAGTTAAGTTATTACATTTTCCATTAACTTTAAACTGCTAGCGTTGAATTATGTACTCGAGTTAACTTTTTTCATTAACTATTGCACTGCGCTTCTGAGTCAAATTCATGCGTATAGGTACACATCATCCTAACCGTCGATCGCAGTTCATATACGAGGTATAATATGTATAGTACACATTTATATATAAATCATGTATAAATATAACGACAGTTCTAGAAGTTACGGTGTACCTATATATTATATATTGGCTGTATCAGATATATGCGAGGTTTTTTTTCGACGCGTCACAGAAAAAAAAAATTTAAAAACTAAAAGAAGAGGGTACAGAAAAAAAAAATATATACTGCAATATACGTGGCATTTTTTTTTTCATCAGCACAAAGAGTGAGTTACTGAGTTTATCTGTGAGTGAGTGTGTGTTATATATACATATATATATTGAAAGCAAATATTGATTTGGCGTCTGCCACGCGTGTTCAACGGTATAGCCTCTCGAGGAGATAATTTTTTTTTGTACTCACATCTTATACATAGGTATATATATATATATAATATATATATATTATATATATACGTTTGCCGTAATGTCTATATAGGCCTTATGTGTGTATGCTGGGCGTGCGCTTGTGTGTGCAGTGTTTGTTTATGTACATTAATATGATGTATAACCTTGAGCTAGCTAATGGACTGTGTGTGTAGATACCGGGTGACCGTCGATCACATTCGCTCACTTCACTCTCTCTCTCTCTCTCTCTCTTTCTCTTTCTCTCTGTCTCTGTCTCTCTCACTCGCTCCCGACCAGATGAGATGTGTATCCGATGCACCAGGCTGCGGCAATATATTATTATATCATTATAATAGGCAGTGTGCCCGCGAGTGTTGTGTAGGTACTTATAGCCTTTTAAAATTCGAAATGTCCATGACCGGTCAGCGAGAGGATGAGAGATGGTGGTACCGCTTTTTTGGATCAACCGGTATTATTTTAATGCCATGGTAAAACTAAAACCATTAAAAAACAATATTTATCTTTATATTTTATTATTGGTGCAGGTATAGGCGGTTAAATAATAATTTAATAACACCTATTTTTCATCACATCAATCAGAGACACGTTTCTTACTGCAAAAATCATATATTTTGTTCACTACAATATATTATTATCATAGAAATATGGAGATATCTTCAGAAAATGTAGTAATAAAAGATAACTATAAAGTTAAGTTTGTTAATCGGAAGATTTTTTTATTTAAAAGGAACTAAATTGTAAAGCTAAACAAATCAAATTAACCACAATCTTCTGATCATTCAATTTTTATTCCTTTAATATTATATAATATTATGGCTCTGAAAGGTTAACCAACAGATCGATATTTTATCGTTATTTTTCATAACTGAGTAGATTTTGAGGTAAACCTATATTATAATTCATAACTTTTCCATTCATCTGTGGAGAACAATAACCGTGATGGCCGAGGAGGGCATGGAAAGTATCGGAAAACTAACATTACGCTCTGATGGTACGGACACGACGACACAAAGGCTGAAGCATACATAATATATACCATTATATGATATGTATTTATACGATCCGGAAGTAAAATGTTTGTGTTTTTACACTGAAATCAGAACGCGTATACGTTTGGTGTATCACAAATTCCTTTGTTTCATTTCGCGTGTAGTATAGTATTATAGTTCTGCTTTGTACGGTTTTAATTTTAATTTTATAAATAAAGCACACTACCGTAAAAACTATAAATAAATAAGCAATTAATATGTATACATTATACAATACAGCTGTAGTTATGTATAGAAAAAGTGGTACAACAAAAAGGCGTCTCGGAAGTGAAATGTTTGAACAATAATATTTATTGACTTTATATCATACACGTAGGATGTTGTAAAAACCAAATTGAGAGTATTAGGTACCTATAATAAAATGATTTATTTATTAAGTAAAAGTTAAAGCTACGTCGACGTCCGGAGTTTTGTGTCCAAAAGTTGATCCCAGCCAAACTCTGGAAATGTACAAGTAGATCATGATGGTTAGTAAATTATAACAGTGTACCATGATTACGACTGAAAATCCTGATACGATAAGAGCCACACTAAACGATTAACTCCGTAGTTTTATGTTATAAATTACTTATAATATAATGTATAAAAAAAGAAAAAAAGAAAAAAAGAAAAAAAGGAAAAACTGTTTAAAAATGTTGTCTCGAGGAGCCATATTTAATCAATGGTGGACCTGTTAAACTTTATACTGTTATAGTGCTGTATAGTGTAAAATTATAGTGTAAAATCACTGCTGCAAACCTGTGTAGAAAATATTATAATAATATAGTATGTTGTTTGTGCGTTGATCACAACTACAACCAAACGTATAACTACTATATGCGTCAGTCAGTGCATGCTGTACTGTTTTAAGAATTTATTTTTTTTAGTATTAATGAGATTTTAACAAGGATATTATGATATCTCGACAATTATTATGAACATACCATTAATAATTAGACAAAGAAAATCTTAAACATAAAAATAAAAACTACTTAACATACTATTAATTAAATATGCAAGTACATAATGTGGATGTACAGGAGGTGTAGTGTGTGTGTTATGAAATGAGAGTGATAAGGGGTGGGATTTTGTTTAATAAGGATAAGGATGTGAGTGTAATTAGAAAAGGGTTAAGGACTGATTTTAATTCGTCGAGAAATTTGGTGACGATATGAAGAAGTTGCGTGGTGTTTGTGTCGACTGTGGCGTATGACAATTATTTTTCTATTGGGTTATCACTTATCAGACGTTGGAAAGAGACGATTGGTTTTGTTTGTTTTTCTATCTTTAGGTTTTGAGCTGCTTAATATGTCCTTGAATGTTGTGCATCCTCTATAGTTGGCTGTGTAATTACCATAACAGTTTTCGCATTTTGCGGGTTCGTCCTGTTTTTTAATGCATTTGTTAGTGAGGTGTCTGACCCTTATTTCACGGCATGCAGAGTGCGGTGACAATAGTTTCGTGTACGTCGGAATTTCTGACAGCTGTGGCATTGAGGAGGCCCGAGATGCTTCTTTGGTTTTTCGAATTTAACAATTGTGTTAAATATCTCAGTGATTTGGAATATCTCTCGATTGTTAGAGTTACGATCTAGGCTGATGTTAATAAGAAGAAGAGCAGTTTGTTCATGTAGTGAGGTATATTCAAGATACTGATTACTTTGTGCCCGAGGTCACTGAAGCTATTAATGATGTCTACGGTAGGAGGAGAAAAGAAATGTTCATTATTTGTACAAATTCACAGTAAACGATTGCGCGTTCTCAAAAACAAAATATGTAATTGAAATACAAATAGTAATTAATACGTTGGTACTAAAAAATATATTAGACCTATAATAGGCTATAATTCATGTAGCGTTATACACGGTGGTTGGATTGAAAAAAAAATACGCAATTGATGTATTGTTAATTATTATTATTAGGACTAGGTTATTAAATTTTCATAAATATATTTAAAAAATGTGTTGTTACCGGAAAATAATTGTATGTACGTCAATTTTGGAAAATTAGCTGGGTACTCATTTTTTATTAAATAATCAGGAAAACTTCTTCATCTGATTTAAAACCTATCACAATATGTGCTGTTAAATAGAAAAATCTGTGGCACCAGATTACACGAGTAGGTAGTATTTACACTACTCGGTTCATCTGATTTAAAAATGTTAAGTTAAAACACCAAATTAATTAACTGTACATTATTCAAATATACTTTTATTCTTAACAATTGAAACTCTCAGAAAAATCTTCTGTTTTCAAATATAATGAAATTAAAATGTACAAAAATCTATGCCATCATTCAAAACGAATTTAAATAAAAATGTAAAAAGTTTAAAATTTTTTCCAAAAATGAATTTAAATTAAGTAGAAAAATATTTCTAATAACATTAATACTTTCCGAGAAAATTACTTAAAAATGAAACCATCTTTTCTACAACTTTATAATGTATTACAGATTTATAGATTTAATGTAATAGGCATAGTATTTAAACTTGCAAATAATATGTTGTACACGCGATCGGGATGACCGTATCATACGATAATAATATTCCTTTCGTGCGGGAAGAAAAAAATTAATTAAAACACACAAAATAATAGTGTCGTGTAACTGGCTGAGTCATAGTATGTGTACACGTAAAATTAATGCTCGGCGGTGCGGAAGAAGTAGGTGAACCGCGTTGTACATTATAATGATAATATATACTGGAGGAGGTAAACAACTCGGCTGACGCAATGTCTCGTTTCTATTTCGACGGCGACAAGAAGACTGTCGGTGCAGCAACGGCCGCGGTGTTGTAAAATAAAAAAAAACATTTTATAATAATCTGAATTCATATATATATATATTGTGCATACTACTATATATAAATATACTATATACAATTACACACACACACACCTTTTTATTGTAATGATACGCATGTCTGGCGTGATGTGTTTTGCCAAGCATAATCGAATATAAATTTAATAAAATAATTAAAAAGCTTCTCGACGTGTCGAAATGCTCCCAGTGGCCCGCATGTATACCACCTACTTATTATTTTATACGATCTACATTAAAATTGTTTTAATTAATTATTGTCGTCATCAAACAATAATTTTTATCTACCTATACCGACTGATGACATATTTTTAGCCGAATAATCACTAGTTTTATGTTAAATTATTGTAATATTATCGTCATAGAACGCTCATTGGATTGGAATTGTTTTCTTCCATTTACTATTAAAAAAAAAAAATTAAAAAAAAATATTCATCTTGAATAAGAAATATAATATTTATATAGGTACGCAATGTATTAAATCTGTATATTATCGTACTATTATTTATTTCACTGAATTATTTACGAATATCGATTTACAACTACATTTGTAGGTATTTATTTTATTAAATGTACCTATGTGGTTTATAATTTTTATACTTCACATTATTTAATTGTTATTTTTTTTTCATATTATTAGAATAATTGCGTTGCTCAAAGACGATGGAATGCAGACGTACAATTTGTCTAGATGAACAGTTGATGTCTGCAACGAGGGGCGTAGGAGTATAGAATACAATGAAGTAATCTCATCTCCTCAGATCCACAAATTGACAATACTTACAATACTTTTATTTTTTAAATATAGACATAGCCACATAATAGCTATAATAAAAAATAAATATCACAGAAATAAATCTTTCTATACTGCCTACCTCTTAGTATTTGTAAAATGTTTTTAATATGTTTTATATATTATAATAATCATTTAAAGAGTCCAATGCATAGGCGTAGGGTGATGAATACATATATGGGGGGGGGGTTGTTAAAGCCTTTTTTTCCTTGTGGTATCGACGTTGCCGAAACTTCTTGAGCATTCCGAGGTGGCTTAACAGAATTCTGAGGGGTCTATACTCTATAGCCCATCTTAGCCCCCCCCAACATTCTACGCTTATGCCACCATGTGGCCATCATATGTACGTGCTAGATTAAAGTGTTTAATATATTAATATATACTCAACAATTCATAAATTGAATTAGTAAGCATAATTGTAATTTCTATAACTGCTTTTAAACATAGACGTTATAGTAAACTAAGCGCCTAGGCTTTTACATTTAGAACGATTCGAATCTCAATGAAAATTATTTCTTGTATGCTCTTGCATAACTTTTTTTGGTTCAAAAGTTATGTGTACACCACTGCCTGTAATCTAAAGCACTATTCTTCCAAGATAGTTGGAATAATAATGTTATGTATTAGGAATTTATTCAGGATTGACTCAGTTACTGTGCACTTAGGCTACATTTAGGACTTAAAAGATTGACTTTATTTTAAAGAAAATAAAAGACATTATGATCGTGTCATGTAGGTAATATTCAGTATTTTATTACTCTAATAATACACGAAAACATTAAAACTATTCCTAATTGTAGGTCGTAGAATTTCATATTATATTTTGATGGGTACTGAATATTTTGAAAAAAAGTAAATTCCATATTAAATATGCTTTCAAAAAAAAAAATTGCAATTTTTATTATATTAAAACTACAGTAGTCATAAACACGCATAATTATTATCATTAATAATATAATGTACTAATTATTAATATTGGGTACACCTTCGAGATGATGTGTAATTCTGATTCCATTTCCCGAAATTATTTTCTATAACGCTATGAATTATTATGATGTTAATATCTATATTGCGATATGCGCCAAAACAGATACGTACCATACAATTTCTACAAACGTATAATGCTATTATATTCTCTAATTAATATTATCCATTCCCTCCCACAGATTGCTTTCACCTTGAAAAAGATAGAACCATTGGAAACTAATTTGTATATTATAATAGTATTGATATGTTTCAACTACGCTACGTACCGTTGAATTATATATAATGAATATCGATTATTGCTTAGAAATTAAAACCCACTAGATTGATCACATTGATTCCGTAAACAGATTAGTAAGCGATTTCACGTCCGACGTGCTTTCGGTAAATTATTTTAGTCGACCGATATGATCATAATATTATACTCGAGTGCAATGCTTATTAGGTATACTTTGCAGTTTTGCACCTATCTACGTAATAATATAGGTGTCAAAATGATGTGACGAACTACGCAACTTAAGTGGAAATAGGTATATACCTAGATGTCTAATATTAGATACCAATCTGTTTTGATGATGTGTGTGATATCTGTGCGACTGTGTGCATTTTTTTTATGCGTTTGCGTTTTGAATTTCTGCAATATTATACATAATTTTTCAATGTTTGGTAAAAAATAACCACTGGGACAATGTATTGAATCAGAATACTTTCAAATAGCGATTATATTCGCGATAGGAACTATATTAAAATGTATATCGTCAAAAAAAAAAGAAATGGGTTTTTAATGATATATATTATGTATATCGGCTGCGTTAGATGCCCAAGGGAAGATCGCGAGCGTTAATAAGCTATTAATTATCGTGTTTATTCTACAATTTACAACTTCTATTATGGGCAGTATGTACTACTGTAGTACTTGTCCACTGATAGTAAACAATTATTACATTTATTGGCGAGGCGTGCAAGTCACGTTTTTTTTTACGGTTTTTTTATATATTATATTTTAAACTAGTTTAAGCAGAGGACGCAATACCGCGCACCGGCACGATTAGCTGTCCTTGCCTTACGACTTGCGAGCGTGGAGCGTGTATGCCATTGCAAAATTTGTTTCCGTATATAATTATTATTGCTAATATTATTGTTATTATATTATATTTCCAACTGCAGTTCAAATATAACACATCATATTATGTAATGTCATAGAAACAGCTGCGGGTTGAGTCCATCATCAACCGCACGACTTGGGAGTAACTTTATGTATATTAAATTGTTCGAAGTTTCGGAAATACTTACCACCTGTAACGTAATACATCTTAACCGTTGAAGTCAGTATTTTATGCGTAGGTATACCAGAATTCACACAGTGAACACAATTTCCGCGATAACACACGTCGTGATCATAATTGTATGATGTCTGGAGGTACGCGTAGGAAGTTACATCATCATTTGTATAATATTTAGATACATACCATAATATTATATGTCTAGGGCAGTTTAGGCGAGGAACGAATAATGTTGACGTTTGGGGTGCCTTGAAATGAAACGCTATAATCGAAAATAGAGCAGGAGATGCTTTTTTTATTTTATTTCTGTTGGTTTAGTGCGTTTGCAGAAAAAGCACTGATATTTGTTTATTTTTTAGTGGAAGAGCGAAATAAAACAAAAATATGTAAAGGTACACATTCATTTATAAATTTATAAAAAGTAGGTGTGGTTTTTTTTTCTGTCTTCGGGTTTTCAACCCTTCAAAAGTATTAAATATACTCCTCAAAAAATCCAAAACCTTGACCACGTTACAATATATAGTTTACCGGACCATATAGTTTTATTTACAACATTATATAATTATGTGTACCTATTACCTATATATGCATGTGGGACTTATCGTTTGTGCATGTTGAACATATACAATACTATCAACTATCGGATGCAAAACCAACTTATATAGGTACCGACTACCGATATAAATACACGAGATTCAAATGTATATTTGTGCATAGTACGTGTGATTTTATTGTTGGAGGTGCCTACCCTAAATGTATCGTGTCAAATTATATACGCATCGGTTGTGTGCAGTGTATAGCGTATAATATTACATTTTCGTTTCAGACGGACGGTTTTCTTTTTTCATCTTGGTCAATTTTTATTTTTTATGGGTTATTGTGTCGTAGTGACGATGCGATGATGACGTTTAATCGGTTTCCGAACGAACAGTACTGCAGGCGTCTGTCATTGCCTGACACACATTACAGACAAAATAATATATATATGTATAGTTTATACTTTATACTACAATTATAATTATTATATGTCACTCGACGATTCTATGGCGTGACACACAATTTTTATTTTATTTCGGAAGGTAATCCTTAAGAAGATTGTCGACGAGATGTAGTATAAGTGTACAATGTACATATATTTATATAAAATGTATGATTTACCACGACACAAAGGTATTTGCCTCCTACCTATATGTTTATCAGTTCCATTTTTCATAGTATAACATTGTATTAATTTGTATAATTTTGTATTGTGCACAAAACATTAAGTAGACAAATTCAATATAATTTGTATCTACAGGTATGTTATGATGTACCAGTGTCATTCGATTTTGGCATAATATCGTGTATTATTATTATTATTATTCAGGTGACAAATCGATATCGAAAACGTTTCGATTCCGTTGATCTATTCGTATTATCTACATTCTACAGCGATGACTGATTTGATATAGTTTATTATGATATGTCAAAATCGATAACACCAATAATCAATTAGTAGTAATTATTATTGATTTTTATTGACGTCGAGTTAGGTAATAATCGATATCAGTAAATTTAGACCATGATACGTGAACGAAAGCAAAAAAAAAAACGATTGAGTTTTCTGTGCAAGATAAGAGTAATAATTACCTTAGACTAAAGTATTATGTATAACATATTAACATAATACCTATGTGACTAATATTTATATTAATATATTATCAAGCAGCACCATAATTTCGATTTTAATTATCACCTTATTAAACCTATCGCAATTCGCAACCTATTATCATAATATATTATGTACAATGTGGTAAGCTTATTATAAATAATTTATAATATAAAATTTATTGTAGAAAACTTACTAAATTACTAGTTTGATTTTTTATGTTCAAACCAAGCAATTTAAAACTTTGTAAAATGTTAAGCATTTCATTTTTGTTTTAGATAAAACACTTACACTTATAATTAATTGCATGTTAATGTTATAATCAGTTCAACCATGCAATTATTTTGAAAATATGTCTTGAAATGAGCATCATTTAGTTTAAATTAATTTTCACTTAGTTAGCTGTATTTTAAAAGTATTGTATTGTTTGTGAATAAAAAATTATAAATTATAATATAGGTATACATACTTCAATGAAAATAACAATAACAGTTACTTTTTATATTTGTATATTGTATACTAGCTTTAAGTAGAAATTTAATAAATACATACCTATTTAATATGAAATAAGCGTAAATTGTTAAATTATACGAGTTTAATCTTAAAAGCTGAATTAACGAAGAAATCATTTCATTAAATCCTATTATGCTCATTCCTTTTGTTTTTCCAAAACGTATTGTTTTACCTGCCTACTGTATAGTAGGTTTTATATAATATAAAGATACTTCGTCGTACAATGTTTCAAAAATACATTTTATAACTTAAATTATGAGGAATAAGTTCTATCGAGAATGCATTTGTAAATGTATCTTGATTAGGTATTGTTATTACACATTATTTTGATAAGCATAATAATTAACAAGTATAAAGAATAATTATTTAATATATAACATTTTGAAATCGACATCGGCTCCTACGTTGTCTCAGATAAAGCGCCACTAAAATAGTGAAATATCATGTCAGTAGGTACTGAATATTTTCCTACTATTTCTATGTTAAAGTATACTGATGTGCAGTGTACGATTACACTATAACGATGAAACTGATTTACGACCGTATTACCATGGGAGAGTAATATAATTATTATTGTTTCGTGATCATGTTTAACGTCGATAATAATTTATCTGTAAGCCAATTTATTGGTATGATTTTATCATGTATAGATTGTAGGTAATAATAATTATAGTTATTAAGATAATGCAGTTGATGCATCACTTCATGGTTTCGTCTTGTGTTTAAGTTTCGGTAAGTCAGTTTGTTGGCCAAAATATAAAAAAAAATGTGTTGGAATAAAAAAACAATCCACAGTATATGATTTTTATAAATAATTTTCTTGTTATTCATATTGTACGTTATACATAAATTGAATATTGATCATTTTTTTTTATATTCATATTTTATTAACTACAACTATCGATTAAAAAAATATGTTGATATAACTAAAATGTTAGTTTATATGTTTTACTAATAACATTTATTATGTCCTGCCGCCTATAAAGACGATTTTTCCGGGTCGATTGTAAGTCGTTATAACCGTTTTCCATTTTACCTAATCATATAATGTTATTATCTATATATACATTGTACATTGTACCTATATTATATCATGAGGAATTAAGAATACGATAAAAAATATTAAATACGATTTATTACTCATCCAGAATTTGCTAAGAAAAAAAGTAACCTATACAGTTGATCTAATTTAATAAAATTATCAAACTAAACGAAATTATTCACTTCATAAGTAAAAATGAATAAAAAAAATATTTATAAATATATAATCATAATAATGGTAAAATTCGTTTCTTTTTTGTTTATTGCATTAACGGCTTACGGCATTTTATCATCTTAATATTCAATTTTAGAATATATAATTAGGTACCTTAGGAAACTACACGTCAGTTTTATAGGTTGTTGATAAAACATTTTATTAGAAAATACAATTATCCAATTGACCTATAATTTGCATCATTAAACCGGTTTTCGCGAGGTTTCAAATCGCTGTGTTGTTACTTGTTATGTTACTACATTTTAATATCGTATGATGAGTGATGACTTTTTAAGACATTAATATGTTTTCGGCTAGTCGTAAACTTGTAAACCTAGGTATCTATTATATTTTTATTGCAATAATGTTTGAAGGAATATTTTATATTTTTCTATGCAATTATCTAGCTAATAGCATTTATTATATTTTAATCAATGCTAATTGCTAATACTAATAGCTAGGGCTCTGAAGTTGTTGTATTTGCATGATTTTTTTGGTCTATTAGATTTATTGCTAAGTGAGCTTGAAATAAATTAATTTCATGACACTACGATAAAAATATTAAAAGATTATAGTGCATATTTAGTGATATTGTAGTTTTAAATGTATATTTCTCAATTTTATAATTTATAAAGCATATTTGATTAATAACGATATTGTTTATAATATAGTTTGAAAATTTTACTAGATAATGTATAATTATTTTGAGAGTTTTCACTATATTGGTAATATATTGGTGTCATGTTTTTCAAATCCTTAGTTTACGCACAATTTTTAGTTTTTATTAATACATATTTAGTACACATTTTAAATATAAAAATATTTTTTAGCAAAATGTTTGCATCTATAACAATTGCTAGTGAAAAAAAAATAAGTAGGTACATATTTTTAAAGCATATTTAGTACATTTTAAGTTTTGAGCTCTACGGATTACAGCAGTAGTATAAAAAATATACAGCCAAGTACAAGTTTTAATATTTCCATGGCCAAACATTTTTTGTTAATACCTACATTATTATCAGTATTTTTATTATGTCTGATGATTAACGAGGTTTCGAGCGTAGTGTCGATTACGATTCCGTCGTTGAAATTGTATGACACATGTAGGTACCTCTAGTTTTATTCATGGAAATGGTAGGTTAGATATATTATATTATATTTTTTTAAGTATACTGTTTACGAATTTCTTTGTTGCTTAGTATTAACATTGACGTTATAACGACTGGCGTCATAAAAAAATATGTTTACATATTATTTCATTCTAAAATAATACATGTAATAACAAACGCCAAATTAAACATTAAAATATTATACAAACTCAACCTAACCGAAAGTCAAAACAATATGTAACATTAAACATATAAACAAGTGACTATTGCTTTTTAATGTCTTGGAAAATAATTACATATATCATTATATTAAGTTTCGGGTATTTTAATTGTTTATTTTACAAGTGTCTCCGTATACGAATGTGTTGAAAATGTAACAAAATGCATGCACGTTTGCTATTTTACATAATTTTTTTCCCCACAAAAGTTCGCAGTAAAAAAAGAAAATTATAATCGACTAAGTTTATGTGAACCGATTGAACCGTCTGAACCTACCTACTACCGGTGTTTAATAATGAATGTTTAAAATGTTGAATGTTAATACTTATGCATGACAACAGAATTTGACGGGCTGCCTGAATAAATATGTGTTTTGCATCGTCATAATAATTCATAATAGCTATATAATAGTATATATGGTATACCTATATACAAGTTGACAAAAATATGATATTTTCAAAATCGTGGTGTTGATTATATTATAAACATTTCATATCCACTCAATATGCTTCATACTATACATTTAACATATTACATAATACATATTATATTGTATATTGTATATTATAAGTATGAAAACTCATACCAGGAAAAAATAATATGAGGCACTATTTTGTGTTGTGCTTGCGAGTAAAACGATGTAATATAATACTATAATCCGAAGACGATAAAAATAATATCATTCTTATTAATATAATAATATTATGTTATTCGAGTTGTCGTATCGAGATAATTCTGGAAAACTCGCGCAAACAAACAAACAAACAAACGCACACGAGCTATCGTGACGCAAACGGGATGTTTTCGTTACTTTTTTTCGGACGTATTTACGCACAAGAAAAAAAAACAAAAAGACGCCGAACGGACGACATTCTGGGCATGGAGTATTTTAGTATAAGCGTTTATGTGTATCGCATAGTAATATACAGCATATATATATATATTATTGTGGCGTGTTTCGAGGTAAAACAGAACACGAGAAACGTTTCGACAATTTCATACATCCACCAGGACGGGTTTTTAAAAAAAAAAAAAAAAACAATCTTACCGTTTTCCGTCTTTGAATATATTAAAAGACCGTTTTTACACTGCACGTGTATCAAATAGGCACAAAATAATATGAGTAGGTGTTGGAACAATGTTGCGTCAGTTGTTCCACCACTCTCTCACACACACACACACACACACACACACACACGCTCACACACAATATCATGATAGCCTATATACCTATCAGTTAGGCATCTCTCTCATCGTTCGTATCGTTCGTATAATGTTATTATGTGTACTTATACCTGTATATATATACATACATGTAAATACAGAAATATTCAGTTTGTTATTATTTTTATTTTTTCGTTTACAATAAACACGTTTTTTTTTTCCAAACTCAAACAGAAAACGGACTGAGGAAACCTGTCACTTAGTTTTTTTTTCTTATAAAATAAAGACTAAGCGAAAACAGTAATACTGGTTACAGAATCAACTTGACGAAACAAAAAAAACTGCCTATTCCACTTCTTATAATACAAGGTGATTCTTTTAAAGGATTTTTCTCAAAAAATATTGACGTTTATGTGAACGTTTTTTTTTTACATAATTATCTTAAAAAATCAGTGTGTTGAATAAAAATTATAAATTCACTATTTTTAGTCATAATTTTGTTGTATATTAAAATTTTTTATTTAAAAAATTTAATTTCGAACAAGTATTTAGTAAATTAGTTCTAAGTATTTCAAGTTGCTACTATCGGAGTTCAATGGAATAGAAATACCACGTAACGTCATAGGATATAATAAAATCGATACTATTAAATAGCTGAAATATAAATTGATTTGTTTACATTTTTATAAATGCTTATATGATGTTAGGTCATGTTGAATGCATTATATGATGCCCGATATGATGTTGTAACTATATCAAACGGTGTTTTGGTGCCCTCCGGAACATATTATATTCATACATTAAATATAAGAAAGTGCAAATGGGATGAACGAGATCAAGATGACGTTTTGTCTGGCCTTAATCATCCGAAGAATTGAAAATCATTTTTCCATATAAAAAGATACATCTAAAAATGAATGCACACCGGCCATTAGTAATTAGATTCGAAACATTAGCAATATCTTGAGTTATTTTTATTAAAAATTGCATTCACGCAGTGGTGAGCCGAAAATTTATTTTTAGAAAACTACCTCAAGACTAAAATTGGTAGGTGTGGCGGTGTAGGGAACTATGGTTTCCAGCTGGTGGTTCGCGCTTTTGCTGATTCTATCGTATATGTATGTGAAAATTGTAAATTATAAAGAAATAAGTGGAAGTGGGAGGGAAGAGTGGAATTAGATCCAAAGTGGTGGAAAATTTACAACATTGGTTCATGTATAATGCTGAGTTGGGGACCACTGGTGTGGGGGGTGTGATACTTTAAAAAAATACAAACAAGATACAGTAAGATACAGCAATTTAGTTGCTTAGTTATTTTTACAATTATTACCATACTAGGTTTACTAGGTGACGGTTACCGACCACACCTAAAATATTACCCTCTCATGTCGATCACAGTATACCATCCCTACGGGTCTATAATTTATGTATACCTAATACAATATTCTATACACGGATTATTCACACGCTTACACAGACGTCGCACACGCATTGTGATATTATATATTGTCATATTCTAATATCTTGCAGTTGCCATAGTGTGTATAGTATACTATATGGTTCAGGTACCTGAGTATCGTGTACCTACCTAACTTGTACGGCTATGTAATGTACCCGCGATGTAGGTGTGTAACTATGGCGATCAATTACTACGAGACGCGGCCAACGGTCATCGTCGTCGCCACGGTGGACAGAAAAAGCATTCGTTACAAGGTTATCGGGGCGATTTGTAACAAAATATATATTAATATAATATAGCTGGTCTCTCAGCCAGGGCACGCCATCTTCGTAGTCACAGGCCAAAACACATATAAGTAGGTAATAGATTTATCATGAGATTTACAACGAGAAGCTTAAAAAGATTATTTTTATTTTACACGCTATCGTCTGCGGTGATTGGGGGTTTTGTTTTTTGAGCGGTGTACAGAATGAAATTCAATATTTTTAGTATGTTTTATACATCGAGAAACGATTATTTTTTTTGGTAACGAGTCAATATGTATGATCCTATAATATAAATTTACTGTTTCTATATAGCTTGATACTAACGAACATAGGTATACCTACTTCATTGAATTCGTAGGTACTTATACATATCACATACTATACATTTAGGTACCCAATTACATGTGTAATACATTTTGGATCCACATTTTTATACATTCGACCGAGATTGCCAATTAATTGGCCTGTCAAGGATTGTATATAGAACTTGTTATACCAAGTACCTGGTATATTTTTGAATGTGGTTTAAACTACTCTAGAAACTTCCCTGATATATTTAAGAATAATCTGAATTTTTCTTCAAAATCAGTCAAGAAGTTTTTGTATATATAAAAGTGAAATATACATTCAGCTGTCATATTTGTTTTAAGATACAATTTCTTTATTTGCGATTTAATATAAAATTCTGGCTACTGTAGATATCCAATAATAACAAAAATAGTATTTTATGTAACCAGTGCCAACCATTTATATTTAAAATAATACTAATTTCTGCTTGTACTAATATTACTATTACAATCTGTAACCCGGCAATTGATGTTGACCAATTACCATGTAAAAACCGATTATAGTACCAAATATATTATATGATATAAAACAAATACAAATAAAAAGGTAATTTGTACATGTTGCAATGTTGTGTCGTTCGTACAATAATTACAACCACCGGGCACAAACTATTAGTCATAACACATAATCGATAGGTGAATTGTGGAAATAA
Source organism: Myzus persicae (assembly GCF_001856785.1). Taxonomy (NCBI): domain Eukaryota; kingdom Metazoa; phylum Arthropoda; class Insecta; order Hemiptera; family Aphididae; genus Myzus; species Myzus persicae. The sequence goes on from NW_019104000.1 coordinate 661,250, forward strand.
GAAATCACAAAAACTGACGATTTTCAAAAAAAATATCAAAAAGAAGAAGAAATGGAACTCTAAATATTGAATTCTTATAGTTTTATAGTTGCAGGTTAGTATGCTACCTTTGTATTCTACAAATCTAATAGGTGTAATGTGTATACTGTATACTATAATTATTAATTGAGTCTGGCACGTATAATATTAAGGCTTGGACGCCTGGTAATGGGTTTAAAATGGATTGTAAACATTTTGACAGAAACAATTAAAAAACTGCAATGAACGCGTTTGTCAGAGTAGAACCACAAATCATATAATATTAAGGTGCATTTCTCTGGCACTCTCATTTCCGAATTTTGGAATCAAACCCGGGGCTTTCGATTATTTTTCGTTTGTTCTTGTTTGTTCCATCTCCGTTAACGACTTATAGCTGATTGTGTAATTCCATTTGTAGACCAGATCAATACACCTCCCTATTGATATTTGATTTTCGATTTCAGATTTAATTTGTTCGTACATATAATAATATTATCTCATAGACTATTCGCATACTTAGTATTCGCCGCATCAAAAAAATTACATAAATATAATTGTAATTATTTCGATTAAAGAAATGGTAAAATTTGGAATGTATACGAAAAATATTTTCAAATAAAGTAACTGGCTAATAACCTTGAGGCTGAAGTTGAAAAAAGATATGTCTCGTATGATATTATTTTAAACCATTGAAAAAATTTCTAAATATTGTATTTAGTCTCGTGAATATCACTCAAAATTATATAAAACGTCTATTTGCACGTTCCAACAACGTTTGAATTGAATTAAGTAACCGATTATCATAGTTTATATTATACTATGTACTCGCAAAAGACTTCCCAGACTAGTTTGCACACGTTCTGATATAAAAAAATTGGTTTTTTTTTTTATTCGCCGTCTTGTGCGAGTCATCGGGCTTATCTCTACCTTGGAGATCTAATGTTACATATATTATTTATCATCATTGCTAGAAACGATTAATTTTTATTATCAACCGAAATATTAGTACATATACCTATTATAATATATATAATAACTTTTTTTACATCAGCTATTTATTTATCTCTATTTATACTTATTTAAATTGGATGTAGGTATACTTATATAACGCTACATTCTTTATTAATTTTTTTTTGTTTTGGGATTTTTACACTTTTCAAATAGAAACCAGCATTTTTAATCATGTCTACACTGAAAATGATTATGAGTTAAATAATAATAATAATATGCTAGACGACGATGAATACATATTATATTGTATTAAATCGAACGCCTCGCCGCCGTGGATATGTCCGTGTAATATAATACAATATTATAATATGACACATACCTATAATGTAATATAGGTAATTAAATATTGGCATATTGCAGTATGTGAGCTTATCGTTCCAATTCACCTATACTCATAAGAGTTTTATACAGAGTGATTCGAATTAATTTAGCGATCGCTAAACAATAACCATGCTCATCTCCATTTTTTCTTTAATAATGAATTTATTAAAATTATGATTTTTTGAATTTTTAAATATACTCAAAGACGGTTCAAATTCTTGAACTTTTTCGTACTATCCAAGGAGTGTCCTGTGGTGATACAAACTTCTGTTTTTCAAATGAGAACCCCCTTCCATTATTAATGTTGATTAATTAGTGAAAAATTTTTTTTTAAATATAGTTATACCTATTTAAAAATTCTAATAAGTGGTTTTTTAGTTTTTAGATATTTGTACTAAGGAGAACCTAATAGACCTTAAACATAGTTTTTCATTTACATATAATAAACTTAAAATTGGATCTTGTATTAATTATACTTGGGTCATTTTTACAAATATCTTATATTGATATAGATGAATATAAATGACTAAAATTGTCAAATCACCAATCTCCATATCTTATAAGCCCATTACCATGGACCTATTTTATTCTCTGTATACAAAATTAAATAACTTAAAAACTATTCGTACAAATTTTGATTTTAATATTACAATATTTTCAGAAAAATTATCCACTGTATAGTTTACAGTTGAAAAGGGATGTTTTCATTTGAAAAATAGAAGTTTAAATGCTCACAGGACAATATTACTTTTTCCGTAGTATAAAAAAATCTCAAGAATTTAAAAATATGGTCTTAAAGTGTAATTTAAAATTCTAAATATCAGATTTTATATAACTACATTATTGAAAAAGAAAAAAAGGAAGACCTTGCTTGGAGAATCACCATGTATGATACAGAATATTATTTTGTTCAATATTTTTTCAGACCCTGTTCCAATATTACCTATACCTATAAAAACTATAATAAATTAAATAATAATATATTATAATAGGCATACGTTGTGCAGTGCACATACACGTCACAGCGTCGTCGGTGTGATATGGTCGCAGTATGTGTACTATTCATATACTACACTATCTCTTATAATTTAGGGGTAAAAATAATAAATAATAATGTACTAATTATTAGAGATAGTGGTTAGTTGTTTTCACCAAGTGAATATGTATTAAAAAAATACCCATCTAGTCTTAATATTCATAAGACCAAACCACCATTCCTGTACACGGTATAATATAATATAGAAGTATTGTAATTATTTTGGTTAATCTTTCATATATTACGTAGTTGTGACCTATTATTATACATATCGTATAATATATTGCCGGCTTGACTTCAACGTACTTACATTGTTATCGTTGGCGTTGATATGTATATGAATATTGTAGTTTGCAATGTCTATAGATATTTTCCAAAATTGTGTACGGTACCTACCTACATACACAACTTCAGCATAATAAAATACCTACAACAACAGTATTAAAAAATGTGTAGTTCGTACATAGTTATGATATATTCATATAAATCAGTTTGTGTTTGTCAAAAACAAGGTGATGATATTATATTCTAATTCAGGTAATATTATTATATATTTTTTGTTACTAACTATTAAATGCATAGGTAAAATATAATATATTTTATGAATTTAAAATGTATTAATTATGTGGTTCATATTTTTAGTTGAGTTCATCTTTCATTTTTGTTTTTCAACCAAAAGAAAACCTTAGACGAATATATGAAGCTTTCGGTATAGACATAAAACATTGTACAGTCTATAAACCGGTATAGCGTTTGAATATTGGTATAATATTATAATACTCAAATCCCAAATACCATCGGCACTAGGTTATATATTATAAGCGATCGACCTCGTATATTGATAAAATAATAATAATAATATATTATAATACATAATCATATGCATTTTATATTCATATTATTACGTCGCGAAAAAACTTTTCACAATATTCTAATATATTTTCGTCACTGCGCGAAAACATTGCCCACGCCGTATAGTGCAGTTTTTAGAGGTCGAAAACCATAGAATCAGCTTAGCTGAAATCTCATTTACATTTCGCTAATAATATGATATTATCATAAATTTAATAATATGATGTAAATTACAAGAACTGTTTGCTCACATTTTCTCAACGTATGTAAAAAATGCTTGTGTGTATCCGTCTATGTAAAATAAACACTGTTATTGATCAATTAATTAAATATATATATTTTTTTATTATTTTTTGCTGTACTTATGAGTGAAATTCTCGTACAAAACAAAATATGACGTAAATCAGTGTTAAATCACATCAAGCATAATAACATAATATACGCTTTCGTTTTTTAATATGTACAGTCATACAGGTACACACAGTATTGAGTATAGGTATAATATATATGTATATTCTTCAAACGAGTATTTATCCACTATGCATTTGGTGTTATTGAGGTGACTACTCGAAAGTTTAAATTTTAATAATATTATTAATGTCATATTGCCATTATTATTATTGAGGAGAGTCGTGATAACGATTTTGATTTCAAACATGAAGTGGTTTATTGGTAAATAAAATCGTAGGAATAGGTACTCACAGTTTTTTCAAAAGTTAATTTGACAATAACATACATTAAAATTGTCAATAACAAGTAAAGACAGTAGACACTATCTTTCAAATTAAATTTGAGGAGGAGGTAAAAGTCTAACTATAGATTCATTCTTTAACCTTTACACAATTTAATTTATTTTTATTTGGAGTTTGGACCAAGTTTCTGGGCATGTATATATTATGATATGTTGATATCATTGTTCATTATTTATTTTTTTACATACCCGCATTTGAAAAAAAAATTAAATGTAAAAATGTATACCTATGCTAGAAATTACAATACTACATAATATTATAACGGCTGTATTTGTATACAAGGGTCAAGGAGAATGACCATGCACGATCGACAGTATTTTTTCTTTTAATAACGATTAATGTATGTATTCAATTTTCGACTATTGGAATTTTTAGTACTTAAAAACATATTATTTTCAATTATTTAGATTTTTATACCGTTTGAGGAGTGTCCGGTGGCAAAACAAACTTCTATCTTACAAACGATAACGAACCATTTTCATTGGAGATCGTTTATTTGGAAATGTTAATTTATTTGAATAAAAATTCTAACGAGAAGTTCCTGAGTTATTAAAATGTATTTACATTAATGATAGTACTCCTTAAACATGGTTTAACAAAAATATAAAATGTATGAAATATTGGATCTATTATTTATTATACACTGACAGTATTTGAGAATTTGGTCCTCGAGTATACTTAAAAATTCCGAAAATCAGTATTTGATTAAATCCATTATTAAAAGAGAAATTGGGAGTGAGCATGATGGGTGAATCATTCTGTATATAAATATAGCCATTATAATATAATGTAATATTATTATTTTCAACTATCTATAGAATTTTTTTTTGTTTTTTGTTAACATAACTAAATAAATAATACAATTTACAGCCTGTTGAAATAAAAATATTGAATAAATCTGATGTAAAATTACAAATTACAATAACTAGATAACGCGAAGAAAGGACCGGGCTGTCAGTGATACTATACTTCATGGAGTATGTAAAAAGAAATGAATTTCTCATTTTTTTTTTGTATAGATTATAGGTACTTACGTCCGTTTCGGTGTATTTTCATATCATAATAATATAAAACACTCGAAGTGTTCGACTTTTCTGGCACCGATATTAAAAATCGATATTGTATGATGAATAGGTACATGTAGGTATAGGCAAGTATTCGTGTATATGAATGCTGAATTGCAGACGTACTCGAATAAAATAATAATATAATTTTAGTCTAAAACCGTTTGGCATACAACGCGTTATAATAATTAATAATACACTTATCGTAAACACATTATAATTTACAGGTAAGCGGTGAACGGAGTTTTGTGAAACACGGAAACGTCTGATGCAACATCTCTAGACACATCGTCATGGACACGGTTACCGTATACATCGATTTCCCCGGTATACCTCCAATACATATGTATATACGGATCCAATGTCGTCCCAATAAACGCTATGTATTGTTGATATAATATTATAACCACCATAGTCATCGATTTTATTTCGTCTATATATATACGTAAATATGGAGGTTTTTATGTTGTATACCTATTAAACAACACATACATACGTTTGTTTGGCCATCGAGATGGCTGAGTGTACAAATCAATGATAACAATATATATGGTTACATAGGATTTATACATAATATAAAATATAATTTAATATGAAATCAGAATTAAGTTAATTTTGTATTTTTTTAACCAACTGAGTTTAACATGAAAGTGAGTATATTCCAAATTAGTATATTTTTAAAATGCATTTCATAGTGTACACAACAAATAATACGCTCTACATAATATATTATATATTGTCTTACGAATAATAATTTGTTATTCATTTCTTATGACATTTTAAGTCATTCTTATTTGTGTTACAACTCCTGAAATATCAATTGCACGCAGAACTGTATACCATAATATTATAACAGACAAAATAATCGGAAAAAAAATAAAGTGCAACTAACTCAAGTGAATACGTTAATTTTTTTTTAATGATATTTTGACTTAGCCGTTACCAAAAGTCTAATAAATTATTATAATACTTTTAATATATATTTCATTATTTTTTTTAACTTCAACTGAGTCTAAACGTATAGGTACTTTTTAATTTTTTAAGCCTCGGTGTATGCAATTTGAAAGATATGAACACCAATTATAGGCGATTATTAAGGCTAAAGTTATACTTAGAACAATTAACTGCTGGCATATTTTACTTGTGTACGTATCTATGAAATCTTTTGATTGTGTGAGGAATTTAGAAACTAAAAACTCGGACAAAAAAAATACAATAAAATTTCTATAATTTCTACTTCCTGCATGTATACCTATAGGTTAACTAGGATATCTATACTATTACAATGGTGTTCTCTTTGCGTGTATAATACATAAGGGTGGCTTAGTACTCCCTTCTTAGTTCTTAGATACTAATTCAAAGACAACTTTTTGATTATTTGTAAATAGATGTAATAAATACATACGTCTCAAAAATACCTAAAATATTTTATGTGCATTGTGTTTGTGTTTAATTTTTAATATGGTTCACTACTTTTTAAAATGCCAGTATTTAATTTATATTTATAACACTTACAACTGCCTACATAATATTGTGTGTCCAGACCCCCTCCTTTGTTTCATTTCTAAATCCACCCCTGTTATATTGTATAGTGAACATAATACCATCCATGTTCTCTGAAAATATATTTGGTCACTCGTTCGTTTGTTTGAATTCATTAAATATCGATTTCTTAAATTACTGACTTCTGAGAAAATCAGAAACATAATACCGTATACAATATGTATTATTTTGCATTTCATACTCGGCTGCTCATGCGTACGGTGGGAGTGTGAAACAGAATAATATTTTAGTAGGGTGGGCTATAATAATATTATAATATATTACTATACCAATTTAGATGACTTTGACGATAATATAAAGTGTCGATGTCAGCAGTAGTTTGCACGCGTATGCCACTGACTTAATACCTAGACAATTGTGATTTCATTTTTAGAAATATATTCGAAGTAAAAAGGATTGAGTCACGTATTCTCGGCGACTGATCTATATATAGAGTTCGTCCGGTTCATGGAGTCTGAGCCCATTGTTAATTTTTACTCGCCGACATTGGCCTTGAATCGGTTTCCTTAAAAACAAATGTGAACCTTTGAGGCATCAAGACCTTTGAATTAAATATTAAATATTAATAGAGCAATACAAATAATAATTAATAATTGACTACCGTCTTTCCTAAACATACTAACATAAACATATAGGCGATAAGTAATTAGTATAGGTTATAACTTGTAGTTAATTTTTCAATTAAAACATTTTTAAACAATTTTTTCCACCATAACTGTAGCCAATAGGTATTTAAGTATTTAATTAATAATAAATCATAATAAATCACGATAAACTAATAAATAAAAGTTTCACATGTTGTAAAAATTACATCAGTTAAACTAAATCATACAAAAACAAAATACGTAGGTAGATATACTTTATTGCGTTAAAAAATAACTAGTGAAGTTAGCGTTATATTGTATATTGTATATAGTATACAAACTACAAAGTAATAAACACAAAATTGGCACATCTTGAAAGTTGAATAAACTTCAAATTTGTAATTAATGAACATGGGCGTTTACACACACATTGATGAATAATAAGGTGACCACAAGTCTTCAACAGTATACGCCGCAATTTCGCACTGTTCTGTACTCACTACAGTGTTGTTACAATTAGTTGGATTTATTTATTTTTATATTTACTAATTTATTTGTTTATTTATTTATCACATCCTCCCTATAAAAAACTGGCCGAAACCTATCGCACGTGTAGAAGAGCGTTTCGTCAGTCCCGCCACACTTGCCATATAAAAACCGTGACATTTTTGATAAATGACGCCGGGATGATGCAACTGTGGGTCGCGATTGAACGTATTTATACGATATTATAATATACACACTGCGTGTACAGTGTATACAAATATATATATACATAGTGCAACAGCGCCGTATACTGATACACGCGACGTTGATGCAATCGCAAGTGGCACATTTTAATAATAATAATAATACATATAACGTCGGAAAGGGATCTCTAAATGTTGGAAAGTTGCCAACGACGATGGTGTAAGAGACTAACGAACGCGTTTATTTTCAAAAATACAAAAACAAAAAAACACCTGTCATTGCAGTGCTTTTCGTGATATGTGCTCGTTTGTCGGGCGAATCAATTTTATACCTATCATTTTTTTCCATTTTATCTGTTTTAATTTATTTTTACTGTAACTCTATTCAGCTGCTATGTAGCCAGAAATTTTGCATGGGTGATAGAGGGATGGGTGTTAAATGCCAATACTCGATGTGTATTAACATTAAACGAAAATAAAAAAAAACAGAAAGAACACCCTGCGGTGGGGGGTTGTCCATTCTACTCGTTTTGCTTCGCTCAACTCAGGCGTGGGATAGTTTAGGGTTTAATGCTATAATATGTGTATTGTAAAATGTGTAAATAGTATATTTGAATGAAAAGTGATGATACATCGAGGTATAAAAAGTATAATTAGAATAAGTATAGACAATTTAGCCATATTTTTTGTAAACCCAATAGCTCATGTAGCCGAGGGTCTTTTCTTTCTTACAATAAAAAAAAAGAAAATCGCGATAAATAGATTTCAGTTAAGATGATGACATTTTTTCAGTATCTAAATTAAAAAATTAAATATATTTATTATTTAAACTTGGTCTCATCTATTTAAGTACAATTAAATATATAATTTTCCAGATATAAAAAAAAAACCTAGCAAGGAATCCTTGCTGATTCTCTGTTTCTACTTGAGAGTAGGAGAATCAGTTCGTTACGAGTCGGAAATGTTCGGAGAAGAAGCTTGGAAGTTGGTGGGGGAAATTGGGGTTCAGCATCGACGAAGCCGCCAGTAGAGCTGCGCGAAAAGTGATTATTCTCTAGGAATAGATTTTATAAACGTATTTTAAACAATATACTGTTGGTACCAATAATTACATATGCAATTTTAAAATAATAGTTCAAATAAAGATTTTATAATAATAATAATGTTACTACTTATGAATAATTTCTATATATCTTTAGTTAACAAAATTAACAATTTTGACTATGTGTCAGTAACAAAATCCAGACAGTGCAAAATATTCCGGTTAGTTCCAATATTCAGGTTAGGTCATGCTGGTCTAGTTCAGAGCCCTTCAAATTTTATAATAACGGTTGTAGATTCGGCCTAGTACAATGAATAATATAATACATACAGTACATAAATAAGTGACTGATGCGTGTCTTAACTTGAAGCACCGTGAAAACGGGTGACGTCGACCGGAAGTGACGAGGCTCACATAATATACATTTTATGTAACCATAGAATTCTATGTCAAAACGTCATCGCACTACACATCACAATTTAATTCTTCACGGACGGTTGAAAACGGTTAGATCGAGAATCAAATGCACTCCGAATGCGAGGAAAAACACCCACGATTACCGACGACGGTTATCGGTATTCTCCGTTACCAATAAGTTGGTGAGTGTGCTGTATGCCTATACAATATAACACTTTCCATTGGTTGGCTAGCATTAAAGGAATATCATTGAGAAGCGTTTGTCGAGAAAAACGATCAGAGGCGGTCAACTACCGGCTACCGTTGTCTTTTAATTACATGTGCCGACCAACTGAAAACATAGCGGTTACGAGTACCAAATGGGACGGAAGTCGACTCGACCGTAAACTATGGTATAAATTCGGTGATACCACAGGTATGGTAACTATATACTCTACAGCGGGTAACCATACGATGATTCCACGATGATATCTAACGCGTCGTTCTTGATGCGATGGCTGGCCTGGTGTAATTCACGGATTTTCTGCATACATTATACACGTAATATATGGCAATGTATACAGCCGACGACCTTTAATAAAATATATAATAGCAATGCAGGGCGGCATACAATGCTCGATTAGGCATATACCGGAATGAAGTTTGGAATTCTCAACTCGTTTATAAGTTTCAAAAAAGTTATCGCGATGGTTACATATTTTCATTACAAAATGATTACATAATTTTGTGAAATTGTGGTACAACAGTTCTTAATTTGGGGTGCTGGAGTGACGGAGATTCTGTACCGTCGCTAAAAGCTTGTTGTCTCTTCGTTGCATACCGGTTTCCGTCGTCGGTTGGCCGCCGTATATAAATGCTAATGATAATTTTCTTGCCAAACACAGACAATTCATCAAAACACCGTCATATGAATTTGCCTATATTTTTCTCCTTAACAACGGTAGACTGCAGCTGACTTCAGTCCCATTTAACGATTTCGGCACACAGTGATCATCTGAAATATGAGTCGAGTACCAATAATAAAACTCATCGTTAAAGCATATGCAGTATTATATGTATGCATAATGTGACATAATATATACACATTACATCTAATGGAAATAAAACAGTCGTCGACTTATATATTAGGCCATTAAAGAGGCTATTTCTCAACAAATGAACAAAGTCTCATCTTATTCGTACCTATACAGGTTATAATACTTTATAGGTCGCCACACAATGCAGAGGTGGTGGTAAAATTGTGTCTCGCTTAATTTTGTCATAACCGATATCTTCCCCGTTACCGCCGCAGTGTGTGGTGAACTATATAAGTCTGTGTGGAACCTAAGCCTTCAAAATTGATATTGCAGTTATGTTATTTATATTTTTGTTTTTTTAGGAAGCCTCTTTGGTATTTAACCTGTTCCCAAATTTACGTGTTATTCTTTGTAGGGGTATATTTGATAGGGGGAATTCATCCCTTTCTCTTTAGAGTAAACATCAAAGCGTATAGCTAAGTGTTATTTTATTATATCGATGATTGAGATAATTGATTTTATAACTATCAGTAATTCACAACTCACCTTCGCATAATAAACCCTACAGAAAGATATTTTGTAATATCGTTTTCAGGCCTATGCCACCCGTACCCTATCGAAAAATAATTCAAGCTTAGGACCCCTACTTGTGTACTTTCAATTTAACATGTTTTTAACATTATATAATATATTTTTCAATGACAATCATCATGCGTGCCACTGCAGAATATACGGTGACAATGTGTCCTGCGATAATACATGTGCGACACTATAAACGTGTTTATACCTGCATATTATGTATAATAATATGCGTGTATCACAAGTAGGCCACGGTCATGGTTAATATGAAATTAATATAATACTGTGCATTTGTGTTTATTATTACGACGATGGGAGTGGAGGAGACGGTGGTTGTGACTGTGCGATCGACTGCGGTGACGGACACGTAGAGGAGGAAATTTGATTAACTACATTGTTTCTTTTTCCTTCTTCCAAATAACGATGTGCCAATTTATTTCAGTGATTTAGATTACGCGTGTCAAATATACATGTATATATTTTATGAAAATTAAAACAATTTTCTGCGTATTTTATTACTATAAAATGATATTCGTGTTGAATATTGTACTATAATATGTATTTATATTATTATTAAGTTTTCAATGTATATTATTTACCCACGTCCCACAAATAATTGTTATCTTATACGCAATCTCATTTCCTACCATTCTAGTGTTCTACACCGATTTCTAAGCAAATATATTTCATAATATACAGTAACATTAAAGTACTATAGAGACTAATTATTTTTATTACGATGTAAATATATACATAATAGACTGTACATAAACGGGCATACGATATTAATTATTAATATATTGTCTTGGAAATATTATTATGTCTATAATATCATGTATTATAGTAATATTATTTACTGACGATAAGAGTATCAGCCATATTTATAATATTATGTCATATATTTGTCATTTGTGTGAATTGTATAAGCTAGACTTGATAAGCCAATCAATATTTTTTAACTCTGTTTACTCGGTTATAGGTACCTATACTAGTTTTGTTTAAGCGTGATTTTGCCTAGGGATTGCTGGTTAGTGGACATAAATACTTAATACCCGACTTTTAGGTGAGAAATTTGTCGGGAGCGGGAGTCAACATAAATGATTACTCAAATAATCTTATGAAACTTGGGATCGAAATAAAATTTGACTTGATATATTATTCATATATTTTTACAAACGTCAAGTAAATAGAAAAAAAAACAAATGTAAATCGTAACCACTGTAAGGTCGAACATTTAAAATTAACTTAAAATATTAACTCGTTATTTGTTATAATGCCCTGCAGCCTTGTGACTAACACAGGTACGATTTTGACTTGTATTATAGTTTGTTTTATTTTTTTTCGGACGAGATTACAAAAATGTTTATACCGCTTGATCATTTCTTCACGGTTACAGCTTTCTGGCCGTTGAAATCGTTTTACGGCCAATTATTTTCGTGTGTAGGTACGCATGTTCTTTCCCTTTCAATCCGTTGCTCAAATAATAATAATAATTTTAAGTATACTTATTATACATACGTCATGTTGTTGTTATTTATTTGTTTACCACCGCCGTTATATTTTAGGGTACATACTTATTACTTATGCTAAAAAACAAAAAAACATGTTTTCGTCGCGACCGACTAGCTAGTATACTTGTTTTATTATGGTGTATGTAATCTGTAAATATTTTCATCTCGTTTGTAGGTGCGTGCAGACATTTGCAAAACCAAGTAGTCCATTTCGAAAACTCAGACAGCTCTAACATTATTAATATTGTTATAATGTACATAATTATAGAAAGTCAGGCATTTCTTTTGTCGGAAAATAGATTATTATTTTTACACGTGATTATACTGCACGCGTTGAGCGAATTATATATTAATTATTATTTTATTATCATCTTCGAAATGGCACCACTCCCGGGTTTCGAGTCTTCCGTGCAATAATATTACAATGACGTAAAATAATGCATTTGTCCTGACCTTCATAACCATTCGCGTCGAATCACCTAGCCCTTACTTCCACTATCGAGGTTCCCCAAGTAGTCTATTAATGACACGTACTTTTTTCCCCGGTATTTTCAGGGTTCGCCTGTTTTCTCGATCAGCGTGACACGAATGGTATAATATAACACATTATGCAATCTTAAACTGTTGCTCAATTATTACTGAGCTTCACTGCTGTATTGAATTCATAATTCATATACTATTTTTGGTTGTTATACGGTTGTGTTACGATATATTATAATATTATGCATACAGAAATATTATTTTGATGTATTTATTGTGCACAGTAATGATGTGTTGTAACCACTTGTAAGTTATAACGAGCGCACTTATGATGTAGATTCCTATATATATTATTATAAATTATAATATTGGAGTATTTAACCTACCTACTGAATAGTATAACCCCCCCTTTTTTTTCGTTAACACCTTTAGGGTAAAAATAGTACTAGCATAAAACTTTTATACAGTCCAGGTCCAGCATGTATATCATCATCTCGACACTCCCACACGCGATATACGGTGACGTTAAATAGGTCTTATCTAATAGGGCGTCCCAGAATATTTTTTTCTAATAAATATCTATGAAAAATTATTTTGGACAATTTAATAATTCCGCAATAGAGAGCCACAGCCATAATAATTAGAAACAATAAACTAAATTCTAAATTGTTTCTTTTTATTTATTTCTTAAAAAATTTGAGGTATGGATGAATATGGGAAACTAATTGGTATTTTAAAAGTCAAGTTATTAATTACGATTAGATAAGTACCGTGGCGCAACCAGGCCTTCCCGAAATCTTGTTTTTTTCACCGGCAGCATGTTGTCTATTATCTATTATGTAATATGTAATATGTATATATATATATATATATTGAAACAATGTAACCCCCAAAGTATTTTCTATTTTTTCCACTGGATACTGTTAAGTATAATATTATTTAAATAGCTAGTATTGAACGTTTATGCAGGTTTATATAAAGGAGTATATTGTAGTAATCGGGCTGGTGTAATCGTACGAGGACACTCATAGTCAGACACCTTGTGCATATGTTATATAATATATAATATAAATATATATATATATTTACGAGCTAAATAAATAATCATAAATCGTATAATATCATATTGTATTTATATTTAATTATATTTACAATAAAATTGGATTAAGAAAACAGTACTCGTTCAGTCTTATTTTGTCGTTTCGCCATGAATAAATGCTATAAAATAACTTTATTCGCCAAAATTAATTTAGGTATGAGCGCGTAAAAAACGATATACATATTGCTAGTGAGCTAGTGAAATCTGGATATAGACGGTGCAAACAATGGGTGTATAATAATACCTACGGCAGCCTTGACTAGGCCAAAATTGAATACATTTAAATTAATAATATTGTTGTGTTGCTGCAGCAGCCATGTTCATATTAAACATATACCTACATATTTCGTGTATATTAATTTATATATGTATACATGTATCCGAACATACATATATTTTAATAATATATAAATTTCAGTGCGAACCGGTCTCGCACGTGTACGTGTTGTAAATTTGCAACGGTGTTAGTTATTTATACACAATAATATATACTTCATAGATACCTGGTACATCATAATATCATACAACGTGTACCTCCTATTGTTCCTATCTTTTATTACTGAGTATAGGTTTGAAATAATATCTGTAGGTACTTTAATGGTGAATATTTAATTGAGAATATAACGTAAGACTTCTTCATGTATACTGACGCACTTGCCGAGAAATTACTATGCTAAATATCTAATAATCATTTTCCTCCGATTTATATCGATCATGTATCGCCCATTTATTACCCCGGTATACGTGTGTAGTATAATTTAAAACAACGTTTGTTATGAATTGTACGATACACATGGATTAATAATTTATATAGCAGTCAACTTAAATTATGTTAGCTGTCGGTGATTAATGTGACCACCAATGTTATATGTGAGTTGTGACCACCATTGCCAATGTTTCAGTTTATGAAGCATTTGGTACTATAATATGCACATACAGTGGATTATACATTGTGTCGAATGCATGGTATCAATGGATTATTATTGATTATTATTGGCTATTGCAGAAACAAACATTAATCATTTTGTCTCTTAAACACATTAAGTGACTTGATTTTCGTTAACTTAACTTAATTTTTATTAAATATTATCTTTGGTAATAATAACTATGAAAAAAATGTATAAACGTAACTTGTATTTTATGTAAAATTGGCGCGGACAATCGGTAACCCAGACAAATTTGTCACCCGGAAGTTTTTGCTGTACATTATACACAAAACTATATTATGCCAAAAAAAAAAAACTTGAATTCATTTTTTTATTAAATTAGTTAAAAGGATAAAGTTTATAGGTGTAAAACAGAATAGAGATCTTATTTTTACGGATTCTGAAATTCACCACATTCTTCTTGAGAGCCATTCACCTATTTACACATAACACATTACCTGCACCACTTCAAACAATTTAAAAATTAAAAGTTATTTTTTTTCCAATCTAACTATTTACAATATATTATTATGGTTTTATGTCTATGATGAAAATAGAAAATAATCGATTCAACAGTCATATATTATAAACGGAATTTAAATACTGCACAAAAATTCTCAGTCTTACTGCATTGACTATACTTATTATAGTTACACCTTTAAAAAATCACAAATTTGAACGATACTGAAATTAACCGGGTATGCCGAATGAATGGAATAAAACACATTAATTTTAAATATTAGAATAAATCACATAAATTAAGATTTTAAAATTGTAATTATACATTTGAATTAAAATGAATACAATTAGTTATTATAATAATATATTATAGTATCAAGATAATATATTTTGAAATCCAAACATCGCTCTTTTCTGACATATGTTTCAGTAATAATTACTTGTTAGGTTTTAATATATTATGACATTAACATAATAGAAAAAAAAATTTTAGGGGGGGACGTGACCCCGGTACCTCCGCCCACCACCCCAGAATGCGTGAAACACGTGGGCAGTCTTATTTTCCAGACTACCTCCAGGCCTCTGACTAGATGTATAGTGTATACAAATGGCTTATAAATAAATATACGCATGATTTATGTTAAACGCGTTGTATATGTGATTGAATCGAAAATACCGAACTCGATTGACCTTTGTAA
Organism: Myzus persicae; assembly: GCF_001856785.1. NCBI lineage: Eukaryota > Metazoa > Arthropoda > Insecta > Hemiptera > Aphididae > Myzus > Myzus persicae. Next base: position 677,367 of record NW_019104000.1, read on the forward strand.
GGATTGTTTTTTTCTTATTCGTCAGTATAAATATATAGCATTGAATAATATTATTATTGCTTCGTTTTCCTCTCAGTCACAAGTTCACAAACACAAGCCATCTCTCAATAAGACAGTGGATAAGATGCAGATTTGCCACCCTATAAATTTGATCATTGTTAGGTACATCTATAAAAGAGCTTAAAATGCCCAGAAATGAGTCTTGTAAACGAGTTTATGAAATATATTTTGTTTGAAAAAAACCATGTACATATACGGATATTGTATACATAATTGATACTTAATTGTTCCAATTTCCACTATTACCAGTATTTTCTAAAAAATACATTAAAATAGAAGTATACGAAAAACCCAGTTTTCATAAAATTAAATTTACTGTATCTAATATAAAAATTAACAACCATAGACACAATCCCATGTCATTTCATCAAATTATCGACTATCACATTCTAGACATGAAATAATCTTAAAAATATGATGGCTCTTTTTGAGTTATTTATAAATATTTGACATTTTTAGAACTTTAAACAAGTTTTATTCGATTTATGTTGATATATATATATATATATGTAATAATATCATATTATAAAACTATAATATATTATTCAATGTTGTATTGCAATTATTTTAATGCACCGTACTAGTAATACAACAATTAATTTCTCATAGTACATAATATAAATAAATAACAAAATATCCTTTGAAATAGATATCGAGTAGTGACAAGCCTATACCTATTACAAAGATTTATTATTTAATTTGAATTGAGGACCTCCATTATACAGTTTGATCAGTTTTTATAAAGACAAAAAAAACCCGAAACCTATTTTATAGCAGGGTGATACCCCCATTGTTATAATATTCGAATGCTGCATTGCCTATAATCGTCAATCCGCTTAATCCTCGGGGTTAGGCTATTAAACTCTATTTTGAGAAAAATAATCTCAGTAGAGACACTAAAAAAAATACGTCATTCACTCTCCGTTATTATTGTATAGGTATTTATTTTTTTAGTATTTTTCGAACTTTTTGGTCGATATTTCTGGCTTCCAATTGCACAAAACATCCTAGTTTACACTTAGTAATTATAGAAAAATACATTTCAGTATATCGCCTATACGTTCCGTCCCTATACGATAACCTGTCTGAAAATTCAATACCAGGGCTGTAATTGTTTTCATTTAGAGAACCAGCGAGTGCCGGAGGTTATAGCAGTGTACTCGCGTGTGTTGTTTATATTTTCATGGGACAGGCATTTTTATTATAATATAATTCTATTATAGAAACTAAGAGGGTGGCAAATAAAAAAAAGTATTCTATTTTATTCAAACATCACCGGGAACGATGATTCATCCAAATTAAAAACACGGAATATTATAATATTTTATGATTTATGAACCCCAAAGTCCCAAAAACATGATTGTGTGGGTAGGTTATTGTTCGTCTCAATTTTGTCAGAAATCATAATTATTAAAGTAAATACTCCAGAAATACACTGTTGAGTTATAATATACCTAATTATGTAGCCTATAAATTCAACTTTATAAAAAGTTATAACTGGACGAATATAATATAATATATGTGTATCTGTACACGGGTCATGTCAATGTAATCATACATCATTTTTAAAAATAAATCATAAATAAGAATTTGATTTTAAAATTACTGCTAAGAAAATGTGAAAATACATTTTTGGTGTAGTATATAGAATGGCTGGTAATATATATTTATGTTTAGAAATATTTTCATTACAGAACAAAGTATTATTTTAACTTATATTATTTGGTCTGTACCAATGACGTTACGTTTATATTGTATGTCATTGATTTTAGATAATATTATTAAATCAATAACGTAAACTTTGCATGTTAACTTATATGCTCAGCGCTCGCCTAATAATATGATATATATCCTATATTAATAAAAATAACGATGTCTTATACAAAATCAATTTTTTTATAAATAATTTCTTATATTATCTTAAAAATATTTTTTTTCTTATAACTGTAACTTGATTGCAAGAAAATAGGTACAAAATAAGGATACACATTGCTATATATTATTGATAATATAACATACTACTTTTATTTGGTCAATTTGAAAATTATTTAGTTTAGAATTTGAGTATCTACCCAAATTTAAAATTTCACGGTTCAAACATATTTAGGAAAACCATCGTCAGAACGGTTGATGGGAGCTCTTGGTTCCAGGGCGTGCAAGTGTGGATAGAAAGAACTTTAATCAATACATATATTAGTAAACGAAAATTGGTTATTCGTAATCGTCAACGGCGCGTGGTTATATTGATAGCGCAGAGTTTATTGGTCCGGATCAAAAGACAGTCGGTAGATTTTCTGATTGAACAAAATGAGGAGGATTTGTGTGATAAGGCATTTCGGTAGCGACGGTTGTGGTGGTTACTATGGTTATTTCCATAGTCGTTGCGTAACAAAGAGTCATATTATTATATGATAGTTTATTTCGGTCAGTGATTTCCGTAAATATTGACCGAAATGACTATAATATAGTATGTACATTTTATAGTTTTGTGTAGGCTTGCAGTCAGTGGCCAAAGCGGCTCAAAATAAATGAAGGGATGCCGTTCATAACTTCTATAGTTTTCATATATTGTTTGAACAGTCGTACAAAATAAGTGGAGGGATGGAAAATGTGAATTGTAAAAAGTGGAGGGATCTATCCCCCCACGGGGACCCCGCCACTTCGAACACTGGTTGTGGTGGATGTATGTACATATAAAATATATAACATAGTAACATGTACTCGTATGTGCATTGCATAAATGGTGTATGAGTGAGATATTCTAAAATGTTATAAATGCACGTATCCACTATCCAGGTGTATACAAATCATTAAAATGAACCCACTTTTAGTCACGATTTCATTATAATATTAACAATTCAAAATATAAAACACAAGATTATATTATCATATTAGATATTTAGATTTAAACTTCGAAACAAGTTAAATACGTCATCAGGTAATCACCGAAAATCCTATCTATTATAATATTAGATACGTGTTTCAGTCGTTTCTGATAATATAATATCTCTTAGTATGTACAATAGTTATTAAGTCATTAGAACGTTTCATTCACATGACTTTGAAAAGAGTTTGGTTCGGTCCTGCAAATAGGCTGATACCGATCAAAATAATATATAGAACCTATGGAAATGTCTCTTATTTTTATAATATAACACATTTACTTATTTTATCGTTGCGTCAAGCATTTATCGTAGACCACTCGCCCTGATACATATACGTACATTGCACATGGTAATCTTACCGGAAGCCGGCCGATCGGTAGCCAGCAGATCATAATACCTAATTATTATCATTATTATTAGGTATTATTAAACACGTTCGTAAAATAAAAGAAAATAATAGGCTTTTGTCTTGTAACCGGTTATAACACTGCGGAGGCTAATTAAAAGATAACCGGTGTCAAGGCTTTGACGATGACGATAATAATAATAATAATAATAATAATAATAATAATAATAATAGAATAATAATTTTCAATAACAATGGTAGTATTATGTACCCGACGTACGATCGAAAAACAACAGCTGGTCTCGAATCTCTGCGCATGCTGCAGCAGCCTCTGTCGCTCTCAGTGGCATGGACCCGGAGAGAGATTGTTTTTTTTTGTCACAGCACTTTCATCAAAATATTATAATTTAAAATATGATCCCGTACAGCGTATTCTGATTGTTGTATATACACGCGCGTGTCAACGCTGATTATGGGGGTAGAAAAGGAGATTTTTAATTTTTTTGGAAACACATTTTGTACAGATTTCTTTACATTTTTTGTTTTGTTCGTTTCTTATTTTATACTAAAATATGACTGTTATAGTAAAAATAATTATATTTTTAAGTAGGGAACATACGTGTTAAGTTAAAAAAAAAATTGATTTAAATATATCCCCGCAGAGTAGAGACTACGCAATTTATAAGTCCTTGATATATATATTATATTGTATTATTATTAATATAGGAATAGCTATGTTTTAATTTTGTCGATCGGGATGCTTATGAAGTCACTCTTTGATTCTTTATATATATTTAATTGTTGTCTTTAATAATTGAATTTAAAAATGTAATTACATTTTTTACATCTAATAATAAAAAAATAGATACAATAGAAATATACTTATAAAAATGTAGGTAAATCAATATTATACATGCATAGGAAATCTTTAGACAATGAATTTAATACTCATTGTTCAGCTTGAATCGAAACATATTATTATAGGTACACTGCAAATTTACATTTTCATAATTATATTTTTTCATATTAGATATAATATGTCCTATTCACACGATGTTCTGAATTTCTGATCCATTTTGAGAGACGAAACATGATTTTTTATGAATCCATGGTACCAGTGTAACACTGGCTTTTCTGAACACCAAATGTAATTAATATTTAATATATGAAACTTGTTTTAACCTACAGTGCAATATAAAAATCAGAATATACAAGACATTCATAAAAGAAAATTGATACGACAAACGCGGAGGAAATTTATTACATTGCATCCGTCGCGCGTCGAGTCAAATTGTTTTTCCGTGAAGTGAATATTCTCTTGGTGGAAAAGTAGTTTTACAATTTTTTCACGAAACAGATTTTATTTTATACATTTTATCAAATGCAATATGTCGTAATATTGCACATTTAGGTACATTCAATTTTTGAGTTGCATGCTAAAGACGCATTGCGTAAATCTAATCATTATTATTTCAAAATACTTACAAGTAACCTATATTTATTGATTCATGATTATTTTCTCATTATATTTATTCAAATATTGTATTTTTGTTTTCAAAAATAAAAATAATAATCTTATTAGAATGTGTAAAATTTCATTTGAAACATGTATTCAACTCCTACTATTGTACTTACAATTATTAACCCTTATTAATCATCTATTTATCATAATACTTTTCCTAACCTAGTTATTTACATTATATTTCTTTATTTAATTAAACATTATCCATTTCTAATAATGCTAGTTTAAGAGTGTTTGAAACAGTTTCATGTAAGCACTCAAATTAAAATACCGCTTACACGACCAATTAACATGAAATATAATTTATACTGTCTATATAATTATATGTATCTTATTCTATGGCGATTAAATATACATATAGGTGTATAATATAAACGATGTTCCTTTACGCGTTCAATTAGAAAACACCGCACGTTCCTGCGTGGTACAAAATGTGATAAAATATCCACTCCGGTACTATTCCTTTGTTCTACGTGCGTCTATATCTATTGTCACGATCGAACCTAGAAACTTACAGTTGAGTCTTGAAACTGGTTTCAAAATTTAAAATACCGAATACAAAAAGAAAAAGAAAAAACTCGTTTTCTTGTTCTTGAAAAGCCATAAAGTCATAAGAGTTATATTCCACAACAGCGTATATAACAGTCACGAATACGTTTTTTCCGATACAGTATATACCAAAACGCCTGCTTGAACACCAATAATGGTTTTTTTTCTTTTAGTTTTCAATAGACTCGAACAATTAATTTTGTGTAGTTATATACAAAACGAACCGACGGGGACCAGAACGAGCACGTCCTGGAGTCCTGAAAACATCATAATGATTCGTATACTCATATACCAACTAGGGTTATACCTCATATTAGTTTGTTAAGTTATAAAAATAATGAGCGGATCATTATTACTTAATACAATTAAATGTGCGAGAGACAGAGTGGGTTGGTTTATAATTAAAGAGTTCATTGCAAACAGAACTTGTATAGGAAATGAGATGTCTTTTAACCTATTTTAGAAATTAGATTCTGTGCTATAAAAAAAATCTATACATTTCTGTTCATTAGCGCGGAATGGAGAAGCTTTGAAGGACAAAAAAAAGCTGCAGAACAAATGATACAGGCTAAAGATAAGAAATCAGTCATAAATTATAATTGAATTTGGACTTTATGTTTTAGTTAATACTCAAAAAGTAGATCGTGGACCATGATTACACACTCAGAATATAATTGGCAAAGTTGTAGACAAAAAAAATAATGTTTACCAAATTAGTACATGGTTTGGAACTATACACATGTAGTTAAACAGAAATCTACTACAAACAAAGCATTTCTTGACCAATTACCAAATGAATTACTGACATTAGGAGAAACAGCGAAAACAGTTACAAATACATGAGCTTGTTGAACAAATAATATACTTTGTAGAAATGCCATGAAAAAACAATGTGTAACAATATATAACTCGACATAAATTTTTATTTTTTTTGTAGTTGGTTATTATGAACTAAGATTCATTAAATACAGAAAATAAATAAATATATCAAAAACCTAGTTTTTATTAGTTAAACAATAAACGTAACGTAAGTAACTACTTAAATAAATAAATGGAATAAACTTATTAAATTCAGATATTGTAATTATGGTGTCATTAGTTGTATTGTTTTATCAAAACATCATTACCTATTGAATTAAAACAAATAATAATTTTATTTTGTACTAGTTATAAAGTACAATAGAACACTACATAATTTTAATCATAAAACAATGTTTATAACTCTACTATTTTAAAAAGTAAGTAGTTTCTAAAAGGCTTAACTGCTATTAGTCAGTCTTCAATGAAACTTGATAAAAGCTGGCTGTTAGAAAAAAAATTTGTGTACGGGCAACCCCATAAGTTTTTTCTCCCGAAACTATTAATTTCCCGTATGGTCTACAACGTAGACATAAGTAGGTTTTATTTTTTGAGTTGATAATAAATTCCGGTTATAAATAAGACAAAATACAAATAACAAAATATGTATTGAAGTTGTATCAAGGCCCTCCTATAATTTGCGAGGTTCAGGGCAGAGTAAAATTGAGAGGCGTAAAATGTCATTATTGCCAGTTGAATATATAGGTATAAAGGGGAAAGGGAGCAACTAGACTATAACAATACAAATAAGTAAATAAATTAATAACACAATACGTCATATTAAACTTAATCTTAATAAAATAATATTGTCAATAAATATAGTAAGATAATATAAAAAAGTAAAACTAACCTTCCTACTTTTAAATCAGTCAATATGTATCAAAAACATCATTATAATTTATTTGGTCAGCTTTTTTTTTATAAATATTATAGCTAAGTTGGTGACTTTTTATTGGGACAGAGAGCTTCAAAACTAGTTTTATTCTACATCAATTACCGCTTTAAAAATCGAATTTTAATCATTGACTTGTTTAAAATTTGATAAATTCGTTGTACATCATGCTCATTGCTCATTAGGTAGGTAGTAAAAATTACAACAATTGAATGTATAAAACCTAAATAATACTTTTTGTTTTGCTCATAAACTTACCTTTTTTATTGCACCTATAAAAGCGGGTAAGCAACATAAGTGTAGGTATGAATTAAGAACAGTTAATAAGTTACATAATCCTTATTGACTTCTTTACATTGTGAATTTTCTAACCACAGTTTGACGTGACGTTGATCAATTTTATCTACACTGTTCTGTCACCTATTAAAAATTAACATAATTAATTATGTTTTAAATTAACCAATATATTAATTGGTACATTTTTATAAATTCAAAAAGTTTTGTTCATTTTATTTGACGTCCGTTTAAAAGTTTAAAAATATTATAGTAGGTTGAATAGCAATGATATAAATGTTTAATTATTGGTTATTCATTCCATGAGTTAAACTTTCATCAGATCATTTTGAAATGTGTTGACTAATTCTAATATATTGTTCTGTGATTTCAATAAGTGATTTTACCAACTTAAATTTTCACCAAAATATAACTTTGTAATCTTAACTCACGAGTCACGATACTTTAAAATATATGTTTTATTACAAAATATAAATCTTTTTTATTATGTATGGCCTTTTAACTGACGTTTTCGTTTAAGTTTTGCATTTTTTTAACTTTAGAAAGAAAAATGCCTTTACATATTTATTCATTTTCTAATATATTATACACAATTGGTACGGGGAAAAAAAACTATAAACTTTAAGCTACCAAAACTGTAAAACCCAGTTACTTTATTTTCAAATAACTTTTTACTGAATTAAGCCATTTTTTTTGTAATTGATTCAAAAAAGTAACATTCAATTTGACTACAAGTCAGGATTTATTTTTTTCAACCTTGTCGAACGACATATGACACGGGCACACGGCACAACTGTGTTGGGAAAAAGTGTATTCGGAAAACTACGTAGGACATTCAACTTTCTGCGCGTGATGAATATTTGTTCCAATTAAAATGTATATATTTTATTATTTTGTATATTATCAAACGTATCACGAAAGTTTTGAACTACCACTACCAGAGCGAGACGTCAATCGATCGGCGGCGGCGACCGGTTTCGTTGTTGTTAAATGTGCTGCAGCTTGCCTTCGCTGATCAGCACTCGATATAGCTGCTGACTATTACGAAGACGACGACGACTCCGACTACGACCTATCTCTGTCCGCCGTATATTTTATCACACAGACGACTGCAGCCTCGTATTATATACATGTGATGTTTGTGTACACAGTTTATAATGTGTGTGTGTGTGTGTGTGTGCAAAAAATGTATAGGTAGGTATAGGTACTGTGTAGACTAGAGGTAGGTACACGCGTCTTGATCGTCGTGACTCGGCGCATTCGGCCTCCGGACGATCGATCAATCATCCATCCCCGTCGAGTCATCGTTACCCGTCGCTTGTACAGTTGTACCCATAAGAATAAGGAATATATAGGAAGACTAATTCGTCGTGTACACTGCAAGACATAAAATGTTTTTCAAGCATAAACCTATATATTTAAATAATATTATAATATGTGGCATACGAATATATGGCTCGATACATAATATATTATACAGTTGATAAGTTGCAGGTGGTGGCGTGCGAAATGCGAATATTTTATGAATAATATCTTATTATTATACATATTTAGCAAGTCATTTTTGATTTTGTTGTCATTTAGTAAGTATATAGTAGTACAATAGTGGTATATTGTGTGATCTATAGGTACGTGTACATATATAATGATTATTACACGGCCATTCCATCTTATCGATTCCCTCTATGTTTATATGTAAGTAGTAAGTATCTTCTATCTACTTATTAGTGATGCATGCGAGAAAAACCAATCACGTTATATATTTTTGAATTTTGGAGACATGGCAATCCGGATTGTCTGGGTCGTTCGATTTTTCAATCGATGTAGACATGTAGTATAATACCGTGGTTCCGCTATTATTTCTAAAATACAATAATACAACACCAGTCCTCTGATGTACAAATCTGTGTATATAGTGTGCATAAAATATATTTTTTTTTTTTTTTTGATTTAAGCTTCGGCAACTGAGGTCATTAGCTGTAGGTTGTGTGGTACTGTAGAGTTTTTGGGACTGTACGGGGGGGAACACGTGTGTGATAAAATATATTATTACCTACTATAAGGTAATTTGATGCCTCTTATAAATTATTATGCTTATTATTGTAGGTGCATCGTTTTGTAAAGACTGTATATTTTTAGTTTTCAATAAAACGAGTAATTTAAAAAACTGATGGAATTCCGAAAATCCGGTTTAAACCTGTCGTATTGCATGCGAAATCTGCCAAAAGTCACCCTTTAGAAACACTGAAATTGACTGAAATACCTAATAGTAACATACTACAAAGAATTTACGAGACAACCAAGATGGAGCAGTCAATGTGATGCAATAACGAAAATCATCAAAATCGTTTCCACGGAAAATGCAATTTAATATTTTAAATTGTTAAAGTTCTATGTAAGATCTAAAAATGTTTACTGTCAAAAAAAGAATTAATCAGAAAAAACAAATTTCTAAATACATAGTTGGTGAATTTGATTGAAATTAAGGACTCCACCGGAGCACTATAATATAACACTTAATTGAATACATAGGTATTATAATTTTGTAGTAGTTTACGATATAACGATCGAACTAGACAGGGAATTCGTATTAGGTATACAAGGTAATTAACCAAGCATGTTCATTGCCCAATAGTGCAGTTGTTCGATATCTGATTTTTAGAATTCTTTAATTTATTTTGAGTCCATTTATTCAAATTCTTGAGATTTTTCGTACTATACTCAAAACCAAAATTTGTACGAGTAATTTTTAGTTATTTAACCTTGTGTACAAAGGAAAATAAGTCCATGGTTATAGGTTTCAAATGTAGGAGGGATATGAGATACAAACATTTTAGTAAATAATATTTATAATTTGTGAAAATGAGCCAATTATAATGCATACCTACTAGATCATACATTAAAACATCAACATTATCTAATAAAAATATCCTCTAAATAATTTACAGTAAAAAGGGGGAGGGGGTTCTGATCTGAAAAACAAAGTTGATACTGTATCACCATTCACCACAGGATACTCCTTAGTCCTTAAGTAGGTAGCATAAACAAATCTCAAGGATTTGAAAATATGGTCTTCAAATATATTCAACAATTCCAAAAATCATTATTTGAACAAATTCATTAGGTATCAACGGAAAAGATGGTGGTTAGCATAGTGCTTGGTGAATCATCCTGTATATAATTGATGTAATGTATATTTAACACGACTAATTCATTGTTCACTACTCATATTGTGGTGCTCGTCTACACTTAACACGCATCACGCAATAGAACATGACATATATGTAATGTGTACCCATCGTGGAAAAACATTAGAGATTGTTTTTGATAGGAAACCCGTATAAAGTTCATAATGTGTGTTACCTGTACGCACGATTTGGTCAGAGTAGAAAATGTGACCGAGAAATAAACGAACGCTCGTCGTCATAATATACATAGAAATACGGATCGAGGTCATAGGTCGTGTATAATAATATTATATTACCGTGAAAAGACTTGCACTGAATGCTACAATATGAAAATAGTTGTAATTTACATAATATTATCTACAGATTGAATCAAGAGTTTAATCTTGAAATCTCGGCTATTTGTTCGTCGAAAAAAAGAGGTACCTATTGTGCAACTCTAAATGTCATTAAAGCCTTACATGAACCAATAAACAAATAATAGAACTAAAATTAATTCAGTAAAATAAAATATTTTAAAATATGTTTTAAATTTTAATGTATTTTATACTTTAATGGATATCCAACTTAAATTGTATAAAATAACTAGATATTCTATGAAATAACTAATTAAAGTACAATTTGCCTGTATTATTTCATACTTTTACTAACATTCGTAGGTAATTCATGAACTACCTACTTATTTCATAAAATAACGGAATTCAACACTTTAACTGTAACATATATATAGGCACAATTTAATTTCCCTCAGCTCTTACATTATACGTTTAATGGACTTAACTTTTTTCTTTTGAATGCATAACATTATTTGCAATATGATTATTTAAACTAGTTTGAAGGTGCGTTTTGTGTTCATCTCTTTACTCATATCATATTCTATTACTTATTCAAATTTATCACGAGTGATTTTCCTCTTTGCACATCACACTATTCCAAGTAAACGTATTATCGTCATGTTCCTATCATAACCAGATACTAGATTTCTCTCCATTATCTTTCAAACTTTAATCTTCTCAAATCCCACTAAAAGGTTCCTCATGACTCACAATTTAACTCGATTAAAAGTGTTTGTTACACTTGGTTTGATTTTGTTGTTACCACCGAAACAAAATGCATCTATATAAAATAATTTATAAGTGTAATACAGCGTTTCAAAATTTCAAGCATTTGGTTAGTATATCGTGGCCAACCACTGTGTCGACGTAAAATAATATTAATATATATGTTAAAAATATGAGATATTGTAATTTATACTCGCCTTGTCTTAAAACCCTTTATTAAATATTGTTTGTTAGAAAATAAGATCTTGGCTTCTCATAAGTTTTTTTAAATGTCAATAGAAAAGCATTAAGGGTGTAAAAAATTTAAAAAATGTTAGGCTGACCCGGAGAACTAATTTTTTATTTGTTTTTCACTTTATTTTCAAAGCAGCTTTGATTTCACAAAAAATATTTTATATGTTGTAAACACGAGTTAAATAATTTAAAAGTCAAGAAATGCAAACTGCTCTCTTTGAAAATTGGTGTTTGTATTTAGAACTTTTGGCGTTTTTCGGCTTGGAATTAGAAAAAGATATGTTGGCGATTTCAAAAGAACAGTAGAGTATTTATCGAGGAAGAGAACTACATTGATCTTCCAAAAATAATCTGATAAATTGTGTACTATGTTAGAATGATATTAAATTATGTTATTATTCTGATTTTTTTTTTTTTTTTAATATTTCTTTTATTTTTGGGGAGAAGAAAAACAGGAATTCAATTTGTTACTTATTTTTGAAGGTTTAGACTATCGATAGACATCTATTCAATTCTATACGACTATAATGCCTCTCCTACACTAGAAGATACATGTGTGGAGTGGTATTGGTCACCATAGCGAGGACGGAGCAAAATTGGCCCGAGGTTCAACGGTTAACCTTTCAATGTGGACGTGATTTGACCTGGAAAATCCGACGCCATCACTGCTTGGGCATCAGTATACCATACTATACCATCAAAATTTTGACAAATTAACAAAGATTCAAATTTAAAAAAATTAGGAAAGCCCATTCTGCTGGCTCTCTAAATTTCCGGGTTTCAAAAGTATTTTAAACAACAAACTGTATAAATACATGGTGTCAAGATTTGTTTTTTTTTTTTTGGGGGGGGGGGGGGGGTGACCGTCATTGAATATAATATATTATGTACCATATAACAAGATATCATAATAATGTTATGATATCATATTGTTAAGCAAATCAACAAATGTAACTATGACACTACATTTACTAGTAACATCATATAGTCCATCAATAAATCCAAATACAACACTATGAGGATATAAGTAATCTAAGTTTTTTTTTATTTAGAAACCTAAAACTAGTTATGAAGAAATTATTGATCAAGTAAACCGAGTTCTTAGTAAATCGTTTTATAAGCCTAAAAATATTAAATGCGATGTTAAAATGCTCAATATTATCACTTATTAAATTTGTCAACTTAAATTATTAACTGTTGTATTTGAACTTTAAATTAATTCTGATATATTTCTAATCGTGGTAAATATCACGAAACTGTAAAATAATATTAATTAAAGTACCTATTATATACTTGTTACTTTAAAATGCAGAAACTGCATTACTTAAAAACTGTAAAATGTACATTATATCATTTTAAATTAAATACCATATTATATATTATAATATTTAGATTGAATCAAGAATATGGTATTACCAATAGCGTTTATGTGTGGACGAACAGGTGAAAAAAATTTAATAATTTGATTTATTTTGTTTGTGATGTCAACATAATTATTTGAAGTTGTTTAAAAAATAAGAAATATTATATGAAGTCAAAAGCTCTTTAATAATAAACTTCATAATCATAAAATAAAGCAAAATAATTACAAGGAGAAATTTAATACTTATTAATCTCAGGCTCAGTATTAATAAGTTTGAAAAATAAAAAGTAGAGTAGACATTTCCTATTTTGATAACTTTTAAGTTAATTAGTTACTTTAAAGATATCCTAACCAAGTACAAAATAATGGTCGCCTTAAAAAATCTTTCCATTTGAGATGTGTAAGTTGTTCTATAATTTGATTACAGTAGAAATATTTTTAATAATGAATGTGTGATTTAAATTTGTTTGGTTGAATGTACCTAATTATTGTTATCGGGGAAAAAAACCTTCAGCTGATAACTAGTAAATGCTACTTTCTTTATAAAAATTAATTTAAAATTTTACTATACAGGTTTTTTTTCACTAATATCGAATATTCATTAATTTTAAATCTAACTGATAAAAACAAATTGAACTATTACATAAAACCACTATCATACGTAGTGAGAGAAAAATAGGATTCACTCGATTCACAGAAATATCGAAGTATGTAACATCAGCAATTTGCATGTACGCTGAATAATGCATTGATTAATGCAGTGCGTATATAATATATATATATGCTAAATAAATATTGCAACCGAAAACGGTCGTAAGTTCATTGTTGCTAATTCTCCAACAGGATACTTCACTGTCATGATATCATGATTTTTACTCAAATTATTTCGACACTTGCGTATGTACCTATACTATTTGAGGCGCAATTAAATTGCATTCAAATTGGTTGGTATCGTGGTACACTGATTTAATTATCGACTAATATAACTGGTATTATATGACCTGATCTATTTCAGTAAATTTTAATTTTATATAAAACATAGAGTCTCTAGTCCTTTGAACGACTATTCGTTGGATTTCGATTGATAGTGAAGGTTCACGAAAAACCAGTGAAATATCGTCGAACGATTAGGCGACGACATTTGAGTCTTGAAGGACGTAAATGTTAAATGGTGAACTTGAAAAAAGTTTACCAGTAAAATGTGAAAATTTATTTGGCTTACCAAAATCATTATAATATTACAATAAGTAGGTACCTACTTAGTTATTTAATACAATTATGTCCAAATGAATATATTTTATTAATATAATCGCGTTGTAAGGCCCAAATGTCATTTATCGGAATCGTTTTCTACTAAGGTATATTTTTAGTTACTACTCGGTAGTTGGTCAATTAATATATTACATATTTTCACGTTTGTTTTATCAGTATATGTATAGCTTTGCTGCTATAATATATGTTGTAGTCGCAGAAATGTTAGTGCTTATTGTGAAAAGGGATAAACATTTTAACGGTAAAAATGTAAAGCAGCTGTCTGAATAAATCTATAAAATTGAAATGAAAATAATGATTTTATAATTTTAAACACTCAGCAGCTGCTTGGTTTTACTGAAACTCGAACGATTGTAGTAAATATCGAGTCCATATATTGTATAATAACGCATATTTTGTTATTACCTAAATAATGGCACTATGTACGAAATTATTCGACTAATAATCATCAGTCATCTGCACACCACACCCGGTGTCGTCGACGTCGCCGGATTTAGACAATTTGTTTTTCATTCCCCAGAGGATCACATCTTTTTCAAAAAGATAAGCGTTGTTTTGACAAATGGACTTTTTTCGTGGGTAGGTGGAAGTGTGCACCCACCGTGCAATAATTTGTACTAGTCATGTCACTGGTTAGTTTTGCCGAGTGCGAAGTAGACATTGTATATTTTTCGAAATACGAGTTTGCAAAAATATGAGAGTTTATTTATAAAATTATCATTAATTTATATGTCTCTTGTCTATAGACAAAAAAAAATACTCAACCGATTTTGACGAAAATTTCAGAGACAGCGTTCTTAGAAATGTTGTTAAAATGGTTGTATTGAAAATAATACAGGTACCTACCCTAAGTGCAGAACTGAGGTACCTACACCAAAACCGAGATACACTTATGTAAAGCCGTATTTTATATTTGTTCATTTTTTCCAGGTTAGGTGAAATCGGGTTGTACATCTAATATATATATATTATATATATATTATGTATCTATACTTTGATATTATATAAAGCTGCAAATTTTTTTATGTTTGAAGTTTTGAACAAGATAATCTCAGAAACTACTGGACCGATTTCAATAAATTCATTGGGGCTCTAAGGGTGATTTCAGATTATTTTTTCCACCCCTATAGGTTGGTATAGGGTGGTTTTCACATGAACTCTGATTCGGATCACGAAAATTGAATACATTTTTGTATTATGTAGGATTGTTATTGGCTAAGGAAAAAAAAATTTTAAAATTGGTATAGACTACATGCCATGGTAATTTTAAACACGTTCGGAAATATTCCAAGACGTGCTATATGTATCTTGATATACCGTTATAGCTAAGTATTTTACGTTTCTTTATGTTAAGCTAGCATGTATATGTGTAATATATACTAATAAAATGACCTTATCGAATAGTGAAATAATTTTGATTTGACTGGTATAGCACTGTTGTAGGGCATAAATAACGGCCGTATATTTAATATAAGTACATCCATATGAATAATTAAGAACTTATTTTCGGTTTTGTGACACAACCCGAGCCATAAGGGACTGAATTTTCTCTAAATATCAATTAAATAAGTTTGTCAGCCATCTGAAGGTGAATATTGCGTTGGTCATGGTCATTATTGTTATTATAAATAAATGTATTGGTATAATATATTATATTTATTTGTATTGCTCAATGTTAATGCGCAAGGCTGAACATGTTAATGAATAATTTTAACTCGGTATATTATAAAGCTAATTTAAATAAATTTTATGAATTAAATGTCAATTATTGGTTACATATTTTAAATTAATAAGATAAATCCAAGTTGAATAATTATAAAATAATCGGGCAAGTCGCTCTGCTGTTTATAGGTAATAGGTGTGGAGTGTAAATCGTCATTGAATAGGTCGCTGTAATCATGTGTTTGAATTCAATGATAAGTCATGGTATCTATAAGATGAAAAACGATTCTAAGCAGAGATAGCACCTATGTAATTAACCTATATTACTAAAGATATTTTATTGTACCTATATTTGTATTGCTAGGAATTAGCGATTTGTTTTTCTATTACCTAGTAATAAACTATAAGGTAGGTTGAAATAATTTTTTACAAAAACAAAAGAATACATTAATATATTATTATAATATCATTTATTACAATATTATTAGGTAGCTTTTATTGGCTTATACGTAAATACCGGCATACCGTCGAACAATGTGAATAGGTTAATTGTGCATAAAGTGAAATAGTAACTAATCAAATAATGCGATTCATATCACATTAAAAGCTTTAAGTTACATTAAATAATAATTCGTAATTTGTAAGAAGAACTTATGCGAAACCTTGCTTTACATTTTTGAGCTTTAGCTATTTTTGCAATTTTTTTTGTGATTTTCGAGCCTTTTTAATCAAAAACCAAATTGCTATCATAAAATAATAGGAAAACAGTCGATATTTATAAATATTTATATAATATATAGCACTTAAAAAATTAAATGTTGAACATTTTTTTTTGCGAAAATTCTAGTATTTTCTCGTTGTTACTAGAAACTACTCTACATTTTGAAGATTGGAACATTTTTACTGTTTAAAAATTCAAAGGAAGTTACTAAAATAAAATTTACATCATAGTAAAACCAATACATTCATGATATTGCTCCCTTCAGTATCTCAAAATTGTTTTTTTTTCATGTTTTGTTTTCCTAATGGGCAGCATGATTTTCTGGTAATATCTTTTTCAGCGTGTGTCAACGTAAACAATGATGGAAAAAATCAAGAAAGTCATATTAAAAATAACCAACTTTATTTTAAGAAATAAAAAGTACATTATTAAAATTGATAAAAGCTATGAGTTTATGACTAGTTAAAACATAAATTTGGTAACTATATTACTGAAACGTAGGTATAGTAAAATATATGTAGATCTAGTAAACATTAACATCTTGGCTATTCGAAATTTTTGATTTTCTCCCCTAAATAATACAGTCCTAACATTGGCAAATGCTGTGTATAATATACGTAGTGTATTCAATAACATTGATCGATCAATAGAGATTCTGTGTCACAGAGTTTCCACCTCCACTTCCATCCGAATCTCACGATTTGTTTGTTTTTGCAATAATATTATGGTCTATAGATTTAGGATTATCTTTACTCAACAACGACTATTTTTTTCCCACGAAGACTCGAATCTATGTTTTTTTATCAATAATAAAAGCTGCGAAACAAAACAAAAATTATGTAGAAAACGATGAAACTTTCCATATTTATTAGCAGTGCCTTACCTTTAGTAAATAATATATCCGTATTCTAAAATATGACCACAGGAAAAAGTTTCTCATACACATAATATAATAATGTTAAAAATCATTCAAATCTTTTAATAACACTATTAATGTACTGAGTTTCTCGTAACTCGTGGTTTAAATGTTTAAATACGATTGAGATCTAAGTGATCGACAATAATTGCGGAAAATCAATGCAATCAAATTATAGGTAGATTTATGTAGATTATGTTTCCGTGTGAAGGTTATATCATAGTATCGAACTTGGAGACATTCAATTTCAGATTTTAATATTTTGTGCCCTGTGTAACATTGTAACAATATTTATATGCAACTATGCAAGTATATTTTTGCTCGTACAGTCAACAATACAGTTTGGATGAAACAGTTTATGGATTTCAAAATATATATTAATTTTTGGACATCAGCCATGGTTATGATCGATATAATAATATATATTAATAAAGATTAAATTTAATCGGTGGTAAAGTGGCATAACTAATATAATATTATAGAGTTCGTGAATGACTTTGTAATTTCTGATATTTGTACTGTTCCTTGTTTCAGGATAGATACATAGAATTACCAGTCATCGTGACGTACTCGTTTACATGTACTATAATGCTTGTATTCAATGATTTGACCACGAGCGGTTGACCAATCATGTGTAACAGCTGTTGATGTATAAGTATGCATATATTATATTATAATAGTTAACACTAAACAGTGACAGATTAAACATTTGTGGGTCCCCAGGGACTAGATAGTTAAGATTTCCCTAAAAATGTAGGTATTTACCTTCATAGATGATTTGTCTGGTTTTACCGATCAATAATTGAAGTGTATCAGTTCTAACTTCAACCAACCCATTTCATTTCAATGAATAAATAAATGTTCATACTATATCAAATTATTTAAAATACAACTTTTTCACTTCAAAGCAACTACATTTTATTTTATAATTTGTACCAGTTTAATAAAATTAATCTATAAAATAAGTATTATAAATATAAATCTTAATTATAATAATACAATTAACGTACAGAACATTTTTAACGTTAAATATTTAATTTTTTTAAATTTCAATTTAAGCTCTTTGAGAAAATCTGTGAAATCAATATTTGGTTGAGAGCTCTGCAGGAGAAATCATTTTCTGTTGTCATGGCTTAACGGGACCCCTAAAACGAGCGGAGGCCTCTAGAAGAAAGCCTATTTCTACCTAATGGGTATCCGCATTTGATAATAAATCGGTATGACGTATGTAAACATAGGTTGGTGTGTATAATACGTGCCACGTGCAAAGTTTCAATTAAACAAAGATAAGAACCGCGATGAGCGTTTATTACGTTCATTCAAATGCATTTATGTTTACATAAATTATTACAAAGTACATAATGGACTCAAGACGGATTATCGATAATGCAAGTAGCGAGTTCGTAAACAATAGAGCCTTGTGTGATGTATGTATTGCAATTCGCAATCACGCGTGTCGAACGATACAACCATAAGTGCAGGAGCTCGATGAATTTATTTGGAGCACTTATCCCCTACTCTATTTCATTCAAAAGCGTCATTATTCGGATTTTGAATAAATACAAACCTTATGTTAAAAAAAATTGAATTAACTTGTTTGAATGTATATTCTGAATGCATACTCTGGCGTCTGTTGTCTTCGTCTTGCAAACATAGACGGCAGAACATTTTCGTTTACTAGTTTCAATAGTGTGCTGTTAGTTTAGATATTATGGTAAATTGACCTATTATAAAACTTTTAGGCAAGAGTATTACCTGTGCTTAAGTTTCGACGTTTTTTGATATTTTTATTTTCAAGTAAGTTATGGGAATGTGAAATATCACAAATTAAAAATGCTCATATCTTGCTTGAAAATTAAAATATTGAATAAAAGCCAACTTTTGAACACAGATAATATTCTTACCTAAGATAATAATAGGTAAAATCACTATAATACCTAAATTAACATCACGCTATTGAAACTAATGAACCTAAAAATGTTCTATGTCTTACGTGTGTAAGACGGAGTCAGTATATGCAAGTGTAGCTTCTTCTTAGTAGGTTATAAAATTATTATAATTAATATATTTTATGAACAATTATGCGTATATTACAACTTACAAGTGTTCATATTAATAATAAGTATAGAGTGAGTGATTTTTGGTGGCTAAATTCATATTTAAGAGGGCTTAGACCCCTTAGCTTCACCAATGGATCCAACACTTATTTTAACGTTTATGTAACCGAAATGTTTTGATTTTTATTATGATACATATAATCATTATTTTTATAATTTTGTTTAATTTTGTGGGACTGTTACAAAGTTGTATTCATTTATACAAATATTAAAAAATACTGTTAGAATGTACTAAATGTTAAAATCTGTTGTTACAAGCTTCAAAAGTATTTTTTTATTCCACCGAGTATATGATTGTCATGTTAACAACTCATAGACGAAGTCATGCGAATAGTGGTGAATATTAAGATCTCGATTACTGCACTAATAATTATGAATAACTAAAAATGGCACACGAAAACAATTAATTATCGAATGATTACATGATGTGTAATATGAATTTTTTCGTAACTAAGAGTTGTATTGAACACTGCAGGGTTCTTATCTCTCTCTTAAAAATTGTACTATAAAAATATTACATTTATGGGGTGTGGGGAAATTGCCTCTCTCAGGCAATTTTAAAACCATATTATAAGATTAATCGTAAAAAAACTGAAAGGCAGTCGCCTTTCGATTACCCCCTTTGCCCAAGCCTCTGTAACTAGATATGAGTTAGTCGATTTTATAATTGCAATATTATTATATTAGTTGGAAAAACATATAATACCTATGGTTACATATGCTGTACAGCAATATTCTTGTTATTAACTCAACTTCTTTAGTATGACCGCGTTTCTTTCAGCTCGGTCGAATATATAAATACAATAATACAATAATATAATATAATATGCAACGCGATCACAATAGTACAATACTATATCGGTCACGCGTGTACACGATAGTATTACAATAATTATAATGGAGGTGCATTTTTACGATAATGCCTACAACAACTTACTATACCTTAACCTGAAATGTCTGCACGCGTTTAATAATATATTATGTTGTGTTGCGTATTATCTCGTCGACAATACATCCGTCTAGACCGTCTAGACTGTTCATAGGGGAAAAAAACCCGAACGATTGTTGTAAAGATTTTGCAACAATTTGTTATCACTTATCAATATTAGGTATGTATATAAGTACTGATCTATCGTCACAACTTACAATATATATACATACATATACATAGCGGCGTGTGTTTATCATTTATTCTCTTTTCGCTCCGTCAGCGCGACAAAGGTTATATAGCTTATATGTACCTACAATAGTTGTATTATAGTGCATTAATCACATATGCATAAATTACAATGATGTTTAAAACATAATATAGGTAGGTACGTACATAATGTATAATCCTTTGAAAAGTGTATGCAAGCCGATAATCATGATACGTCTGCGTACACGCGTACGATGGTTACATAAAACATTTTCCTCGATAAATAGCTGTGTTACGACATTGTGCGAACAATCGACGGAATCTCGATCGTGAACTCACCGTCGCTGGTCTATGTTTAGATACGGTGAACGAAATTCGTTACAATTGATCTCAATCAATCGTCGAAAACGTTTTAATTAATTTACTTAAGTATCGATGCACATTATTATGTATAAAATGATTGGACATTATTGAACGTGGTCGGCTATCGGAATCAATAATACAAATTACAATTTTCTACTCAAATTTGATGTCTTTAGTAATATGTTCTCTGCCACGAAAAGCAATTTATAGTATTATATAAGGTCTTATGAATAAATTTGATCATTATGTTCATTATGCTATATAATATTGTTATAAGTACTTTGATTTAATTATTATTGTTAATAGTTAGTTCAAACTTAATTTGTTTATTTGGTTTCGTTCGATTTCCACTAGTAAAATCTTTGTAATAATATGGACATAATTATAATCATGGGTACTACGATGAATAATTTTTCCGGATAAAAAAACTCTACAAAGTACAAATAGTGGTTCTGTTTTGTAACTATGTCGATTTGATTTTTATTATTTTGACTTTTTTATCCCGGGATATCTTTTTATGCATTTAACTATCACTTTTTTCCATACCACAACATAAACACTCAGCTATAGTTGAAAAATTGGTCGACTTACTAGGCCTTGGACAATGCAGTGTCTGCCCACTTGTTTTTATAATAATATGTGTACGGTCGGCTATTGTACCGAAAAACAAAATACGACGGCGGACAAAGTGTACACGCATATACATTATACGTATTATAATAAAAGGTATATAATACACATGTAAACCCGAGTCCATTGTGATCTGAATGCAGATGGAGGTTTGGGAGGGGGGGAGCCGAGTTGAAAAAGTATACATGTATTATATTATTATTATAATATTATTATAGTGACACACGATATTATTGTATAGAGACACGGAGTAGGGAAGGGCGATGAAGACCGCAACGTGCCGAAACGGTACCTACAGTCTTCGTCACGAGCCGACCTTGGACGTGTCCCACCGGCACCTTCGCGTAAACATAATAAAATATATTATTATAATAAAGGCACAGAAAATATGCAAGACTAAGGCAATCGTACAGTTTTTAATTAATTAATAATATTAATCGCCATAAATAATATTTATCACTATGTTATTATGTTTTGTAGCACTATACAAAAAATCCAGTCCAGATGCTTGTAGCAACATTTCGACGGAAACGTAATTTATTATCGATTTATGACCCTCCGACGATTGCCAATTTATTGCCGATTTCTGCAATTCGCAATATTTTACTTTTTAAAAATGTTCTGACACCATTGGTACGATATTGGACTGTAGGAGTGCCCAACGATTTAGTTCAGATAGTGCTCATTACTGATTCGCGGTGTCAAACATCAATAATATTTACAATTATCATTTTTTTACTTACCTATTTGTTTCTATAAATAAGTTTCTCCTAAGTCCTTATATAGGTTATAGGTACGAAAAAATGCATACCTGTTGCCCATAGCACAGAACAATAGACCATAGCCATGATATCGATTTTTTGATAGTATAATAATTATTATTTTAAGACACACATTGGAAACACTTACGATTTATGTTAAGTACGCTGTTTGAATTATTAAAAACTTAACTATTTATGAATTATATGTTACCTATGTAGCTTAAAATTTAAAATGTTTTGATTTTTAAAGTTATGTTTTTATATTATCAGTTTATTAGGGACCCGAACCCGACTCATGGTCATTATTATTACCTAGGGTGAAAGAATACTGAATATTGGGCGTGAACGACTAAAAAACTCAAATAATTATTTTAACAACGAACTCGTTGTTAGTTGTTGACATAATATGACGATCAGTCATGAATCCATGACCGGTTTAAGAACTAATTTTTTTTTTGTTTTAATCTCGACGAAATACACTGGTAGACGCTATTATAGAAATTAGAAGCCAATAATAAGAAGCAAACTCACATCTCGTGACTCGACTCGCCTACAGTCTAGTGAAGTGATATTTGTTGGGTTTTCTCTTTAATATATTTAAATTAATTCTAATCGATATTAATTACAAGAACTAACATAGTTCTGGAATATTTATGAATAAAATCTTAATAAATAATACCTGAATGCAGATCTATTAATTGATAAATTTGTTTATTAAAATAAATAAATTTGTGCTTATTAAATTATAAACACTTTTTGTTTCACTCGGTCTTAATATTTTGTTATTGTTATTATGAAAATTACAAACTTTTAAGCTATATTTAAATTTAAATTACTTTTTCTTCAAAATATAACCCAAAACTATGTTACTTTTTAATCAATACTAAACTGAGTTTAGTTTTTGTATTAAACTAACATAACTTATTATGACTCTTATGTAGAAGTTTGTCTGAACTTTCGAACTTCCAGAAGTTAATAAATTATTCCTTTCGAAATTTGAGAATGTCTGTTGATTTTTGTTTATGATAATAATAACAATAGATACCACGGTTCGAAATTGTAATTAAATTTAACACGTAGAGAAAAATTTACTATTGAAAAAAATGATTAGCCAGAAAATTATAGGTAAAAAAATGTGAACTATAGTCA
Source organism: Myzus persicae (assembly GCF_001856785.1). Classification (NCBI taxonomy): domain Eukaryota; kingdom Metazoa; phylum Arthropoda; class Insecta; order Hemiptera; family Aphididae; genus Myzus; species Myzus persicae. The sequence continues at coordinate 701,345 of NW_019104000.1, forward strand.
TTTTCACCATCTCGAACTATTTACCGCTCCCACTAAAATGCCTAATTTTATCCGTAGGTTGAATAATCTAAGTAATGTTAAAATTGATATTTATTTCCAAAAAAATTAAATAAACTCAACGCTTACAACACAAACAAATGTCAAGTGTGTGAATGTGGGTACCCATCTATGTTTTTTTCTGAGGCACATCTAAATTAAAGCCAAAAGGGTTTGTTAAAAGTATGTATCAACTTAGGGATAAGTTTTGCACGGGGCACATCTTATATTTTTTTTGCCAACTTTATCATTTCAATCTTAAATCCAGCACTGCACGTGATCATATATTATGTACCAGAATAATATGGTAATTCGTATTACGTTTTAATGTGAACGAGAAATATAGATAAATATTATCCACGCGAATGCAAAAAATAAAATACACATTATAATAATCGTTATAAAACGTTCAGCCAAATATTTGTATACGTAAACGAACTAAAGTTATTTCTCGTTTTTTTCTCGGTACGCAGATTGTACAATATTTGTTCGTAGTAATTGTACAAATATAAACGTATATGTTATTATAAATAATTCCACATTCAGATATTTTTTACGATATTGATAATTTGTGCTATCGAAATGCCGAAGCGGAATTACGTATAACATTTTACCTTTTACACAGATGTTTTTTAATCAATTTTTTTACGCCGAAGATTAACTGTACAAGTGAACCATAACGAATGTAGTTATTATATTATATACGTTTGCATGGATCACAAAAGTGCATAATATTATGGTACAAGTAGGTAAATATGTTCCTACTTAAATCGTTTTCGTAACGCTTGTTATCTTTTGCGCTTATTATTGTTAATTTTTACCTTTTTTGTAAAACAGTTGAGCATCATTCGCGCATCGAGTGTTTACATTACATCAAAAGGTCGTCCATCATTTGAGCATCAATATTATTGAATATTAGAACTAAAGAAATGTTTATTTAATATGATTTATAGTTAAAAAATGAAAAAATGTTAAACTAATTTAAACATTTTCGAGATTTTGAGGAATTTTATCAAAGTTCAAATTTGAAACGCAAATTAAATAACAACTTGCGCTTATTCATGTTTTATTATTTTCGAACTAAAAAATCTTAAGTTATTCATTAGCTATATGCCTATATGACTACATAATATAATATGTATGCACATTTATATAATATTATGAGTTATGAGTACAATTTAATTGAGTTTATACAATTTTTAAAAACAATTTTGTTCCTATTTATTTAGGTATCATAATATGTGAATAATGAAAATCATCGAATTTCCAACCAAAAATTATTTTTATACCTTTCTATTGATCAGTATGTTGATGTGCATATGATGTACTAAAATTCGATGCTGGTAAACAAACAACGTGCAAACGATAATCGGTCACTGATGTTCAAACGATGTACCGTGTACGATATTTTGGCCCGGTAAACAGACGATACGCTAAAATGATATACGACCTTTCGTAATCGACTATAAGTCAGGCATATCAATAATCGTTTATCAATGTGTACTCATATAGTAATAATTTCGATATTTCAAGAAATACGTCCTTTGTAAAAATACTATTATTGGGTCCGTGAATTCAAATGCTACCATACAATATATTTTATTGATACCATTCACGAATTTTTTTTCATTGAATTCAATTGTTTTTTTTTATAATTTTCTTTAAATATATGCTTTAAAATAATTGTAGTTTCAACATAAATTATTTTTTATTACAAATGCCAGAGAGTTATTGATAAGTATTATCATGTCTTAAGTTTATAAATTGATGTCGATTTTTTTTTCAATATATACTTATGTATTATATCGTTATTATGCTTACAGTCAAAGTTTCTAACACTCCGAAATAAGACGATTTGTATTTCCTTGTCACAAATTGCAGCTGCCTGAGATTAATATCTCATTCATTGTTCAAGACGCAGATTTTTGGAGTAGTTTGTTTTGAAACTTTACATAAAAAAAATTGTCTGAGATAAAGAAAAACGTCTGTTTTTAACAGACTTCAATTTTCTCAACAACTTTCTTTCCGTCACGATGATGATGACTATAGTAATAATAATAATAATAAAATGCTTTGTTCCCTCCACATATTAGATATAATTTACAATGTCTAGAATTGTATTTTCACTGAAAGTTTTTAATATTGTATATTGTAAAATATTTCGTTGCACACCAATTCTGACAGTTCTGTAGATAGTTAATATTTTGCAGTAGTTATAATATCGCCAATACAACAATCAACTATAAATTAAATTGGACTTGGCTATACTTGTAAAATATTATTTTCTTATTCCATTTTGATTTATCTATGTATTCGTTTAGTGTATTATCCACCGTGTAATACTTATACCATAACTCTGGGAATAATGGGAAACAAAATTAAATATTATTTTTATAGTATTATACTGAACTTTACGAATCCGATAATAAGTCTATTCAAATTAGCGATTTTACTAAGTATATTATATAAATTGGTATGCGAATAGATTATCACCGAATTCGACTTCACATGCTATACATACTTCACGTTGATTTTGATACATTTATAAGTACTGTATATGTACGTGGTTTATGTCTGCAACGTCAGTTGAATATGATTGCCATTTCAGAATCTATCATCGTTATGCTATACAATAGTGATAGAAATATATTTTTTTTGACAATCGATTTAAGAGTCTACATTTTTAAACTGCGGAGTCGGAAACAATGAACCACCAATTTATACTTAATAAGTTTGTCGGTTCATAGGTTTAATTTTGATTGGTAACAAGATGCTAAATTGTTTTCAGAGACTTTTTGCAAGATATTTTTATGCAGTTTCAAAAAAATAAAGGTATAGTATATTTAATAAAAAGGCTAAACATAATTTCTAAAATAACCCATCAAATTGGCCGTGTCAAATTTATTACAGAGCTGACCACCAAAATGATTGTATGGTATGTATTAGATCTTAAGTAGATGTATAAAACGAATTGTAATAGGTATTTAAGTCTTTGAAAGAATCGCTCATTGAAATTATAAAATGCAGAAACATAACTACACATTATTTTTTATACCAATTGCTCAAGACTACAATATAATATGATATGTTACAGATACTAGATTAGTGAGAAATGCTAAAAGAAAATATTGGATGTTTACGTATAGGTAGGTACTCGAATTCCATTTGTTTTTTTAGAGTTTATGGAGCTGTTCAGCGGATTAGAACTTTTGTACTCCAATTAGTGGCATCAATTATTTGGACCATTTTAATATGTCAAAAGAGATATATTTTTACATTAGACCAAGTAAAAGTTACTTTTAATTTAACATGAATTTTGATGATCTAATCATTAGATCATCAATAGATTTTAATGGATGATTTTATAAAAGGATTGTGGAAAGTTTAATTTAAATCTAATATATATATACTTAATATTCCCTCCATTAAATTATACATGCACAAATTAGTGTTCTAATTTTTATTCGTGTTGAACTATATAATATAGTACATTTAATATTTATAAGGCATGTTAATTGTACCTACAACCACAATTATTTCATCAAATTAAATTAAAATGATGGTTTATAATTTATATAGCCAACGGTACCGGAAGGCAGGCATGAAATTTGAATTTAGATCGTATATACGCAGCAGCTGCATCGTCATCATGCCGACGACGAATACCAACTACCATCTACATACATTACGTTAAATGTGTTACGATATTAATATTATAATTGTATTATTATAGCGTGTAATACACCTCAGCGTCACTACGAACTAACGTTTTTTGGTGTGAATAAGGAAATTATTTGGAAAAACGTTTTTAAAATTAAAATACACCTCCTGATATGATTTGCGAGCCAGAAGAGTAAAGAAAAACCAAGAAACAAAAAGGTAAATTTCATAAAAATATTTTATTATATCGTTGGCAAAACCTCGAAATGGGCAAGTGGGCTATAATGACTAGCGGCCGTAATCCATATACGATTACTTCACACCTCAATCGTTTTCATAAAAAATGTTTACCTATAATAATACGACTTATACGAGTATACCGTGCCGCATATTATACAGGGACTGCAGTCGTTCGGAACGCGATAAAAAACCGAACACGAAAAAGGACGTCGAGTTTTCATGAATAATGGTCACCTAGGTTAGGTTAGGGGTGTGGTACTGCGTGGTGGTGAGGTATATCGTATATACAGTGCAGTACACCGGATACAGGGATTAACATTTATATTGAGTCGGGGGAATTCGGGCGGAATCAACCAACAAAAAAAAAAAAAATCATTACTTCGGTTAAAAATTTCAAAATAATTTTTCGCCCAATCGAACAAAAGCAAAGAGAATTCGTATATATTTTAATGTATATTGTACATTAATAAAAAACATGAAAAACTATCTACGTGCAGGGTCAAAATATTGTTTTATGTTGTAGTTAATTATCAGTACACAATTTGCAAAACCATAGTAATAACTAATAAGTTATTGCTAATGACTAATAACAAGTAATCCGAATAACTGAATAAAGTAAGTATTCGAATAAAAAGTATGCAAATCGTGATAACGCTTCCTGCAGGTTATTACGCTTTCGAAAAATTGTAAATAGTTTTATTTTTTGTTTACCGAAAACAACATCCTCAAAGTCGATAAAAACAAAAATATTTTGCTGCTTTACTTCGTTGTCAGCAAAGTCTGGTAAATGTAGAGAAATCAGTTATTATGGTGGTTTGTGCTACCGTTATCATTTCCAACTCGGACTTTTAGTTCGAAACATATTTAATATACAATCCAATGCACGCCGGAAAACCTGTCGGATGTCTCAAGAAAGTATAAGATACCAACTATTTGATATAAAATATTATCTAAAATAAAGGTTGTAATTCCGGTGTTGCTTGTTATTAATGATTTTTGTATGTTTCCATAAAAACATAAATTTATTTTACATTATTCATTTATTATTTATTTATTTATTTATTTCTATTTTGTTTAACTATTCATTAATAAAAAGTTGTTAGTTTACATCGTAGAAACGAATAAAATATGTTTAATATTTACCCTAAAATAAATACCTTATTTGAAAACCAAATATTACTCGTTGGAAGACAACATTTGAATTTATAATATTAAGATTTCGAATGGACTCTATGTCAACTACAATATTGTGCTAGGGAGTAGGGGAATATGATCGATTTCATTATAGAATCACGAATATTATAGTCTTTCTTTTCTCCATCATTGATTGAAAATAAATAACGGCCACACAGGCTACTAGTATTACATCACTTACTTAGTTTAGTACTTATTTATAAGAAAAATCAATTATTTTTTATTGTTCTTATCAGTTTGGAGATAATCAAAGTTATACTATCTATATATGTACCATATACCTGGTACCTATGTACCTTTTCAGACTTTTTCCACTATTTCTTAACGCAGACTGCGTCACTGCCATCAGGTCCATGAAAATATGTATATGTAAGAATCGTTTGGTGCTAATAAAAGACGACGTCTCCAAAGCATGCTATCTAAATAAGTCTAATAATATATTAAATATTTTACGTGCGTGCTGCAGAGAAACTGGGTCGGAGGTAAGGAAATTTCGGTAACCTTGTTATAAATATTTTTTTTATATAATTTGTACGATTTAACAAAAACGTATTCTTATTGCTGCCAAAAATATTAGAATATATAGGTATACTATATAGAATGGCAGTGGTGGCGTTAAAACGCTTAAACACGACACACTCGATGAAAACACGACAACTATAACTGTTTTATATTTAAAATATTTCATGTCACTTCGGTACAAATGCATGTTTTATCATCATAAATATAATAATATAACGTTTGAATTATAATTTTACATTTTGATAATTTAAATCTGTAATTATAGCGATCGGGGAGAATTGTGTACCTAAAAATAGAAATCTCTCTAACCACGGTGAGTGTAGCATGGGAGTATACTTAACAGAATTTGTTAAATTATTATGTATGATAATAAATAATATTTGCACTATATATGTATAAAAAAAATGTTTTTTATGTAGAAAACGGACGACACTCGAGTGTTACGCAAGGATATTATTTATAAATAATTACGAATTAGATTTGTGTTGTGTAAGTATAATAACCGTAATAAATTTCCAATTTATGTTTTAAAGAGTTGGAATATGAAACTTTTTGAGGTCTGTTCTACAGCTTCAGAAAAGTGTTTTATATGGGGTCGGGGGCCCCTCTCGCCCCCCACTCCATAAAAGACTGCCTCCTCCCACCGGTAGCACAAACTATTGTAACGTTTGGAATCTAAAACTAGAACAGCAGCTGTCACCATTTCAAGACCAAAAGTCAAATGTGTTTGGAAAATAATCGGTAGATCGCAAGTACAGTATTTTGTTCGCATGAGTAGATAGGTATACACCGTTAATTTTTCTTGACATACAATAGTGAGTTTATCGTTTATTGTGTTTTATACATAATATATGTACACCATTCGTATATATATGACAACATGACGTGACCACCGCTGCCCTATAATAAAGTGTACGCTATACCTCCCCGAGGACGCATGGTAATAATAATAATAATAATAATAATAATAATAAAACTCGTACAGAGAAAGGTATTTCATCTCTGTATAGAACGATGCAGCTACTGTGCATACGCATACAATATAATACGTTTAAACCTCACACGACACACAAAATATTATACGACGACAACAGCAATAATATTATTAATAATCATTCACTTGACGGGGGGTGATGTGGTTCTTGGGAAGGGGGTGTGGCAGGGGACTCTGTAATAATAATAAATTATGTAGGTACAAAAAAAAACCCCTTTTGTGAACACTAGCACCCTATAAGGCCTAACCATTATGGTTCGACACGTCAAACACTTCGATTAGCCGCTACGGGGTTCTCTTTCGCTGGTTTCTGTCGGTTTGGAAATATTGTAATATTGTGTACACACTCACAAGCGCACACGCGTTCATATACATTTACGTCGCAGCGGATACTTTTATATAGATGTACAATGTATATACGTATATGCATTATTATTGCTGTGGGACACACAGTGGCGATAAAAACGTGTCGGTTACTCGCGGAGGAGGTGTATAGAATTGTATTTATTATATTTTTTTTAACGACTCTTCTGCTCGTCAAATCCAGCTGTTGTAAAACGACCACGGGGGAGAGAGACGAGAGCCGTCACACAAGCAGCACAAACCCACACTCGTACAAAACCATCAGCTGATGCATTTTTATGTTTTCGGCACAGCTGACTCGCCGTATGTGTAGAATATATATGTGTGTAATTTACGGCTGTGAAAAACAGCTGTTGTGTGAAAACAAAGAAACCCGGCCCGGAAATTAAGTATGGAATTCGCGCGAGTGCTGCAGCTGGTTGGAGACGATTACGACGCCGCCGCCGACGTCGGTTTATTAACGCATTTCCGGAATCTTAACCTACATTATATAAACACACACAAATACACTATATAGGTGTACACTATATAACACTATGTACGGCGGTGTGTTTTAGAGTGTTTGTTGTACCTTTTTTCTTTCTTAGTTTTGTCACATAATATGTGTGGTGTTTGCGTGTGCGTTCGTTGTACATGATAAGCGCGCCGGTCGCGCGACCACCGTATCCTGGAACGAGTTGAGAAAGGCACCCCGGAAGTGTGCGCCGTCACCGGAACAAAAACCTTAACACACCAAAAAAAAAATCCCTCCCAGGATGCCACTCGGCGAAGTACACCGGCGCGCCTCTACGGCTCGTGGGAAAATACATTACATTTATAAATGTATTAAAAGTTATATTATAATATATTTATTGCTGTTATAATATCTAGTGGTTTAAATGTTTGCGATTCGGATTTAATCGATACAATTAATATTTAATATTATACTTTGCGCGTATTCAATATACAGCGATGTTTTCGCGAACATAATCGGTGTTACACTGCTGTTACAAATTACAATATACGAAACTTTGAATTTTGCACATTTCAGGGCAAAAGCTGATTTTTGGAGTCCTTTGTTGAAACTCGATCAAAATCTATGAGCTGGACGCCAATGGTGCTTAGTACGTGACGACATTACAGATTGTGTACCGTGTATATTGGTAGTCTTCAACCCGCTGTTCACTATGTCTTAATACGTGGTCTGTGAACAGATTTTAAACATGGCATAATCGTACATCATACGTCTTTATATAGTGATATTGTTTTTATCTCATAATTGTATTAGGATTTTACTATTTATACAGATTGCGAGATTTTTAAAAATAAGATTTTAGTTGCCTAAAAATGTTAAAGACCTATGTTATACACTATACATATATTTATATAGGTATATAGATGATTTTATTTCACCATTCACTATTTTATTGTATTCAAAACTGAGTTGTTCGCTAAAAGAGAAGTATGTAATTCGTGTGAGCCGTTACAATCATCCGGAAAATCATAAATATGTAGTCTGAAGTTACCTACTTAAATAGTATATATTGCATGCAATTTTGATTATCACATAATTAGCTAATCTTTATTAATTTTTATTTGTAAACCACACCAGATAAAAATCATATTCATCTAAAATTTAGATCGATTAGAATAATTCATATTACTTATTAGTAATTATTACCTATTCAGTACATACTAAAATATAAATGTTGAGGAGTTGCACTCTGCGGTGACGTGACTATACGTGAGCTAACAATAAACTATTCATGTTTATAGTATCTTTTATAGTTAATTATTTACAAGGGAATTCAAGTTAGTACACATAATCAATTTATATATAAGTAAAAATGTATAATTGAAAACTCGGCTATCTATTCTCTTGACTTCATAAGTACCTATACGGCTATTCAGAAATACATTATAGTTATTTCGGTAAATATGCATATGGCTATCGAAGCACGTATGGGAACTTAGGCGACAAAAACGTTTTGTTTTAGGTCATTCGTAATCTACGACTGTTCCACTATTTACGGTACATAATATAGGTATTTTGTTTTACTGAAACCAAAAAATACGTCGAGAAATCGATCAAACAATAACAATTGTGAAACAGAAAATTATATGACCATGACTTTACTAATAAAGACGAAATTTACACTAAGTATGGTTACTCGTGTAGTTGATGCGTCGTATGTACAAGGCTGGATTGGATAATTTCGGCTCACCGAGTCTTCCGTACTTAACTAGCCCACTTACTAACCTATACCTCTTAATATATTTTCGGCCCCTCAAGACTTGAACGGCCCAAAATTATCTAAGCTCATCGTGTTTTACTTTGTAACTTATCGGGCCAGTATGTATACGATTTTTATGTTTGACACGTATATTGTATGCATCTTGAAAATATTGTTGAAATCGCTGTACCAATATATAGTATAAGTTCTCGTTTAATGTCGAAGTAGTTCCTAGAAACACAATGCTAAGCAGGACATATTTTACACGCACTTAATTGGAATGTATTCCTGTCAATAAATAAAACAGGAGTACAGTACCTTATATATTATAATATACATAATAATAATTAGTAATACGTAATAACTATACTGTATAGTAGACGAGAAAAGTGTTTTTAAACAACTCATTATCGATCAAAAAGAGCACTAATAAGAAATATTATGTAGGTACATATACTATTTTAATGATAATATGATCGTGATCTCCCCTCCCCAAAAAAAAAACATGTTGGCAATCAGGATGATGCTGGGTGAGTGGTGAAGGTCTTCAAAGAACTAAAACGTCTGGATGGTGCTTAGCGGCACAAACTTATTTCTCAAAGATAGGCACAGTGTATTAAGGACGTGTGTAACGAGTGGCGACCGGCGAGTAGGGACCAACCCTGAGATCCGGGTCTTTCCCGTTCCGGAAGCGCAACTCTATCCTCGACACTGAAAAATACATTTCCCGTCAGGGTGACGAATCTCGTCTACCCGGTAAGTCGCACGATAGGCACCTGGCACGTCAGTAAAGTCGATAATATCATTATCTGAAAAAACATTTGGATTGTATAAGTGCGTATTTGCATTACACACAAGATCCCCTAAAATTAAATTATATACAGTCTGATATTGAAACTGTTATATTGTTAAACAGATCACAAGTATTTAAAATTCTACGACGTAATAATAAAATTCACAAACTTAGATGAGACAATGTTAAAAGAGAACTTACAGTATAGCTTACCTTATGTAATATGATCTGTTAGAGAGTTATTAAAGCTCACTCTGCGACCGTGCTTAATTAATTCTCAGTTTCTAAATGTATTTCAATATATCACAATTAAGTATAGAATAATTTCAATAATTACAATTTAAAAATAATTTGATTATACCTCTAGATTTTGGTACTTAATATTTTTTTTAAATAGATTTTGGTTAGTATACCAATTTACTTTGAATATACCGTTATAAAATGATTTATTTAGGTATTCAACTGTAGTATTAAAATATTTATTAGTTAAATGTATTTATAGTTTTTTGATTTGAATTATTAATTCAAAAATGGAAAAATGAAGAAGAATAATCGTAACGATGTACTGGCAACTAATGGACTGACTCGACTGGGATATGATGTATTCTAAACTTATGTTTAGAAACTAAAAGTTTGTACTTTAAACGGTAATAAACGGTATCAGGGGCGTTCTCTAGAGGAGACGAGCGTGTCATATTCCTGCCCCATTCTTCGACTTATTTTTGTCATATAAAATGTATGACAAACTAATGAATAGTATAACGTATAATGTGATCTGAAAATAATCAAAAATTCATATCTCCCCTTTCAAAAAAGCTGAGCACGTCACTGTAGAGTATATATATTATAATATAAGCCGTGTAACTGCCAATTATTGGAGTATAGTGTATGCTACACATGTTGTAAATGAAAATCGGATAGCGTTTGAAAAATAGGACCGATGAATGATGACGTTAGATTTAAAGTTTTTTTTCTCTATTATTATATCATGACATATTAACTATACCTGTATTACTCAGCTTTTCCCGGGGATAAATGAAACCGTGATGAGTTATTCACCTGGGGTGGATAGAAATAAGTAATTTTTTTTATCACTTGAACCAACTGATAGCAAAAATAAATTAATATGTGATTATAATTTTTATATTATTTTAATAGTGGCAAGTGGGTATAAGCCACCCTAAAACAACTGGTTCAATATAATCATTTAAACTTTCTATGCATTTTCAAAATTGATCGAGTATTTTTCGATTCTATAAGTCAGACATAAACTTTTAATATTATTCATAATATATATATTATCTGTGACTTCTTTTCGAACACTAACGAACATTACACACTAATGTGTGCACAATTTGGCACTAGTTGGTCGAAAACTGTGGATCTCCTTATGAGTTAGTTGTCACCTGACTAATAACAAATAGATATTATACATTGGCCGATTATTATCCATCTATTGTTTCCATGATGCTTTAGTTGAAACTTTTTCGCTGGTTTTTTTCAAATAAAAATGGGTAGAGTATAATGGTTCTGATAAATTATAAACCTCAACCCTACACTATAGAAAGTTGGGCAAAATGTTATCTAGATAATTATTCGTTATAAATAATGATTGTCACACAAATATACGTACTTAAAAATTAAAGAACGACTAACGTGGAAATACGAAACAACTACTATAGTAATCATAAGACAAAGTATAAAGTACATTTGATAAAACTAAGCTTTCAAAATATAAATAATCGACGTTATAAGATTAAACAGGTAACTATTACAGCTTTATGGGACATTTCTCATCTAATATCCAAATAATCCATTTATATATTTTTTTGTGAAGCTCAATATTAGTTTTGAAAATTATTCAAATAATTTTTATTTGAATAATTGTGAAAAATATATTCGAATAAAATTGTATCTAAATAATCATCTAAATAAAAAAATTATTCAAATAATGCCCTACTCTGATTGACACTTTATCTCTAACTAGCTGAGAGCAGTTAATTATCAAGTAGGCAATCCACTAGGTGCATACTGCATACTCTCTATGAATAATACCTTTTTTTTTAATTTTGGACATGATAAAGAGCTATAAGTAATACCTTCGTAGGTAATGTACGGAAATTCGATTTGATGCATGCTTGAACCTGATCTGTCCAATTAACTAATGGCAGCCATAAAAAATAAAAAAAATACTAATTTTTACTAAAAATAAAGAGATTTTGCATTGAAAATTGGTTATTTATAAAAAAAATTGTATGCCTATACAGAAAAACTATACTTTGTTAACCTGCATGGTCTTTGTATTATTTTATAAATATTGGGCTTAGCCTGTTTAAAACTTTTATAGCAAATGTAAATTTTTGCTAATTTAAACACCGTTTAAATAAATTATAATCCACAAAATGTCAAGTTGATAACTCTAATAGGTTCGGCTCTGCGTTGTTTATGAATTAAGAGACTTTAGTTTATATATATTGAAAGTAATGAAAGATAAATCATTTAAGTACAATCTAAGTTTACAATTTCTAAAAAATAAAAACAAATGATCCAAAAAATTAATATGTTTCTGTTTCCCGATAAAAAGTTGTGTAAAACAATGCAAAAATATAAGTAACGCGTTTGCAGTTCGAACCCGACACTTAATACGACGAAAGGCGTTAAATTATTTGCATTATCGATATTATTTTCGGAACACAATTAATTTTTCAAAAACAAATTATTACCTTTAGTTACTTTAATTATAACCAAATTATAAACCTTTTCTGAATGTAGACCAATTCATAAGTGAAAATTGTACTAAAGTCTGTTGTGTATTTTTTGAGTTATGCTCGTACATACAAAACATGGGATTCTATTTTATATAGTATACAGATCCAGATCCAGACACAGATACAGATACTGATACAGATATATAATAGCTGTTACCTGTTGCTTAATTTTACGTTGATAAAATAATTTATTAACACCCTTCGAGTTTCAAGGAATATAATAATATAACTTTTAATGAAAACGGTACACTAGATGTAGATTCTGAGTCTATAAGAAGATAAAGAAAGAAAGAAAGATACGTTAATTTTTATGTTCATAGATAACCTAAAATAAAGTAAACGTAACCTAAAGTCTATACGGGTGTGACGAAAAAATTCCATGAAAAGGTCATAAAACAAATTGACCTATATCGCGTCGTTTGGAAAAGTATATACTCTGTCCGCCCGTCGTTGATTTTAAACATTTAGTGACAAAGGATGTGTTTTTTTTATCACTATTGTCCTTGCACGCAGTCTTTTGAATATTGGCGTGCCACGTGCGGATGTATGTCGCCGTCGCCGCCATTAAATTAGTTTCGGAGTTAAATCGTGTTGTTGACCTGTCGCTGTAAAAATAAACAGCTTTATTTGATTTAATAAAATGATCTAGTTTTGGGGAATATTTTCAAGTTCCAATATCGTCCACTATAATATTTGTCTATGCACACCACAATGTCTAAAATTGCAGTTTTTCGAAAACACAAATTTAAGTATCTATTTCTTTAAATGGCAGTTCTCGAAGAAAATGTATCAAATATAACTATCTCACATAAAAAACGACATTTGATTTAAAATAAATGAATAATTTTTAACACTAGCACTGATCTCCAAATTGTATCAAAATTCAAGAGCATCGAGTATCTGCACGTGACACACGATAATAACTATACTCGTTATATACATTAGAATAATGATTGAAGATAACTTATTATTCATTAAAGTTATTATGTGCAATATACAACTAACTGCAGAATCACTATGTTTTTTTGGGGGATAAATTTATCTGAGATGGTCTATCTAACGTGTGGCGGATAGTAATAAGAAACTTTTTTTTCATACGTAAACCGATTTAAAGCAAAAATACAAGAATATGTAGTTATGATTTTGATAACACATATATTTTTTTGTTTTTCCAATTACATATTAAGAAAATTAAGGGGAATATTTTAAGGGAATGATGACTTACAAATTTTAAATTCTTGCTCACAGATACTAATAAATTGCACAGAATACTTAGGTACAATCAAAGTTGAAAATGCTTGATGAAACACGGCCTACTTCTTTTTAGGGATAATTAAGGGAGGTGTGAATTATTTCAAATTTTTGTTTACAAATACTTACAAATCGTGCTGGAAATTTTGGCTCGGTCGAAAACTTTGAAATGATAAAACGACCAAGTTTCGCCGAAGTTAGTCTTGATTTAAACTTTTGTGGATAATTGAAGACGGCTGAACTTACAAATTCCCAAATTGTGCTTCCATGAAATTACAAATAACTTACAAAATTTTAACAAAATTTGTGACAAAAATATTCACGTTAGATGGCTAACCTATATATATATATATTATATTTTTACGAACTTGTAATTTGTATAGGTATACTATGGAATAATATGCATTAAAAATGTTTTCTATTTTAAAAGTGTTAAATAATTTTTTTCAAAACAACCTTATGCATAACCTATTTAATCGTTACAATTTATGTAATGTTACAAATTATTACAATTTTTCATAGACAACCTCATCGAGATTTTGTATTAGTATACAGTTTAATATAAAAGGCAAACATTTTGCACTTACATATTTTAAATAACTAAACTATATTAATACTCAATTGATATATTTTCAACAACACACATAGTCTTATTACCTAAATATTGATCTTTGTAAATTGCATAATATGTGTTTTTACTCTAAAACTGCTTTTTAATGCTGTTTTACTTGTCTTGCTTGGACATGTCTATACCATTATAGTTTTATACCAGTGCAAACGATCTTGATGCAAAGTCCTCTTAGTGATGGTGAGATCGGTAATTAGATATATTGTCGGTACTCTATATAGGTATTATATACCTTGCATATGTGTGTACTACTTGTATTGAATTTATATATTATTATCACTATGTATTTATAAAATGTGTAACGTAAATTATATTATTATAATTAAAAAAATACTTTTTCTGATTAATACGAACAACAATTTCATAAATAAAACTATTATTTTATAAAATGTCTTTTAAAAAAAGGCCATTGTGGAATCTCACATCCGCTCTTGTATACACCCCTGTTCATTATATGATTTCATCTACCGATCATTTTTTAATATAGTTATATAGGAGTTTAAAGCTGCGTACCTGCAGTTAAATGCAACAACAAATAATAATCTAGGAAGAGATTGGGAGGTTGGCAATCAACTAGAGAACTGTAGGTGTCAATGGCGACCTTTCCGAGATTTTTCAAACTTCACACCTCATATTGTATATACTTAGTAAGTACTTAAAATTGAATACGTAGGAAATTACGTGTTCAAATTTTAGTTTAGATGTATAATTCCAAAAATCAAATTTTGATAACTGCGTTTTTAAAGAAAAATAGGATTGAGCATGATTAGTGAATAACCCGCCTATACCCATATATTGAGATGGAATTTTCTGTCGATTTTTAATGTTCTCCGATGATTGGCTGTAAACCATTATATAAAAATGGTGACTCAAAGATCATGAATAATTATAGACCAATATCAATGTTAAGCAATTTCGCAAAAATATTAGAGAAAATTATAAAATATAGATTAGTAGAGTTTTTGGAAAATAATAACTTACTGTCGAAAAACCAGTTTGGTTTTAGACCCAGGTTGGGTACAGAAAATGCACTGTACAGTGCTAGCAAATTCATATATAATGCGCTTGACAATAACAATAAAGCAATGGCAATATTTTTAGATCTAGCTAAAGCCTTTGATACGGTCAATCATAACGAACTTTGTAACATTCTACAAAGTTTTGGTCTAAATAATTGTAGTTTAAAATGGTTTATAAGTTATTTGGATAACAGGAAACAAATTGTGCAAATAATGAACTCCTCAGGTGAAGCATTGAGTATTAAATGTGGAGTACCACAAGGTAGTGTCCTGGGCCCCTTATTATTCATATTATACATTAATTCAATATGTGATTTAAAAATTGATGGACAAATCACAACCTATGCGGATGACACATGTATCTTGTTTTCCGGTGTGTCGTGGAAAGATGTTCGTTTAAAAGCAACTAAAGAATTAAAAAAAGTGATTAACTATCTAAATCATAGGAAACTATCAATTAATTATAATAAAACTAATTTTATAAATTTTTCAATAAACAAAGAAGAGAACAATCATGATGATTTAAAACTCTGTTTTTGTGGTAATGGAGATAACTGTAATGACAACATGTGTCATAAAATATACATGGTTTCTAGTATAAGATATTTGGGCTTAATTTTTGATAATAATATGAGATGGAATTTGCATGTAAAGACTATTGTTATGCGCATGCGTACATTATCGTTTAGCTTTTTTAAATTAAGGAATTTCCTGCCTGTGAACGTGATGCGTATAATTTATTTATCATTATTCCAGGCAATATTTCAGTATGGTTTGTTGGTATGGGGAGGTTTGAATGAAAACGCGGTTAGACCACTAATTTTATTACAAAGAAAAGTTATCAGAATTTGTTTAGGTAGAAATAATTTAATAGGTTCAACTAGTGAAAATTTCAAGCTGTTGAATGTGTTACCGGTCGAGAGTGTATATAAAAAGGTATCTATTATGCACATAATAAAAAATTATAAAAATTTTTTTCTTATGGAAAATATGAGAAAAAAACGCGAATTGATGGCCTTTGATGTCAAAGTATTTTATTGTAAAAAATCTTTTGGTCAACATTTTATTGATTATTTAGGTCCTAATTATTATAATGCAATGCCTTTACACATAAAAAAAATTATCTACTACTCAATTGGGAATCTTAGAATTACGTGCATTAAAAAACAACTGAACTCATGGTTATTTTCACTGATAGTTGTAGAAAATAAATAAATAAATTTTAAATTTTATATAATTATGTGTGGAATAAGATATGAAACATTGAATATCAATTATGAAATGTATTATGTTACTGTATTCTATTTGTTTTGTAATTTGAATTAGATTTATTTGTATATAATTTTGTCTATTATGTAATGTAACTCTCTACCACCAACACAAGCATTGTGCTTAAAGGAGGTAGATACTTTATTGTAAACATTTTAATAATATGTCAAACATCTTATTTATATTTACAATAAAAATTTTCAAAAAAAAAAAAAAAATACCTAATATAGAGTAAGTTAAGTAATTCGTTGATATTTCGTTTGAAATTCAGGTTTATGCAATGCAGGTTCTTGATTAATTCGGCAAGAAAAAAGTTTTCCCACACGTATTTCGATATAAAAATTTGATATTGAATTGTACTATTTCATCTTACCAGCATTGAGGTTTGAAACGTGAATATCAAAGTGCATATTAAGTCAGTAGGTATGTATCATGTGAACACTGCGTGGTTCTCAGTAATAACATAAAAAAAAAATTGTAGCAACAGGTTATGTTTATAAATTATAACATATGGCAGTGTTATGAATAATATAGGTATTCGTGAGATTTAAACATGTAATTTATTCATAATTAAGAGAAATTTGGTGAGAACAAATAGTTTATTGAGTAAAACATGTAAAAAATACTGTAATAAATTTAGTCTGTTATTATTTACCACCATGATTAAATTTGCAAGGTGAAAACACGCGTTCGGTACGTTTACGTTTTTAATTAGTTTAATAATATGCGAATTAAACCATGGTATGTTTTTTCGGCAAATGCGTCTCGTTTTATGTATTAGTACATCTATTAAAGTATTTAGTTTTAGTAAGTACCTACAAAAAAATATTATGTATGATAATTATTGTTTTATACCTACAATTTTTGTATTTGTTTCGTATAATTATAATTGTTAAATAAATTATTATTCAATTTTCAATTTCAATATTAAATATGCAATTGTGTTGCTACGCTTATTGAATTTAATCTAAATACTGTATAGGTTAGAGTGTAAGAGTGTGTATCAATATTTTTTATTTTGAACATATTGCAGAATTGTATAAGCTATAATTATTAGTAAGTATAGACTGAATCAATAAGAAACATGATCAAGATACATGTCTCGAATTATATTGGAACCAGTTCAATTAGTGTCGTTGTAAGTTGAAAAGTGCGTCTTGGAAACTATAATAAAAACCTGCCCAGTAACGAGGAATGGATATTATGATTTAAGCTACTTTCGTTCTTAGCCTACGGCAACATATTACAATAGGTAATATTATTTTTTTATTAATGTGTTTAAGTCACTAATACCGATTATTGATTTGCAGGTTTATCGGTGGTGTTATCAGGGTTTTGTCCCAAACTGTGAAGTTTCGTACGGGTTTTTGTCTAGGATTTCTAGTTTTGGTTATGTCCATGACTTAAATGTATTTAAATGTTTTATTTGTTTGATAGTATATTATTGTAGTTATGACTTCCCTGTATTGCCTGACATCGGTCCGGACGTCCGGTTTTGCTCTACTTATTATGCATCCATGTGTTAGCGAAGGGTGTCCTTATTATACTCTATTTAGAATTATTTTTTCATTTTTGTTGTCTATGAACTATCACGGTAGGGATTATTAAGGGTAACTATCAATGGGATATTGAAGCCAATGTTATGACTATTATTAGAGCATGGACTTTCATGCACTAAAAAATCACCAAATATGCACTTATGCATCAAAAAATTAATTTTATTAATATACACTATAAGTTTTAACTACATTTGTTTTATTAAATTGATTTGAAATTGATTTTAAGTGTCGGATCCCATTCTTCTTTTATTATCCGTTGAAAATACAGATTCATCAAACTGGATTACAAAATTACGCAGACGATAAGCTTTTGTCGATTTTTCTTTTGGCATATTAATAGAGTGACAAAAATTAAACTTATGAAACTTACACACACGCAGCAAATCTACTAGAACTTATCTAATCTAACCACTGACTATAGATACTTGATACTATCGTTTATATCCCACGTACCTACTATTCGTTAAATAAAAATACAAAAATAGACATAATTAATACTGACCATTATTATTATTCCAAGATAAAATTGATCTCTATCGTCTTGATAAGTTTATAATAAATTTTTGACCGTGATTCGTCGAAAATATTCACCAAAGTGCTCGATTTTCGATAAACCATTAAAATATGGACTAAAAGCTTAAAATATGCTCTTACAATCAAAAATATGCCTTTTAAACCAAAAAATGTCCAAATATGCACTAAAAAGTTTTAGATTTTGGTCACAAACGTTGTGAAACGTATTGTGTACTTCCTCTGCATAAGTTTAATTAAACCAGAAAAAACATGCAAATGCATGAAAGTCCTTGCTCTAACTATTATTAAATACCCTAAATCTATACATCTATAGTCTATACATACACTAATATACCAGAGTCATGATCCCAGTAATTTTTCTTCATTTTAGTTCTTCCAACAATGAGGTTCAACTGTTAACATGAGTTTCATCAAAACTGGCTCCTGTAATGCATGTGTTCAAAAATGAAAAGAGCTTGTCTTATAATATATTATGATATTATTGTCAATATGTCGAGGTACTCTAAATATTATTATTATGTATAAAATTATGTAGTATATATATATGTTTATGTCACACCCACCATTTAGTGAAATTTATCTTTTCTTGAAATTAATTTAAAAAAAAAAAATAATTGTTTTATAATTGTGGAGTAAAATACATCTGCTATTCTTATATTTTTAAATCTTACTATAATTCATAGCTAAAATTCTAATGCATTGGGAAAGGTACAATGTAAAATATTTTGAATACATTTTTTGATATCTAAAATTAATTAATTATAGTTAATGTAATATTTGTTACATTAATATAATATATACCTTGTCCATGTTGTGTTGTACAATATCCGATTCACAGCACTATAAAAGTTATTTGACATTGTTTTTTTTTTTTTTTTTTAAATTTTTTTTACCACTACTGTACTTTTGGTTGAAATATAATAATCAATTTTAATCTATTAACATTTTATAACTTGTAATTATCTTTGTATATTTAGTAAGTACTAAATTTTTTTTTTTTTTTTTGTAATATTATATTTTATTATTAAATAAGAATGTCTATTATAGTCAACGTTTGATTCAGTGTAATTTATTCATTGAGGGCGAGAATTCTCTAACGTTTTTTCAAATGCTCAAAGACATTTTTGGATAGTTTCTTGTGCTTGTGTTTTATTAGAAGTTGCAGCATTGGATGTACGAGGTGAATATTGCTATGGGTAGGAACATATATGGAATTAATTACTTATGGCAATTTAAGAATTTTAAATGATACGTAGGTAACACTTTACATTGGAACACTCTTGTAATACGAGCGTAAAAATTAAAAATAGTTTTATGAAATACTTTACAGGCCTGTTACACAGTAGTAATAACTAATAAGTAATACCAAATAATACGGTATATAGAATTAGACCATATACCTGTATACAAACTACAAAGATGGCATATGACGCGTACAATATACTTTTATTGTTACCTATACCATTGTTGTACACAGTACGACGTCGTGTCGTTGTGAACCGAAGAGGGAATAATATCTTTCCAAGTCATAACCCGCAGACGACTTTGGGAGAGACGCAAAACCGGTTACGGTCGACCGATGAGCGTTGTGCGCGGTAGTCGAAGATTTAGAACCTGAGTCCAAATGAATCCGGAATCGTCTAGCTGCCCCGGGAAGAATATACATAATATAAATAATATATAATAATATAGTATATATTATCGATCGTACAAACGCGATATTATAAAATGTATATATGTATTATATTATAAGGGTTTGCTAGTGTTGGTCGGTGGCGGCAGGCTGGTGGGATATATAATACATTATGGCAGAGACGGTTACACGGCCGTGGCAGCGAGAGAGAAATAAAAGGTCCACGCCCGTTCTACGCGTAATGGAAAATAAGATTTATGCCGTCAGAGTCGTATACGAGCGGGCAACTCATATCTGTCTTGTGTGTGTGTGTGTGTGTGTGTGTGTGTGTATATATATATATATAATGTATATTGTATGTGTAGGAGACTATGTTAATAAATTAGGTACCGGCCGGTTCCTTTTTTTTTGTCTGTGTTAAGGCGTACATTACAAATTACACGCTCGTCGAGAGTTCTCTTACATGCGGCGACGGTGAAGAGGAGGAGTATTATAAGAGTAAAACGCACTAGACAGCGGTCGATTCTCCGTCGTGGCACGTATAGTATTGTCTATAATATTATGTATACCTGCAGTGGCGGCGGTGGCGGGTGATGATTAAATAATGGACAACAAGTAATATTATTATAAATAAACCCTCTCACTAACCCCGGTAACACGGTAGCGGTCGATAATCATAATACACTTGTGATGTGCATGAAGTGTGCCATCATATGCGCTGCTATATATTATTTTTAATTTATTCCAGATCTTCATCCTCCGCTCAGAATCAGTGCATCACGATGAATTACTACACGTTCTTTGGTACAAGCTCAACAATTGAAATTGGTACCAATACTATCGACGCACTACTATGTGATAGCGTTGTATATTACTATAGGTATTCATGACTAATGACTATAATATACAAGCATGTATTAAAATGTATAAATTATAAAAATATAATCTACACATTTGACATATTTACATACATGTTGTAGTAACCAATAGTAAGCCTGTTGTGATCGAAGGTTTAAAAAGTCAGTATCTATGAAAATCGTCATTTTTTGTATTATTTCTGTTTTCGTCGACAGAGATGTTTGATCATATTTTTATTTCAACGAGTAGGATACTGTTAATCATACTATAGTTTATTTATATGAAATACTTTAAAGGATTTTTTGTCACGATTTCGATTTAAAATATGTATTTTTACAAGCCACCTTGATACATTTTATTTTAGAGCAAACATTAGAATCATTTGAAGTTTAAAAGACTACTATTATAAGACTCCGAGTTGATAAAGAATAAATTGTTCTATTATTGAAAAGTGTGTATTTTTTAGAAATACTTTCTGGAACAATAAAAAACTACAAATTTCTGTGTTCTATATTTTTAAATCAAATATAAATGGAATTTTCAAGTTTGAATATGTTTTCATGCAGTAATCTCGACCATTTTTAGATAAATTGAAATCCATTCTGTATCGTATTTGGATTACAACGTTTTATTATTATTTTCAAACCCAGAGAGGCAAAGACACGCCCGTACTAATGGTTTATTCAAGTATCATCAATTGTTTCGTTTTAATATTGACTCAGTTATTAATTATTAAGGAATATTTGCTCTGCAGTATAAAGGCATTTTTAAAGAAAAACTATATGTTCTTATATAATATTATTTGCTTTGTCAAAAATGCATTATAGTCTAAAAAATATGGTATCTGAAAATCCATCCACCATAATTATAGCTACAACAAAGATAAAATACATTTTTATAGGTTGTATCAAAGCATTCAGAGCCGAAGGTTCAATAACCATGTATATAGTTAAAGGTACTCTGATAAATGTCACGAATGAGAGATATGTGAAAATGATTCAAGACGGCATAATACGCAAGTCGTAACGGAGCTGTACTTATATCGAACGCGCACTCGACTTAATAACTGGCATGTTCCAAACAAATAAATCTCGAAAAATTGTATTTTATTTTAAATTTGAACACGTTGATAATGTATTATAATCTTAAAATTTGTTCCGCTCAAAGGAAAGTATTATAATACAAACCTGAACCGGAGATTAATCCGACACTGATATTAATGGATGACTTTTCAGAAAAAAATTTACGTTTGTTTGGTACTCAAGTTTATATACAATATGCATAATATTATTAATACACATAATGTGTGTACTATGTGTACATAGCGGACACTGCTACGGGCTGATTGCTGGTTAAGTTATTTTTATTTGTTTTCCTCAACTACTGGATTTTAATTTATTTTGCATGTGTCTCGATCGTTCGATTGGTATGGGCGAACTAAAATGCTCATTGCTCATATTCGGGCAATACAATGGCATAATTTGATAAATTTGTTAATGGAATCAACCGTTTACTGGAATACAAACCAAATCAAATGTTTGCTAAGGTAAATTAACATTTTATTAGAATGACTGTGGTCTGTGAGTACTGGATAATTAATACAGTTTAACATGTAAAAATCAGTTTTATGAATAATTGCATTGCTTTAAAGTTGAAATTTGTTGTCAAAAACCTTGAGCGAAACTTTGAATTAAATTTAATATATAATTCTGTAATTCTATGGAGTTAGGCATGTAGTTGTAGACTAGGATGGATTACTATGAAATATAAATTATTTGACGCTAAAGTGGAATCAATTATCGATAATTAATATTTTAGCACAGTTCAGTGAGTTGGCATAGTAAAATTATTATCACGCATAGTAATTATTGGTGCCTTTCGGAGTACCAATAAGCTTATTCTAAATAGTATACTGCCTTATCCTCGCTTATATTCATATCAAATTCTACAAATTTTTGAAAGAGGTATTATAGAATCATTACTTATTATTAGAGTTCGTGGATTTAAATTATCTAAAAAGTACAACAAATGCCTAAAAATTTTTAAATTTTTTTAAAAACACGTTTATTCGATTAAAGTGTTTTGTTTACTAATAGATTGTTAGTCGCGAATTACTGTATAATTTGACATATTTTATACTTTAGTAAACTTAACTCGAACTCTGCATATCATTAGGTTTGTGACTGAAATTATTCACTTTTCATTTGTATAAATGAATTAGAGTGGATTGTACGAATATGTTTAGAACATAAATTTCTTAGTAAAACATGCGAAATTCGTGTGCAATATCCATGTAAAATATTATTTAAAACAATTTGTACAGTTAATCCTTATTGAGTTAATAAATTTAGATTTTTTGATGTATGAAATTAATTTTTTCTGGGAAAGCAATGTTTACATCACTGAGAAAAACAAAATTACATTAATCCCTTGCTCTACTTATCTTAGCCATTGTGTGAAGTAGCCGGGTAAAAATATAAGGTATTATTGTAATATATTATTATAAGTAATATGGCTTGACGTGGCACGGTGTCTGGCTTCAGTCACAAATGTGCTCTGTCTGGCCGGTGCCACAAGTTTTCGGATGGGTCACCACTCGGGTTCTTACTGGCAAATCCTTGCCACATGTACACGTCATGTTCCAAATCAACCATACCCTTCCCCACAGTTAAAAAGTATTAAAAAACCACCCATATTGCCGTAGGTTATTTAATAAAAAAAAAAAATATCATCATATCCACTTGCAATTTAAGGTTGCTTAATTTCAAACATCATTGGTTCTTTTTATAATAACATTCTGATAATGAGGTAGTGCTCATTATCAGTTATATTATGTGCATAATTGGCAGGTATAATATTATATTATATTAAAGCGTAATATAAGAGAAAAAATGTCAATTTTGACACTTGAAATTTCCGAAGTCATGAGAAATATATATTATAACTTGAAACCCGCCCTCGTTACTGCAACGGGCTAACTTAGTGCACGTCGTTCAACTGCAGCGGGTATTTCTATGCCGTTTATTTATAGGGGTGACACCCGCTACCGAAAACTCGTAAAACTACGATAAGACTTTGTTATACATATATATATGCATGCATTCATAATGTATACGCGTATTGTATAGAACAGAAAAAGAGGTTTTGTACATAGGAGACCGAAACGAAAGAATAATAAACACACACACACACACACACACACACACACACACACACACACACACACACACACACACACACACACATAAATACTATTCTCGATGATTTATATACTACGAAGAGCATTTCGCTCGATATAGATACAGCGTTACATATATAGATAAGTGTGTATGAACAAAAAAAAAATAAGGCGAGAAGGGCCAAATAAAACTGCACGATGGTCCTGGGAGAAAAACCACTCAATTCTGCGGCCATTGAGTTAGGTCGATTTTCAGGACTATTATAGCAATGCTATATTTGTTGTATAATTGTATTCCACATGTACCATCATCCACATCGCTGTCACCTCAAAAATATTTGTATTATTATTATTATTATAATTATTATATATGCATAGTCAAAGTGCATGTATTATGGAAGATTATGGTATATTCAAATGCGATTTCAGTGTCAAGTTATCAAATCCTCGAGATACACCATTATATCCAGATACATTGTCATTATTATCAAACAGTCTATGGTAATTTATAAACTTACGTATTAAACATGTTCAAACTGTTAGTGCTGAAATGATATTTTATAAATGTACAAAATGTAATCAAAATCATTTTTGCATTTGATATTATTTGTTTCAAGCCATACACTAATACACTATACAGTATACACATAACATTATTTCCAAGTAATAAAAAAATCCGAACAATGATAAAGGACGGACGACGGTAAAGACAAAGACACAAGTAAATGAGACGTGGGTGATGGTATTTTTTTATTTTATAATTGCCTACAACTAATACGGTTAGAAATGCAAAAAGATATTGAAACATTTTAAACTAAAACGTTACACGCTTGTGAAGTGAAACATTTTAGTTAAATATTGTGGGTCTAGTGGCTTGCTAATATGATTTATGTATAAATATTATATTTAAGAGCTTAGATAATTATATAATTATGTAAATTAATATAACGATTGTGTGCTATCTATATACCTAGTATTTAAAATTTGGTAACTTTAAAAGTACTTTTATCAATGTTTATCAAATATGCTCTAATTTATGACCAACCAGCTACCAATTAATAATAATAGATTGTCAATTAATATAATTGAATGAGTACCTAATTTAAAATCTATTATATACAATATGATTATGTTTAGTTGTGGATGGTGGGATAATATTCAATTAAATTGTTGTGACTTTTGTGTGTGCAATGTGAGGTTTTTGTTTGACTTTTGATTTGGCAATTAGTGAGTCATAAATTAAAATTTAAAACACCGTGAAATAGCTCTACACGCAATACTTAAAATCTTGAACGAATATACATGTGTCTATTTAGTTGAATGTAGACATTGTGTTATTTTGAAGAAATATTTTAAGATTCTCAAAAAAGCTTTTACGGATGGACAAATTATAAGAACTGATTTTATAAATGCTTAACATACCTACTAGTATAAGTATACCTACATCTTGAATACTTCTAAAAGCGTCAAAATCAATTAATTATCAAAATATAATGTGTATTATGCATAATTTTTTTATTACAATAGCATGATAAAAACATTGAAATTGAATATCATTAAATTTCCACAGCAGAGCAATAATCTGTGTTTTGTTACCTACTAATGTTAAAAATACAATATTTTGACTTTTCAATGGAGTATAGAGTGAAAGATAAAATTTCGATCAATGTCAATAAGTCCTCAGTTTTAAATAAAATATGCTTGACTAATAACTTTATGTCAGTTGTAGCTTTGTAAGATAATATGTCCGTACGCATATTCTGTACATATATTATAGTGTTGCTAAAATAAGTACTTTTTCAGGTTCTCGAAGAACATAACAAACTATTTTTTAAAACGAGCTCTGGACAATCGAACTCAACTTTAAAATAATATAATCAGCCCCTCAACAAAGGTCTACGTAAATCAAAATTAAACCAACAAATAAAAATGGTAAAACACGTCAATGTAATTTCGCCAACGAGTTTTCCTACAATAAATAAAACACTTCCCTTATGTTATCGAATGTTTCACTGGGTTACGTATAGTGAACTAATAAATAGTATACACTTTCGCTTTTATACGGTGTGTCACGAGATCGATATCTTTTATACATAGAACTCGTGAACTTGTAGCAAAACACTACTATTTTAAAATGAACCATACAAATGGGCTGGTATATATTAACAGTGAAGTTATCCTTTGATCATCTGCGTTTATTTCCGAATATATCAAAATTACCATTAAATAAGTTATTCGTTTTTCATGGCACGCCAAACGCTCTCATTATTATAATCTCATCGTCCCAATGTGTTTCTTTGTATTCATTTTGTATTTATTTAGTGTATAATATTATCTTAGCCTCGGGCCGTCTCTCTTTTATCCTACGCATTGCGTTAAAATTATCGTCCAAAAACCGTTTAGGTATTTATTTAGGTAGTTATATAGTATATATTATACTCCACAGTGCACCACATTTTCCAGGGTGAATTTCTCCGAAGGAAATACCGTTATATTATGCAAGCTATTTATCTACGTAGTATGTTTCGAGTTGTATCGTCTAAGTTTGCTCGTGATGTATTTACGCTGTATACTTCGAACTGGTATAATGTTGAAGAGGTGAGGATTACCACTGAATATCGCAATGTGACTCATTTTTCTATATTATTTATTCTCTATTATTTTTCTATTATTCGGTAGTTATACCTTTTAGTACACCTAAACGAATACAATCTTATCTTTCTTAGTTTACTTTAACCACCATTTCCTGAAAGTGCAAATTATCATGCAATATTATCGTATAGATTATACAAGCTGGAATTCAAGACCTAACAAATCCACATATTTTAGGTAACATACGAATAGGCAAAATAATCGTTATAGGATCACGTTTATTAGTAAAAAAATTTGTTTCATAATACAGTTTTTTCCTTATAGGTGCATATATTTGAATCTCAAGTATATTTTAAGTATATTTTTCACATATCATACAATAATCAATATAAATTTACTGAAATCGGAAAAAAATCGATTAAAATATTTAAGTTTTGTTTCACAAAAGTCTATTGGTGAAACAATCATCGCAATTGTACAAATGAATATGAGTTTAATAAGTAATTATTTTTTCATAATCACAATATGCATTGCATTGCTCACGGGTAATCTCAAAAAGAGATGAATGATTAAGAAAGAAAAATAAATACACTTTAATTTTAATTTATAAAAGAGAAAATAAAAAAATATTTTTAAGCATTTTCGTATAATTATTACAGCATATATATTATATTTTTAGTGCATACATGCATACAGTGTTTAATGTTTTTAGAATTATATTATATTTATACTGACTTTTATAAATCGTTTGATAAAATATATTAAAACATTCTTCTAAATAAATTAACTTAACTAGTATCTATGAAATTGTTTTATTGGATGAAGTCCTTTTTACGTTCTCTTGCACAAACGGTAAAAGTTTCAGATTATGTTTCAATTGGTTTTATAGTTAATTCTGGTGCACTGCAAGGTTCTCACTTAGACCTTTTTATATTATTTATTAATGATCTACATTTTATTTTAGACATCCTGGTTTACATTCTTATATTTGCCGATGATGCTAAATTATTTTCAATTATGAACTCTCCAAGTGACAATTTAAATTCATAATAAAGTCTGAATAAATGTAATGATTTAAAATGGTTATTTATACATTAAATATTACAATTACAATTTATAACATTCATTAATTAGTGTTTGAGTGAAACTTGTTTGTATTCATAATTATTACTGTATTATTTACTAAAGGGTTTTCATCCATTTTTCACAAATTAATAAATAAATAAATAAAATACAACATGATTTCCAATTAGCTACCTTGCATTTTTACCTAGGGATAATCCATCTATGTTTGTCTCCAGCCGAATTTTCCCGGACTCCCTAGACCACGAATCTCACACTACTGGTTCAAATAGGCACCCATCCCATTTCATTTGGTTCGAAATGAGGATGGGGTCGGGTAATTAATTTCCCTGTTTACAGAGAACGTGCTGAAATCATCCCCAACCACTGAACGATCAGGGTAACTTTGTTGGAGGGACAAACTTATATACAGTGCGATATATTGAGGGTGAAAACTCAAATGTTTTCGTAATAACAATAAGGATATAATACGATAAAATACCGAATTTTCGATCTCCAGCCCTCTCACGAGTAAAATATTATTTTAGCAAACCATGCGTGAAGACACGCCTTACTCAAGTATTCCATTATTATAATTTATTACTGATACTATTAAATAATAAATTGACTTATACCTACGTATATATGTATACAAAATCGAATACTTAACAATATATACGAACGCAATCTCTCGCAGCCCCAAAATATTTTTTTCCAATTTATTGTTATTGAGTTGTTTTCCATGTTTATATTAAAGACATTGCAGTTTGCGATTCTACTAAATCCTGTGGGAGAGTTAAGTGAAAACGGAGTCTTCACATATTTGAGTCGTCATATTCATAAACAAGGTTCCCAATATATATGATATAATTTTAACCATGTATTAAACCATTTTTCAGTCTTCCCGGTTCCGGAGACCTCTCTCACCATTATGCGTCACATACTTATGCGCCTTTGTGGATATTTATTATTATTACGATCAGGGATCAGATTGGATTTCCTTCGACGACCAGAAGCTTAATAATATAATTATATTATTGTGTAATGTTATATTCAGAAGAGAGGCATGCGGTCAAAATCAAAAGTTTTACGACAATGGCAAAAAAGTTTCGAAAAGGCCGAACATAAGCATATTATATTATAGTACTGCAGCAGCCGACGGCAAATGTGAAATGGGTGGCTTATACATTATGCCGTGCACAGTTCGCGGGCGCTGAATTAATAAATATATATAGAGCCATAGAGGGAAATAAAAACTCAGCAGTACCTATATATGTATTGACTAAACGTTTTAACGGCATTCTTCAGGAGGATAATATATATACGAATGGACACGGCAGCAGTGTGGTAGGCATACAGTCGAGTGTATTCAATAATGGATGCTTTTACTTTTATGATTTTTTTTTTTTTTGACCGAGAAAAGTAAAGCCTCGAGCGTTGGACGAGGCGTGGACGTGCGGGTCCCTACGTGCAATATACGCACGCACCATTGTTGCTGCTGCTGCTGCTGCTTGAAGTATATATATATATATATACACATATTACATATATATAATCAGTATAAGTGTATTGATCGATTTGTTCGTTTGTGTTGTTCAAAGAAAATCGACTAAGGGGGTCGGAGTGAAACTGAAAGTGCGGAGAAGAGGATGACAATCCCCTAGCGGTCGCTGGGAACGGTAGTCTAGTCGTGTGCGAGACGCTGAAGGTTGAGGTAGCAGCTTAGGCTAGGGAAAATATTAATATTATGGTCCCGTCGCCACTGTTATAACAGCGACATCGCGGCCGGCAGTGCGCGTGCTCCGTGTAATTTATTACTAAATCACGTTTCCGCCTATAGTCGTTATACTCGTTTATCGTTATCGTAGACACTACACGATAATATTGTTACCTACCCATATAGTGTAGTGTGCGAGAATAACGAAACCGGCAGATTTTCAGGCCGAGGCGGAAATGTTAAATGTATATGTTGTGTATTTCATCGTCGTAGCAGATCGCAGTCGATTGTCGCGGCTTGCAATAATATGCTTGAAATAGACGTATTTTTTGCAGCGAGCCACGATTTTCAATTGGTACATCGCAACAAAAAAAAATAAATATTTTGCTCGCCAGAGTACGAATAATAATTATACTAGTTGTATCACAAATCATCAATACCATACGCTCGTCATTAATATTACGCCGGAGTTGTCATCGATGGCAACATAATTCAATGAAAATGTAGATATTTTTTTTCTGATACTCGGTCCGTGCAACTCAGATGTGCCAGTGTGCCACTTCATTAAATGCTTCGGGTCGGCCAAAAAAAAGTAGAATTTATATTATATATATATTAATATTATACTGACATAACTAACCTACTACTGGACGTATTCAAGTGTATTAATAGTAGGTACACAGCATAATATACAATCGTAAATTTGAACGCAGTTCCGAGACGAGTAATATATTATATTATTGCACATTAAAATCCGAGTACATTTTTTTTGACGTCAAATCGCAAAACCTCGTTCGACATGCCTCACTGCCTAAAGTTTTAATCAGATTTCTGCAAACTTGTCATGTAAGACAAAGCCGGCAAAAACTGTTTACATTATTATAGCGTCATATTTCTTAATATAAACATGTGGGCACGTGTGTGTGTAATAAACAAAAAAGTTTATGCGGATCAAGTTTATACCAATAATTATATAATAAACGTTGCTATATTATACAGGGTGATTCGCACAGCATGTTCACATCCTTTTTTTCTTTACCGTAGTGTAGTTATTTAAACATTGATTTTTAGAATTTTCAAAGAAGTTTATTACGACCATATTTTTAAATTGTTGAGATACTTTTGCTATTTGAAATTGGGTGTCCTCTCAATATTGAAACTTTTAATTTTTAAGTGAAAACCTCCTTTTCTACTGTAAATTATTTAGTGCATATTTTTTTGAAAAACTAGACGAAACAAAATCAAAATTTAAACCAGTAATTTTTTAGTTATTCAATTGTGTGTACCTATTAAGGATAATAGGTCCAAGATAATGAGTTTAAGATAACTAGGTCTTTTGAAAATTTTAGTAATTAATTTTAATTCGTCAATGCTTACCTATAACTTATAAAAATTGTCCAAGTATAATAAATACTAGATGTGCTTATATTTTTTGTAAAAAGATGTTTAGAACTATTATCCTTAGTATAAATATCTTAACAACCACTTAGAAACTAACAGCTCGTTGTTTTAAATTTAAACTAGACACATTAACTTAAAAAAATTAACACTGACAATTGTACAGTAAAAGAGAGCTGGGGGTTTATATTTGAAAAATAGATATTTGTATCCACACAGGATACTCCTTAACTCACTTAGGTAGAACAAAAAATCTCTAGAATTTTAAAATTTGGTTTTTAAATACACATAAAATGTTAAAAATTGGAATTATAAAATGGAAAAATGTTGGTGAGCGTGTTTGGTGAAGTATTCTGTACCTATATATTTTATTACATACTGGCTACCATTCTTCTGTTTACGTTTTATTTAATTAGTTAGAGCCACTTAGAGGTATCCGCATGCCTATAGCTTTTTAATTTAGAAAACTTGTTTGATTTGTTTTAATATAAATAGTGCTCAGTTGCGTACTAGCATATTATATTACCATAATTTTGTATCTGGGTACTCACAGAGTTTTCATAAACACATAATATTTGAACATTTCAATGTTTCCATAGGTGGCCGTTAGTAAAAATATTATTAGTACAGTTTACAATCTGAAATCTGGATAGCATATAACACCTACACCTGAATAAGCAGCAAATGTAGGTTTTGATGGATGTTGCGGCCGTCACGTCAATAAGATAATCTGTACATCGTTAAGACAGGACGCGAAAAATGCTTATGTCCATTCGAATAAGTCCATGGGTAGTGGGTACACGCAATATATGTTTCTATTTCATAATACCAGGATTATGACACTGTTTGGCTAGGCCAAAACCTGGCAATGTGGCTTTGAACAACTTTGCAAAAAAAAAAGTTTTCGAAACTCGGGTAAACTAACACTAAACTAATAGGTGTAGTGTCGATATACTGGTAGCTAGGTCATTTAAAGGTTAGGCTCACCGTAATTAGTGACCGTAGCTTTGACAAGGATGATAGGTACCTAATATTTTATCACCACACGATGTACACTCACTGATTGCAGAAACAGTAGCTCAACGACCAACGCAAGTAATGAGTATAATACACGAAAATAAAATAGTTATCTAACTATTATACACATATAATGATTTGTTAATTTGTTAGTAACCTATATTTGTTGATCGATTCAACATAAATATATATATAATTATATATATATATATATACACAATATATTTATACAATATGTATATAACGAAATCGGTTATATATCTAAGTGCTTTTGTTTTTCTCGTTATATTAGGCGTTGAATATTATCCATAAGGATTCAAAAATACATTTTTTCTGCTTCAGACCGTTTATTGTGTTATACTATTATATATTTCAGTTTTGAGAGTAGAATATTACGCGTATTAAAAACACTCATTAAAATTAATTTCTCAGTGAATGAAATGCAGTGTATTTTGTTATATAATAGGTAGGTACACAATATAGTTTCTGCGTTTGCTGGTTGTTAATAATTTTTTTTTAATTACATGTTTTTCAGTGAGAAAAATTACAATGGTGAAGAAATGGAAGCGAGTTTTCCTCGCCCTGTCAAAGTATGCGTAAACTCAATGCAAAAGTAAAAAAACAAAAGTCACGCAAACAGAGAAAAACACGTTAATTAATACAATAAATTCGTGTCTTGAAAGTTTACCCAGTGGTGCCGTAATTATTTAAAAACCAATAAATTACTGCCATCGCATTTGATGATGAATAAATGCGTTTATATATTATGTACCCCAGTTGACCCAAATTTGAGCTTAATCAATCGTTTACAAGCAGCTCTCTTGAACATATGCGCTTAGTAGTGTTAATATTTTGTAAGACCCAATAAGGAGTCCTAGTTAATGTTTTTTTTTTTTTTTTTGTCAACATATTTCAAAAAAAATGTTGATTTCAAAACCTTTAAAGAGAGCAATAAATTATTCATTCAACTCCAAACACAATTTCCACGCACGTTGAATAATTATAGCAGTTGTAGTTTATTCTGCCCATCAACGCAGCGCTAAACTATAAATAGCATAAAATAATATATTATACATCTCTAAAAATCTTATTTTACAATCGTATTTCTTCACAATTAAATATTTAAAACTATAAACTATGAAGATGCCTAATTAGTAATTAAAGAAGAAAATCGAATCATATTGGTTAAAAAAAAATTACTGTTTTAATCAAGTTAGTGTGTACAAAACAATATTGAATACTGTGGCAAAGTTTCATTTGGTAACATAAAATCATAATATATAATGGCTATGCTCTTTATAACTTATCTTTATTTTTTAAGTTGGCAGACCAATTTATTTTTAGAAATTTAGGTTATCTCAATAAAATAACACAACTCAATAAGTAATTATAATTCCAATCTATGGTGTCAAACTTTATAAATCTAAAAATTTAATAAATTTAAAACGTTATTTAATCTTACCATATTTTTTTACATTGTAATAATCATATTATGTACATTCCAAAGATTTAGGCTTTAACTAAAGCAAGTTATATAATGTCAGAGTTAGGTAAACCTAACTGTTTTAGTACTTAACTAATATGTTTAAGGAGCATAAATCATCAGCATAATACAGTAATACACATTATACATGCATGCGTGTGTTAAAGATTCCACAATATGACAGAATACTAAATATTATGTAAATTAGTTGATACTTCTTAGAATTTTGTTAAAAAAATATTATTTTCAATTATAACAAAATAAACATAATCGATATTGTAAATAATTATTTATGAGTAATGGGGTTGGTACATCAACGAATTTAACAACTGTTCGTATTTTTCACTGCAGTTCTAAAATTACGTCAATGGTTTACTTACAAACCCACGGAAATCCATGTCATGAAACTATTATGAACCATTCATTCTAATCGAAGTCACACAATCTTCATAGTTAGTAGAGTTAGGTAGTATAATATACAAAATATAAAAGTTAAATAAACTCTAATCGCTGTAAATTATACATCATAACCGATTTATTCTTCACTCCACTACAACAAATAATAAAAAAAGACAGACAACTTGTCACCTTGTACTCCGTACATAATAAAGATACTCCTCTAATCTCAATGCTAGGTAATACCTATATAAGTACTATGGCTTGACTAAAATTAATGATGAGTTATACACAATATAAAACTACACTTCGTTAATAATAATATTTAGTGGATTAAAAGTTACTATGGTGTTGTTTAAAATGAAGCATATAATGCCTTGAAATATATTCTAAGATAAAATGTCTTGACATGGCCTCGAGAATGTTCTTTTATTTTACCTGTGTGTTACTGCAGTTCTAAAACCTGCACCATTCTTAATCGATATTACAATCAATCTACTTGAATATCTTAACTGTGTATTGATGTGCTATAGTGTTGATGTAGTGTGCAGCTGTGAGTCAAAGTTAAAAAACCTTATAAGTTAAGATATATATTATAAAGGCAGTATAATTATATAGCGTCCACTTAAAATATTGACAACAGTGATTAAGTAAAAAGAAGTAACTTAACTCGTTTTACATCTGTGCATAGATGCATGCATGAGAAGATAATATTTATAGGAGTTATATTATAATCCTTTTAACCAAAACTGGAATTTTCGGCAGGAAAAATATTTACAGGAAATTTACATAGTTATGAATTTATTATGATGAGTTAATCACGAAATTCAAATCTATTTAAATTTTTAACCCAACCGTTACCACAGTACCACAGAGCATGATGTGTATTAGTTTAGGCAAGTCTAAAAAAAACAACAAACGCACCGAGTTTTTAAATGTTATTCAAATCTGCCATCAAAATGTATGTTTAAACAATTTACAATGTCCAAATGTAAGATCATCCTAAAACGAAAACCTCAATGGCTCTATGCGCACAATATAATTAATTTAAACAATTGTGTATATGCTTTACAAAGGAGGTGTCATTAAAACATACAAGACTGAAGACACTGTAGATGTTATATTATGATTGAAATTTAATTATTAAAAACAGTATTCTTATAGGCAGTACGTTGATGTACGATACCAACTTAATTACCTAATTTTTTGTTTCGTTAATATGTTGAAAATTAAGCTAAATTAAAAAATACAAAATTAACCTCGCCAAGTTAAAAAGTGGAAATTGTCTTGGTTGCGTTTTATCAAACTCATCTTTAATGGCTCAGACTCTCAGAGCCCCTGCAAAACAAAACGTGCGTTTGTATAAGTTTATCACTTCAACTTATTCACCAATTCATCCCTTTTATCCACCGACCACTTTTACTCGTACCTTTGTTTTTCTCAAGAAATTAATTTGAATCATAATGTATTCGCTGAACAGAGCTCAGCTTGAATTGATTTTATTCGCTTGTTTGGTATAGCCATTTTAATTTTTATATTTCTATGATACCACCGGTTTTTTTTTTTTTTGCAATGTGTTACATCGAAAACAACCGGAAATAGCAAATCCTGCTAAACAAAGAGCAAAGTAGTTTTAGAAGACCGTTTGTGAGTATCGTATTATTGTATTAATCGAACTCAAGCACTGCACCTGCAGCGGTTTTGCACGGGTGCTCTACCTAACGCCCATCCAAAACCACTTCCGACACGCAAACAATAATTTTCTCTGTAGGGTTCTTTGTGGGTTTTCGTCTGATAGAGCAAACAGCAGTGTTTTGTTGTTGTTGTTGTCAAT
The DNA here is from genome assembly GCF_001856785.1 of Myzus persicae. NCBI lineage: Eukaryota > Metazoa > Arthropoda > Insecta > Hemiptera > Aphididae > Myzus > Myzus persicae. The sequence goes on from NW_019104000.1 coordinate 737,556, forward strand.
ATTATTATTATGATAACCATCCTACGACGAGTCTATGTGTTAAGAGGACGTAACACTGGCATTTGTTGTCTCAGTCTTACAGTGCGCACAATACCAAATTTACGCTCAGAAGATCACTTGTAACTTCATTAGTTTAAAAATTAGAGTGAATCAACCTTTTATAAATCTTGATGGAAAGAACATTATCTGTGTTTGTATGTTGGTTTTTTATCACAGTTCAATTTTTTAAGTGAATTACGAGCATTTTTAGTTTACGTTTTATTACATATGCAAAACTCGCTAAAAAATTGAACTATCGTAAAAAACCAACACACGAACACTGATCATGTTCTTACCATCAAAGTGTATGAAAGGTTGATTCATCTTCTGATCGTAAATTTGGTATTTTGCGCATTGCAAGACTGAGTAATACAACAATAATGCCAGTATTACGTCTTACGTCCTCTTAACATGCTCGCCACTCGAAATTCAAAGTGCAAAAGACAACAGAGCACGAGGGCCGCTGCTGACGCCCTTAGACGATTTGTTGACTTTTGCACAAAACACTCGGATTTCGGTTCGCGAGAGACTTTCTGAAATTAACATTTTCGAGAGACTCCCGCAATTAATATTCAACCCGTCCGGAAAAACACACTTTACGAGCCCGCCAACATCTCGGATTCCGCACGTGTGCTGTACATACAGAGGTATGGATACGGTAATATATTCAAGTGAAAACTGAAATAAACGTATAATTAATGTTAAAATATTTGTCGTGCTTTATCAAACTCGACGATGTGTTCAAAATCTGTTGAGATGGCAAATACATTTAACCGCCACGGACGTGTCGCAGTATGGTATAATAATGTACACATTATTATTATATTTTGAATATGTATGTACTATGTATATTGTACATTGTGTGTAATAATATGTACTATATAAAAGCGAACGAAAAGGAAAGAGTACAATATTAATTGCTGTGGTCTAACGTCAACGAAACCATATAATATATTACACATTTATATGTATATGTATATTATTAAAACGGTGCCTCTAATATTCGTATCACGTGACTCCACTATTATAAATAATATTATTGTTAGTAATTAATTAAATAAATAATTATATTATTAGAACATTATGTTCAATAGAGTGAACACGCTTGAGATAAGTGGCTTATCACACGTATAGACACTATTCAGATCCCGCCCAATTTCCCGAATCTAAAATATTGTTCTCTGTAACACCTTTAACTCATAGTACCCAATAATTGGTAGGTAATGAGTGGTCACACTAAAGTCAAATTTCTTAACTTCGATGTCCTCAATCATGTCCTCAAAATGAATGTTTTAATACTTTCGGGGTGCAGCAGGCTCGCGTACCTACCTATACGGATATACTGAATGTGCAATATATCTAATGATATATCTGATGATATACTGCAGAGTGTCAGAGGACAAGATGTCAAGACGTGAACTCGAATTTTCATAATAATTTAACCGTTGACTACAAGTTTCGGTTAGGTTGATCAATTCGTGCCTTAACTGTGCCTTAACTGTGCCTAGCGGTAGTCACAATGTATGGAAATCTGAACGGATCATGTATAGTGCCAAATAAGTTAAGTATAAAACCCGAACAGTGGGTTTTCGCTACAAAATTACCGATTTCGATAGATTCACCTACTTCTATTCCAGACCGTAAGCTGATAAATTTATATTCAACGGTGGTCCCGATCTTATAAATAAAACGGTCGTCTAGGGTGTCGATTTATCTCGGAAAACGGCGTAGTTTATATTGTTAAGGTCAATGCAGCTACTTTATGTATATTGTATATATATATACTTACGTCATAGGTAGGTACTCCATACGCCGAGGATGGAAATCGAACTGTATACAGAGCATTTCGTGGTGGCTATTTTTCTAAGGTCTACTACGACTTATGCGTACTGATATAGTGCGGAATACTGCAGTTGTAAGAAAACAAAAAAATGAAATGAATATTTTCTCGGTCAGCTTTTGAATAAACTCCACATTTTTGGACAGCAAACCATGGTTTTTTTTTTACTATTTATGATCATAAAGATATTTTAAATTAAAAAAAAAAAAAAAATAATGTTTTGGTATTAATCCTTATTTGAACTGTAATCAAAGAATTTCTTTTCAGAAATCGTGGACGAGCTTAGATATTATTATTTATTACAGTGTAGTCAAGTGGATGATGATGATGCATAAAAATAAACATAAAAATTAGTACATTTTGTTAAAATAAATCACCACCGAAAGATTTAAAAAGGCTTTCTCAGCGGCTCTGCAATCAAACGTTGCAAACAAAATAATTTATGATCTTTTGTCGCCAAGGAGATGGATTTATGTGTTACCATAATTTACGCAAGTCCAGTCAAGGTTCAAACACTATAATATTGTTAGCTATGCTCTCCAACCCTTATACTTTATTCTGACACAGAAAATATGGTATAACCATAAAAATAATTGTAATTTTATTTTTATTTTTTTAGTTGCCATAGCAATTATAGTTCACATCAATACTTTTTATATAATTGAGAGATAAATTACCAACTACGTTTATATAGTTATCACTATTAAAATGGTTTTATTTACTCGTGCGATAGTAATATAATATGAAATTAATTACACCAGTCAGATGTAAAGGTTTCGCGTTTTCTGAGAATTATATTATTTGTAGAAAACCGAGTTGTTTGTTTAGCTCACACATACATTTTTTTCAACTTACTGTAAAATAATATTTTTTTTTATTTATTTAAATGGCTACCATTGGTTACATATTTTATTACTATTTTAATTATTATTAGAAATATGACATACACATTTTTTTTACAAATCTTTATATATATAATTCTACTGTACGTGTGTATGTCACTAAACTCCTTCTAAACGGCTGAATCGATTTGTGAATGAATTTTTTTGTATGTGTTTGATTGACGCCTTGGATGGTTTAGATTCACAATTGGACCCGACAGGTCTGACCCGGGGAGTTGCTCAAACAGGGATTTTAAGATTTACGAAGGAAATATTTGTTTATATGGTTGCTATTGGTTATAGGAGAAATATAAATATATTTAGTAGAAATTGGTATTTTTTTTTTTGTTTATTGGTTGCCTGCAGTGGTTCATCGGACAGATCAGGTATAAGCATGCATACGATTGAATTTTCGCACATTGCCTACCAAGGTGGCTGAGTTGCAATTACAGCCGCTCATCGGCGTGTCCACAATAAAAATAAAAATAAAACATATTATTTATATAAAGTACTCATCAAGTGAGGTCCAGAATCCACAGCTAGTAGGTATATTATACTGCTTACATTATCACCATCGAGTCTCATATAATAGAGTTGGCATTTTTAACGGGCAACAAAGTGCACGAGATCAGCTAGTATATTTATATAAAAAAAAACAAATTTTCGGCGTGACAGCTATTCAGATAGGTATGAAATATTATGCAAAGTGAAAATTTAAAAATAAAAATACAGCAAAAATATATTTTGGAGGTATTTACCTAAGCTACTCGTATATAATCTCACATCGATATTTTATTTATATACTTATTAAATTAACATTAAAATAATTTTGTTTATTGGCTGTTAAACAAATTAAATCTTTTTGCAGGCATTTCGGACTACGAAAAAATAAAACGAACCAATATAGTCTGATAAAAGTCAATGTGAAGTGGTTTTCATTGTAATCGAGTACGATCTATTTATTTTATCCAAGTCCAAATTGCATGGTTTTCAAAAAATGTCACCTTTAATAAAGTTTCTTATTTAAATAATAAAAAAAGATTTTCTCAGTTATATATTTCTTACACCACCGAGATATTCTTTTTGTGCCTTTTTTTGAGGTGCGTGAAGTTAGCGGAACAATTCAATCACTAATTTCTGCTATAACATCATTATTGAATGCTAAACTGGTATTATTCAACTTTACCGTTTTCAATATATTAGTGTTGAATTTCCCTAAGAGGTATTGGATTTTGTATAATTTATTATTCATAATTTATTTTACAGGGATCATTGCTAGCACCAAGATCCACCACACTACCAATGTTTAGTTCTCAATAAGTGATTTTCAGCGGTACCATTTTAAAAGTAGTGTTGAATTTCAATACGATATGTTTGATTTTTCGACCTTGATTTCAATGCTAGCATCAAAACCCTCTATAACACCAAAATTAGGTGTTTATGTCCATGGAATGTATTCAAACTTAAGCACAGGCAACGTCGATTTTCTATTCATATAGCCCATATGGTACTTCGATTTACCAATAAAATATAGCATCTGTAAAACATTACAATTTAAGATAATAATATTACCGGGAATATATTTTTATTTATTAATTTTTATGTGTGGGGAAGTGGAATAAATTACCTTGAAAACATCTGTAACAATTTTAAAATTATAAATTTACCTCCAATGGTGAATTGGTCTATACTCTATAGTATATTATCATACCTATATAGATTTATGACAAAAAATTTTCAATGTGTAGATAGTAGACACATAATTGTTACAGTTTTTCTGGACAAAGTCATCTAAACAAAGTCTCACTGCTGTAAAGTAACATTACTCATTAGGTATATATATGTTATCATATATGGTGGTAGAGTATATTATAAACGTAGTGTTCACGGGGAGACGTAAAAGTATATAATTGATGATATATCGAGTATCAATGTATAATATATATAGTTATTATGTGTACATAATAAATAATATCGGTGGACTGTGGCCATGTCATCAGCTGACCTGTCGGTGCAACTGGCACAACAATGTAAAAAAATAAACAGCTGATTTAGAGAAAAATATAATATGATAATACTTACAATTTACATATTTTTTATATATATGTATATAAGAAAAAAAGAAAAATAATGGACCGACGTGCTTGTGATGTGTCGGGCGGACGAATGATGAATGTCTCCGACGACCTTATAACGACCGCGTATTGTGACCACGAGCATAATATATTATTGTTGTACGGTAAGGTGTCGGCCGTAGTGGCGGAATTAGTGGGTGGGGGTGGAGGTAAAACGTACGGACAACTGGACGCTCGTGAGAAACCTTTTTCCACGCACTTGAATCATGCTTGGCCGATCTATCCGCCGCCTGTTACATCTAACGCACATACTCGCGGTATAGTCGTATAATGGCATTATCCTCGATTTGTGATGACCGACGTGTCGCTTATAGGTATTAGCTTATACTTACATGCGCATATAAGTGGTACATATCTACATTTTATGAACCGTAAAAGAGTGTACGGCGGCCAGCTGATTGTACACTTGCACAACTGTACCTATGTGGTTACCTTTGGTTCACATCGACCCGTCAGATCGTGTAGTCGTGTCCAATAGTGTCTTACCACTTCTCTGATATTCAGGTAGGTATATCATATATCATAGTATTGGCCATGTGGTGTACATAGTTAAATCGCTCCCACGCAACGAACCCCGGGCACCGTCGTAGAAGACTAAAAATTTACCAACATTTGGCAGCCGAACTGTCCTCAAGGGTGGTGGATATCCCGAAACCCAATACCAACAACCATAAATCATAATATAAAATGCGACCTTGTCATGCTGTGTATATGTGGATTTGGGATTGATAGCAAAGCGTGTGTCAGACACTTATCTCGATACGTGAATATTACCCGCACGACTTGCTTTCGGTCAAACTATTTCTTTTCAGTTGACTATCTGTAATCGCCTCGTCCGTACAAAAATAAATTTAAAATTTAAACAACGGGTAGATCTATTAATATTTACAAATTGTATGCGACTAGAAGTCTCTCTTCATAATAATATTCACACACGTTCTGACCTGTCACATAGAAATGCATTGGTAGGATTAAACATATAACAAGCCTATTCCTGTAAACACAGTTTAACGTTTACAGCAAAACGGCATATTTTATCGAATTGTTTGCCATGCATTAACTGCACTTGTTAAAAATTAAAATATATAGGTTCAGTAAAATTAAACTATTATCATTTATCCGGTCAGAAGTGACGGAAATTCGCGACGACAATGGTATTTTAATGCTTTAACATTGCATATGGTTCTCGTAAATTTCCATTGTGTCGGACCTATGTATATAATAATAATATACAGGTGTGCCCATCTTCCTCCTCCAGGTTGTATAGGGTGATTTTTTGATGGCCTTGAACTAAGAAATAACTAACCTAATAGCTGGATTTATTATAGACAATGTCTGAATAAAACAACGGCAGGTTCACGACAATACAAATTTACCCTGTATATATAAACACAATACACCATAGAGCATGTAATATGCACGTGTCGCATACACTCTACGACGCCGACACTAATTAATTCGTCCTGTCGCCGTTCTGGTTGCCGTCAGGACGCGTATCTCCTGTAAAATCGAGGCAGGACGAAACAATGGGGTCCGCGTATTGTAGTCAGACTTACATGATCACTTTCCGGACTACAAACGAGTGCTGTTTCAATTCTTATTTTTGGCATCGTAACGATTCCGTATTATACGTTTTAATTATTTCGAGTTTTGTGCCTTTCCTTCACTAAACTAGCGTCACTCGAAATTTAATTAAATTCATTTGTATATATTGATGTAGGTACAAAGCGTGACCTATATAATAATTAATATTTAATACCATTTAACTAATTAACTTAATATTTTTTCTTATCATACCTATTGCATAATATAGCGTCTCATTTATATATTATAATTTATAGTACGTATACCAGGTAGTATTTTCATTGGAAAATATAACATACAAATTATATAAATTAAAAAGTCCAATTCATTGGGACACCAGAAAATTGCAAGATAAATGAAAACAAATAAGCAGATCAACGCCCGAAAAATATTGCAGTATCCGAAGCCCCCAAACAAAAATACGGTACAATATTATACACATAAAATTAATCACACAGAATATTTGGCAAAACCACTGGTCAGACTAAAACACTAAATTGTGAGAAATAAAGCAGAGCATATGTCCCTGGCCTCAATTTAAAACCTCAAGAAATACAGAAATAATAGTAAACCGACTGAGAATCGGCCATACCAACTGCACACACGGACACTTGATAAAAAACCAACCACTTACGATGTACATTGTACACCTCATGTGAGGTTACCGTTATTGTAAAATATCTAATGACAGAATTTACATCAAATGAAGACGAAAGAGAAAAACATAATACACCAACGAACCTGTACGAAATAATCGGACCTGACTGTCAACCAGAAAACGTCATGTAATTCCTCGAGAGTATTGAAATGAAGAATTACATTTAAGAGAAACACTAGCAAATAATTATAAGTCCAATATTATTGTAATAAAATTTTAACTAAAAATAAATAAAACGTAATTTATAATGCTAATGGCTCTCCTTGCCAAAGCTAAAGTTCAATAAAAAAAAAAAGAATAATAATAAATCATATACAATTCAGATATGTCATAGATTATAGTGTATTTTTAATATTTCGTACCACATAGTATACCACAGAGTAAGCAATCAATAATCAAGAGTCTATTTCGAATGTACAAAATGTCTGATTGACAAATTTATTGCAAAAATATCGCCTACATATTATGTAATGGAATAATATAGTTTAGATGATATTTGAATAGACGTCTATTGATTCCAATGAAAAAGCAACATAATACGTGTAATTTAGTATTAACTTATACAAATCATTTAATAGTAAATATTTAAATAATTAATATATATATAATATGATACAATATAATATTAAAGCTTAGGACACTGGTTTCGGAAATTCACCAATGTGATAAAATAATAAACTAATAAATAATACAAATTTCAGAACAAGCTATTTATGATAAATTATAATATATACTAGATGTCTAGATACAATTGATATAGTACCTACATATTATATAGGTACCTACTATAATTCATATACATGTAATACATAGATGCCGAAAATTTCTGATAGGTATTAAACATTTTGAAAAATCGTCAGAATATACGAAACAAGAACGTGAAGTCGATCTTTCACCTTTAGCTTCAGAGAAGCCGATGGATATACTGATATAATATTATACCCACGAAGGGGTGTACTTATACCGACAATTTTCCATACAAGCCTTATAAGCGTTATCCCTAGACATTCGACTAATAATTGTATTTTTAGAGATAATATGAAAGTACTCATTAGTTACAACCACCTTAATCACAACAAATTCACGGTTAACTCACTGCGGCTCATATAACTCATCATATGGATACTATTCAATAACGAACAATAGTGGAAAGGGAGGGTCTTTAGATAATTGTTATGAAAGATAAGAAAATTTATAAATGCAATATTATTTCATTTGTCAGTTAAAATTAAGTGGGTTAAGCGTAGGTCAAGATAGCCTTAGTTGTTTTTCATCGAATCTGTAGTGTAGAGCTTATTTTATTTTATTTTATTTACGTTATTTGGAAGTTTGTTATAGTTTAACTATTCATATTGATAAGAAGATAAGTTCTGTGTTATTGTGCAGTTTGAATTTTGCATTATAAATCAAGGAGCTTAAACCTTTGAGTACTATTCTAGGGAACTTGGTTGGGAAAATGTTTGCAATTTTGAAGTGAAAACTTCTTTAACACTTTTTTTTGTGGGTACTGAATTGAACTGAGCCGTCACGCTCAGCTATGTAACGCTCATTCGGGGGAGGTCGGCTCGAGTCAGCATACTCGCTCAGCAGAATTGGTTAGGGTTAGGTTTAGGTTTAGGTTAGGTTATGTTAGGTTGTGTGTGTGTGTCCGAAGTCCATTATTAATCTATTATTCGTATTTTAACTTGTATTTCGTATTATTAATTTCACCTTATTGAAGTTTTCACTTCTGTCATGTGATCTTACGCACACACATTTTTTTATTTTATTCGAAGAAGGCAGCTCAGACTGGTCTATAATTTAAGACATATTGAGAGGATAATGATTCGATTTTTAATTTTTTTTTTTACTATTTTTATCCATAAGTATAGGTATGACATAGGAGCCACATAAAATCGAGTTTTCGTTTTAATTCAGTATTATAATTTTAGTATTATATTTTAGGTTAATTAAGTTTATGATTACATTTCTTATGAATTTTATATTACCTAAAAGCTCCTTTACGTTTATTATATTAAGACTTAAGTCCAAGCGTTCAATGAGAAAAACAAACTTACTTAGGTGTCCTTAGTTGAAAACTAAAAAGTTTATATTTATTTTTAAAATTAACTTCTACAAACCATTTTTAAACCACATTATTGTAACTATTAACTCGTTTAGGTAGTTTTAAAATTTTTGTCCAACCTGACCTATTTCAGTTAATTATATTTCAAAAATTTAAGCTCACTCAGCATCGCTCGTTGTAAGCTAAATTAAAATAGATACGATGCAACTATGTATAACGCGGTAGTAACCTACGATAGTCTTAAATCGTGGGCTTTTGATTTACAGAATTTACCCTTTTTCCGTTTTCCGACCGATGGTTTCATTATATAATGATATAATATACTTGCTGCGGGGGGCCCGCGGAGAAGACAACTTTTGCGGGTCCAAGTCGCACAAAAGGATTTTGCCTTTTGGAGATGGGGAAAGGTTAGGTCCGGAAACAGCATAAATTATGACGCTGAACACCGCCGAGGGGTGCCGGACGTTTTTCGTATTTATTAAGATGCGTCGGCACGTACCTATATTATACAATATTATTGCTATATACAATGTACAGAACCATGTATACTAACCATTGCCGCCGCCGCCGCTGTACCCCAATCCGCCCTTAAGTCGTGCCTTTTCAAAAGGACTGTTAAATTTGTCGGATCCGCGGAATTGGGTTCGTTATTTATTATCCTGTCTCGCGCACACACACACACACCCACACGCTTACACATTATACTCGAGTTTCCTTTTTAATTTAACGCGCATTCGTTGGTCGTCCTACCAGGTGTGCGAGGCATAAACATAATATAATATAAGATACCTATGCGTATATCTGTACGTATATAATATATGATATACATAAATACATACATATATTATATATAGCCACGTACAGCAATCACATACGTGTATATAGTATTATATTATATATTACCGTCGATCACAATACAGCTGTCGATGCATATTATTATAAAATATATTTTATATTATTGTGTATTGTGCAGTAACACGCGAACGCCGTTAGTCGTTACGTGTGTATTCCTATATTTTTCGCCCTCTCACACAAAACAACCACAATAATAATAAGTAATTACTAGGTGAGAGTCATTATTGAGGATTCGAGGCAATGGCAGTGGAGTCTAATCGGTAAGATCCAATTTTTGAGATGCGTACAATATACTATAATCATATTATAATACACGATTATCGATTACTCTCACACGTTAATTTACATTTTTCGACTGCGTAATAATTAATAATTGTACTACATTTTATAATACAATATGTGTTATTATAATATGGGTAGTTTTTAATCTTCGCGATAAATGGTTGGTATACTAGGAATGAAATTATGTTCAACTTTAAACGTGGCTATATTCGAGGAAGTACAGTATGATTTTATTTAAGTATATAATGAACTTGTTTGTCATTCTGGTTCGGATCGGTATCTAGTATCTACATAGTTTAATAAACGGCATAATATTATGTATATTGATTTGTAGCCCGGTGGGTATATCAGTAGTGTTTCAATTTAAACTTATATGATAATTAATAATAATATAGGTACCTACATGCTCGTATACATAATATAATATTAGTGTACTTAAATCCTCTAAAATAGACTGGCTTATGCTTTTATTTAGCTGTGCTTATAAAAATTTATGTTTCAAACAACTTAAAAGTTTTTTTAAAAATTCATATAATAGTTAGTAGTTTCATTTTTCTAATATTTTATTTCAAAGAAGAGTTTTTTTTTCAAAACGTTGCATGACTATTATATCATATTTTTAAATCAAATGAATGTTGTAACGTCTTATAAATTATGAAACAGAATAATTCCAATATTGGTAAAACAAATTAAACATTTTACACATCAAAATTGTCATAAAAAAATACAACTTCAGTAATTCATATGTGTATTTCCTGTTTTATTCACTACTCACCACCAATTTCAATCAAGTAAAAATCTAAAAAATTGTGATTTTAGAAAATACTAAAAATGCCATGTTTTTGTTGAAACACAAAAATCGATAGAGGAAATGAAATAAGTTTACGAACAAATAAAAATTAAGGTGTGTACCTATTGCATTTTATAGATATATCTAACATTATAGAAAAAGGAACAAGACAGTCTGAACAACAGTCGATTATACATTTATTATTTATATAATTATCGATTATTCAAATCGTTACTATGCATAATATTATGTATACCTGCTATGATAAATAATAATATAATAATGAATTCAATGATATAATAATATTATTATTTTGGTGCTGAGTCCGATTTGCCGGAAGCATTGGAATCGTTTCAATTAAAAGCAATTATTTGCATTTTTATTGACACTCTACTGTCCCACACAGTGTATACCTAAGTAGGTCCATATAATCCAAACAAATGCCCTATCTGACAGAATTTGGTTCGTATAATATGAATTATTTTAAGACAGGAGCAACGAAAAAAAAACTTCTTGGAAAGGAAATCAAACAACAAATCGTGCTTTTTTATTGTATGGTACTTATTAACTATTTTTTTTTTTAAACCGGTGGTAAGGTAAACCTCATTTTTGTCCTTGAGGTGCACGAGTGAGTATTCGACATACATCATTATTATACCAAATGAATTGGACTTTGGTATACATGGACCTATCCGGTATGTACATGCAATCACAAACGATCCATTATATAAAATATAACAGTAAACACTTTTACTTACGCACAAAATCGTATTAGACATCTTCATGTGCATCATTTGAAGGTGTCAAGTTGGTCTTGATTATATAATATTATAATCATAAAAGAGCCATTTTTGACAAAAGGTAGAGGAGTTGCGATAGGATTTTTCTCATCTGAAATTTGTCTTCATACAATTTTAACAAAAAATATCTATAGGGGTACTTACATAAAAATATATATTTTTTATAAAAGGTACACCAAAAGAACGCATTAAACCCACATAAAAAAATATTGAACTTTTATTGTTTATGTCCTTTAACATTACAATATAGATACATGTACCATGTATGCAATATATATGTGAATAGACATTCTCAATATAACATTTTTCAATAGAAATAGAATTCTTCATAGAATTATAATAACGTATAATAAAAAAAAAATGGATATTTATAAATAATTGTAATAATTAATAATAAAGGTAATTTTACTACACAAAAAGCATAGCCAGTAATTCACGGCTTCTTTTAAATTTTTTTCATTTATTTTTCATATTTTAAAACCTGTGAAAAATTGCTAATTATTTACTGTATATGATTTGTACAAAATTGATTGTATTCTATAACAATGATACTCTAACCTACGTGTATGTGGAGCTAGGTATCTACCTACATATGCACATATGCATATATGAATTTATAATATTGAGATTGCATACTTATTCCCTGGAGTCCACTCCCTTAGAAAATGGTTTAGTTGTACGTGTACCACTGAGACGTGTCCGAAGTATTGATATATATTGAGCTACCGATATGGTCATCGAAGTCACTAAACTAACCTTGTAATTTCACTCAGTTATATCAACCATTGTATTGACTTTAAATTCGTTTAGATTTTATAATTTAAGTCAACGTAATATTAGAAATAACATTAATAACACATTTACAATTAGTTGTGTGTGTGTGTGTGTGTGTGTGTGTGTGTGTGTGTGTGTGTGTGTGTGTGTGTGTGTGTGTGTATAGACAAACTTACATAATAGACAAAACATTTTGTTTTCAGTTACTCAGTGACCAGTGCTTATATTTTGTATTTATGTAGTGCCCGTGATTACAGCTTGTATGTGTAACCAGAAAACTATAGTAATATGCTGTTCTATATTATATGTATATCGCAAAAATGTTTGCCGTCTGATAACAACACTGAACAAACGCCGTCACACAGGTCGCCCTCGACCGCGCCATAGTATTATTCTACCCAGCGCGTGAGCTATTAAGCTTTACAGATCTCTGTGCGATTACTGGTTTTTTCCCAAAAACTTTTTTGTAAGGTTAAGTCTTAACGAGAAAATAATAGTGCTCTGACCAATACGCGTACACTCGATCAATCAATGTCGTCTGCTTGCCATGGGTGTGACGATGGTCCCGCGGCACCCTTCTCCCCGTGTACGGCTTAATATTATTTCGGTTTTTTTTTATACGTAGGTACATTTTTCGTTTCTCTCTCAATATCTATATTCGTCTCTGTCTACATCTCTTTCACCACAATAACAACGGATTCATAATACTCGCATATAGACTCCCCGAGACCGCGTGTATAATAACAATAATAATAATAATAATAATAATAATAATAATAATATACGTGTTGATCACGTTTGGGGTCAAACAGCGAGTATCTTGTGCACCAACCCATATTTTCTTTTTGTACACGATATTTAAAAACTGGTTTCTTAAAAAAAAACTCATCTCCTCGGTCGTCCGTTTTGATGTTCGGCGTAGTGTACGTGCAGGCTCCCGACCGACGGTCCGATTATATTCATACATATAGTATGGCATAAGTATAATATTATAGAAGTATATAATACATTAATACGACATTATCTTTGCAGACCATCGGCAATCTATATTACACCTAATCGTATATTATAGGTGTACTATAATATTTCATTACGATTATATTTAATATAAATAGGTATATTATGGGTATAATATATTATTATCCACCTGCCCTACATGGGATACACAAATTTTTTGTGTTCTCCAACCATGATATCGTAGTTGAAGGTATTCAGAATAGGAACATAACCCGGGTCGCGGGGGTAAAAATGGGAACGAAAAAAACCGCAATATTTTATGCTCCACTATATAATCCTATATACCACTGCCTTGAAACCAATGGTCACTTATTTATGAGTCTTTCGAGTCTCTGGATCCATGGCTTTTATACATTTCACACAGGATCGTAACCGTCACTATCGAATATTTTATTTTGTTATTAGTACCTGTCCATATAATTTACACGCACCCACTACTTACACACACTTGCATAATATATACAATACGAGTACCTATAAAACACGCCCTGCACAGAAGTCCACGCATCAAATTTTTACTGCCCAGCCGTGACGGAACGTTTTTTCGGAAGTGTAACGAGCGTAGAACCACTGAAATTCAATTTCCAGTAGAATTTCTTAGGACCAGTGGCTTACATAACATAATGTGATGTATGTATAGATGCATTCATAATGTTGTTTTGCTGTTCGTTTGCAACGCTCTTGTTTGGAACACAGTGAGTTTCGGAAACGAAACACTAAACGATTCGCTTGTAAGTGGAAAAGAGGACAAAAGGGACTTCCGGACGGGAAGAAACGACAGCAATGTTCTAAGACAATGTCTGTAGTAGGGCTTCCGGCGATGACGGACATGGTATTGTCTGAATCTATGGGACATTATACCGCGTTCTATGAAATTGTGGGATTATGGAATTGTTTTAATATTTTTTTCTCCAGATAAACGAATGAAGCACTGTAATAACGTTGGTACATAATTGTTGTTATTTAATCATAGCCACGGGTACCTGTTCGCATGTCAGTGCTCACTTGGTACCACTCAGAATTGTTAACCTCTGTTTTTGACTTGAATATAATATTATAATAATATGTAAACAATACCATAATTTAACATTTCTGACTTTCTGAGTACAATAAATAAACAAACAAAAAATAACAATAATAGCCCTTTAATTCACTTTGGGCATACATTCGTTCAAATCATACGCACATATCAGAAATTCAATGGCGGAAATTAACATTATGAAGGATAGAATAAAAAACACCCACTTTAAAAATATAAGTTAAAATATAAATTGAACGATTGGACGATTGTTTTTAGCGACAGTGGTTTGGGTAAAGTGTGAACTGTGCAGTATATTATAGTCCCCCCTGTTGGTCAAGCTCTAAAAAGAAGCATCGCGTGCCCGAAAGAAACACAAATCAGTGACGGATAGGGTGGGAAGGAGTGTCAAGTAATTGTCCCACTTAGGCCGTGTTATTGTACGTATAGTTCTAATATTTTATAATTGTTTATCTAGTCGCTGTAAATTATTAAAATCTAGACATGTTTACTGGCTAGACAATTTCACACAGTATAAATCCTCCAAAAATATACTAAATTACTTATAATATTAAATATAGTGATAAATGATAATATATATATATATAACTAAAAATAAACAGGGTGGTTAAAAAGAGAAGTTTTGTCATAGAAAATATGTCTTGAAATTTAAAAATAATACAAAATAAATCTTTTTCAACTTATTTGAAAATATGGTATTTAAATATACTTAGGTAGGTACTTAATAAATTATAAAAATTGTATTTTATATTATTATTAAAATTTTATTTACACAAACATATTTATTAAATGAGGGGAGAATATTTGCTGATGCCTCATCATGTATTCTGATTAAATTCAATAATTTGATTGTTTAAATACTCTAAAATAATATTACTGAACAAACAAAACTCTGTTATCTTTTTTTTTTTATTAAAGAAAAAGCCTCGATAGCATGACCATTGGCTTGTTTTTTACATGATAATATGTTCTTAAATAATTTAAATTTAATTGTTCTGTCAGCTTTACTGCATGAGTAAAATTTTAATTTAAAACTAAAAACATCGACAGATAAAAGATTGAAATCTTATTTTAAAATCTTGAGCCTCTTTATGAGTTTTCACCTGGTTGATAAACTACACTCCCATAGTTTTCGTTTAGAAGGTCTGCGTATATGGACTAGAGTGGATTCCAGCAGCTATCGTCATAAAATAAAAATGCCAATAAGCCCTGGACAAATCGTCACTTTAATATAATATAGGTGAATATTGGTTTAATAAAACCACAACGGCGTGCTTCGAGCGATATGACTATTAGATACGCTCTCGGTGTTTTATTTCCATTATAGTATAGTACACTGCGGGTAACGGTCAAACATAAAAAAATCGGATGATAATAGCGTAAAATGTAAATCGGTTATAAATTATGTACATCTTCGTAGCGGTTTGTGTAAAATTGATAACATTTTACATGAACAGTGAACACCGATCGTCACGTTCATTATTTGGGTATTGGCTTAATTTAAGTCCGGCTGTTATTTGAAATGCAACATGTTCAAGGAATATCCAGGATGAGAGTAATATTAATAACTCATAAGGGACAAAAAATACTATAATAACATATATTTAAATTTTAGAGCGTATATTGTAAAATATATATGTGTTATATCATGGTCATTATTCATTAATGTGTATTGATGTATAAGACGTGTATAACTGTGTATAGTTTACTGTAAAATACTGTAGTTTTCAATAAATTAATAATAAAAAACCATATACACTCACATGCATGTACAAGATGATATTAATTTAACCTTTTTTTCTCATAATTTGGTAAGTTGTTGTCTATATTAAAATATGATGTACTAAATATTATTTAATAATTTTAATTGAATTTTACGAGCACTTGAAATCTTATCAAATTAGTGTTTTCAATAGGTAGTTTATAAATTCAAAAGTTGTCCTTCAGAATTTTTAGTGGCTAGCACCTAAGACTTTCACTGTTACCTGTTTCGATCCGACCGCAGCGGTTGAGAGATTCTGCCAGATGTTGAGTGTCGAGCACACAGCGTGCGTTACGGAAATATAGAACAAAATATCATATACATACATACATTACATTAAGTTATACAGAGTGGACCAAACACTTGTTCTTCTGAATATTATATAACAGCGTTAGCCTTTCGTATGAACATGGTCCATACCTACGTGCCACGGTGTAGTGTCAGTGTACCTACGTGTACACAATTTTAAACTATAAAATATGTATTATTTAATGTAATAAACCCTTGAATATAACATAATTTATAATAATGACTCGAAATATATCGAACACGCTTTTCCAACACGTGAATCGGAACAGAAATACCCACGTACGATAAATATTCATAATAATAATAATATCATTATAGCTGTATAAGCATTTTCGGCTACAGATGGAATACGATATAATAATGTACGGGACGCTGAGTATAATATAATATTATATATTATATATAAGGCGTGTTGCGTGTGTTTTGATATTATTATATTCGGTCACGAAAAAAATCACGGTCTCCTTTGGTACCTCTTACTTAGAGCCAAACAGTGAAATATTTTAATACAATTATTTTTGTAGGTACCTACCACTAAGGTATAATATACAGTGTTCAGTCTACACGCGTGCGACTTTTCGTCCCCTTTTTTCGAATTGGCGTTCCGAGTGAGTGGCGATTTGTGGTGTGCACCAGTGCTCAGTGGGGTAATAATACATTTTATTAATAGTCGTATGAAAAACAATAACTGGAGAAATAGTTACGGAGGTGAGGCCACGACATCGGTACAGTGTACACTAAACCTCATTGATCGATAACATTCAGGATACCTACAATAATTATAACATAATATTATATGGGAGGTATGATATACTTGTACCAATGCGGGTTAATCGGCAAAGTTCCTTCGATATTGTAATATTGTACCGTTTCAAGCGTGTTCCTGTATAGCTGGCAGCAACAAATGCCACGTTTGACGAAATCAAAGTTTTCAAGGCACATAATAAATTAAATTATGGAAGTTCGTCTAGCCGAAAACGAATCGATTTTACATTATAAATATTAAAAATATTTCTATTCAGAAATATCATCCTCCACAAAAGAAACGGGCCCATACATAATATAGAATATCTTTAATTTCTGAGCAATAATTTATTATTTGAATAAACATCATGGTGGATAAAACATTTTATATACCTTTTACCTTATGTCTATGTCACTTTTTTATGTTATTTTCGTAGTAAGACTTAAAGTCGATCCGTTAGGTTAGTCGTCTTGACAGTATTATTGTTTGAAATTATTTTAAACTAGCCTAACTACTAATTAGTAGGTATAGGTATCAATATTAATGGTGGTTTCAAAAAGTCATCCGACCCGCTGGAGCAAAGGCCTATAGTTTAAAATTTGGGTGATGTACATAATAAACTCCCGAAATAACCAATATTAATTATTGCTACTGTTTTGTCAGAAATTAGCTTATGTTGCCTTATTGAAAACTGGAAAATGATTTTAAATGCACCACCCCAACCATTCGATGTTTTCAACACCTAGGGCCGACGAACAGTGAACTGCCACAATATAGGATGTTTCATATTGTGTCTTTGTTTCTCGCTGTACGGTGCGAGCACGATAACCTCTTGATTACGATAACGGATACTTATTTTATTATAATAGGCAGAAAAAACCAGTTGATGTATAGCAGACCAGCTTAGTTGACATAAATTATATCGGCTTGATCAGTGGTAAAAAAAAATAAAAATAAAAACCGATAATAGGTAGGTATTAACTATAAGTATTATGAGTTTGGGCGTTTGGGCAATTTCGAGGGCATCTTGTTTATTACACGATTAGTTCCATATATTGGGTATGCTTTACATTTTTTTCCAGAAGCCTAAACAACAAAACCTGCGGTTAACTCTATATTTATTAGGTGATAAACATAATATTATTATTAAGTTGAACGGTCACTACCACTATGCCCTCGATAACAGAAACGCAGTGTTCTTTTATTTTGGTGGCATTATGTAGGCGCACGTGTCTAGGCTCTAAAATCACTTCATCGATAATTTATGTCCGATCTGCGTAAACTTGTTTTTGCTACTAGGCTCACGCATCCCGGTCAGAGGTGACGGACCTTGATATAAGTGTCAGACCACTCAAGACGCCTGTTAAAAAAAAAATGAGAACTGAAAACGATAAACGGCCGAAATATTATAAATTGTAATGTATACAAATGACAAATGACAAACCGCAGAGAATAATTTATGTAGACCTACTGCTACTTCAGAGGGTATCACATTTATTTTTATTGATATTTTAACTCTACAAGTTATCTCAGAAATATCACATAATATTATATTATTCAGTTTTGACAATTTCCTGGTGAAAAATCATCAAAAAAATCAAATAAAATACAAATATGCATAGAAAAATATACATATTATTCACGTTATAGTGTTATATACAGCCAGGACAATACTCATATATATATAGTACATATTGAGTTACATAACTGGTATTTGCATTAATTAAGTTACTAAAAGTTATTAATGGGTAGTTAACCATTCTGTGATAATGTATTTATTTTTTTTATTGTTTTTTGCATTATTAGGGCTTGGGGCTAGTCGATCAAATTAGGAAAGTAAATTATTTTGTACGGTTTACTAAAAGTCTTAGCATTACAAAAATCTTGAATGGAAATGTCAACTGGAAGGATCTGTGAAAAAAATATTATTCATTGATTTTATTTGCTGGTGAGCTTATAACGAGTTGTTCAAGAAATTTATCGGAAAAAAAATGTACACTCACTGTATAAGCTCATCTGCCGGCGCCGTTTTGTGTTCGACAATCAAAATATATAATAAATATATAGTACAAACGCCTCCTAACGTCTGGCAGATTCCGGAAACGCATACATTTGGACAGTTGTTTTTTTGTGGAGCATTTTGAAATCACCGAAATGAAAGATGTTTACAGTTTTACACATCGTTCTTGTGTTGTCGGATTATTGTCAAATTATTATTGCAGTCATTTCGTTCAAATCGTTTTATCCGACATGTTTTTACTTTTAGTTTTTCTTTTCATTTTTTGTTCAAAATTGCATTTCATTGTAACGACCCTATTATTTTATCGTTGGTATTCGATAAAAATATTTTGATTATAAGTATTTATTATTTGAAATGATTGACGATAAAGAAAGTTCAGTACTATCGTAAAATGGAAAACTATAATTGTCAGTTCACGCAGGAGTATGAATATCGATATAATTAAACAAATTTACAATAATTTATTGACAGCCGATGCTAATGAATAACAGCTGGAATGGGATGGACTCTAATACATCACAAGAACGCGTCAAAAATTGTCAACTAATTTCTAAAGAACTGTTTTATAAGCATGTGACGACTGACGAAGGCTTAAGAGGATGTCAGCGAAACATCTGTCAACTCTGTCAAACTAAGGGTCTATTTGTGACGGGCGGGGTAGGGAATTCGCCACCGATTACAAGTATTTTTTTTATTTTTTAGACGATACATCAGTTCACTTACAACTTTTATTGCGATTTATAATAATAATGAACTAAGTTATTATTATTAAGAAATGAGTACAATATAATAACATATTACTAGCCTGTAATCACCTACTGATATGATAACAGCTTCAATTTATAACCGATAAACCTAATTTGTATTCAATAAGTACATATAAAAATTATTTTCACCCTCCCATCCACTCATGAACACACGTAAAATACTTTGTATGTATAAGATTTAAAAACTGTTGGTTGCATTTCTCATTTTCTATCAAAACTGTTCAAACTATAAACCTATATAGTATATATGTGCACATAATCTCTATGAAAATAACTAGGTTCTAAAACGATAGTTTAAAAGTTTTTTCATTAGCTATAACCGATTGAAGTGAACAAGATTTGTATAAATATTAAATGGTTTCATTAATATATAATTAATAATTTAAATATTTTATAAAATATCTTTGGTAGGGCTCTTCCTAAATTAATAACTTATGAAAAAATTCTATAATGGAAAAAAGGTTACGGTTATGTTGATGACATTTTATGTCAAAGGTTATGAAAACAAAATCAACTTCTGACTTCATTTTTATCATTTAAATTTTGAAATTAAATATTATATTACATATAATATTACTTACACATGATGATGTGCGTGACTGACAAGCCTGCGACTGTACCTACTTACTTAACTTGATAACTCATTGTGTCATTATAATTTGTTATTACTTATAAGTTATAAGTAAATAAGATATAATAATATTAAAGTTATATTCGTATAATATAGTTACAATACAATTATATTGTAGTCGTGTTCGATTATTCGCGGGGCTTACTAACTGCATACAATATACATAATAACGTAAATTGAATTTACATAAATTTAGTGAAATACATCAGTGTATAAAATACAACAATTAAAACTAATTTACTAAATAAATTATTTGTTTATGAGTCTTATTCATTTATTCATGATTATATTAATAAATACTCAATGTTTATCTGAATAATATGCATAGTAGTCTAAAATTGTTTAAGCTTTTGTACAATCTAAGTATATATACATTTGTACTTTTCTTGGGCGAAATGCATTTTTTATTCAATATTATTGAAAACTAAATGGCATCGTCTTCAAGATATTTTGAAACATGTTTCATTATTCGAAACTAGTTAGTTTACGAGTACCTACACATGTGTTTATAATTGATTTGTATGTCCACCAACACATTACATTTTGTTTTTATCCCACCAAATTACATACCGGTGATTTAAATTTTTAATTGATCTTAGAGATAAATAATGATAGTTGTATTTATATATTTTTAGATTGTTATAAAAAATAAAAATTTCAAGATACTTTAGATTCTTTGGGGATGTGTCGTTAGGTTATGACGTTTCATAATGACGTTATTTTATGTGCCATTGTAGCTCATATAATATTGGAAATGAAACACAAATATTGAAGTAGAGCAGTCATATCTCGCTCTATTATTAAAGTTGTTGAGAAAAGTTTGAATAAAATGTCTAAAGAAATGTTAGCATAATTATTTTTTTACTCGAGTTCGTTTTTCAAATGCGATAATAATTTACACGTTACTACGGATATAGAAAATATTAGAAGTATACAAAAGAACCGAATTCGTGTTTATTTATTTCTACAATATAAAAATATTTAATGTGATAAAAAAGTAAGTAGTAGAATAGCAAATGTTTACAATTTTATTAACTGTAGAATGTACACTTCATTATCCATTGTATAATATAAATTATATTGATAAATACTTATAGGTAGCTATTATAATTCATAGTCTATAATCTATAATAATAATATATTATACACTTATAGCTTACTTTATAGTTTATATACATATTATACCTGTTTCTACCTTCTTATGTTTTAACCGTGGTTTTTCTTACGACTTAGTATCTATTAGTACAATGTTTGTGTACATGTTTCAATAAGTACAAAATAAATGTGTACTGATATTACTAAATACCGTTATCACAGTTATTTTTTGTGCTGTTAATCATATAACAAGCAAAGAATTACAAATATTGGTATTCATTGTTTTTCAAAAGCATTGTTTTATTTTTTTAATTTGTTATAAATATTTTTTTAACAGTTTTAATTAATGGATATGTGAGCATTCACTTCTTAGATGAGAGCAGACGGGCGGCTTGTTTATCGTCATCAGTGACATCTCAAAGTCGGCTATTTATATCGTATTGTTATATACTTATATAGATCTATGCACATTTCGGAATTAAAAACAATAATACACCGTAATCTATTGCGTTGACATCAGCGTAGCTGGACGAATGATCGTTATAGGAATCGCTGAACCGACAACTATTTTCTTTTCTTTTTTATACGTATTTGATAATTCGAAGTACCGCGTAGGTAGTTAGAAAATACTAAACAAAAAATTCTCTATACCGGTTTAACTATGTTATTATAAATTGACATTTAGAAAATAAAAGAGGGGGATGAGGTGACCGAGTGGTCTGACGCGTCCGCTGCGACGCAGCCGGTCGCGGTTCGATCCTCGGCTACCGGGCGGCATTTTTCTCCGGACAAGTCGCGGTGACCGGAGAACAAGTGCTGCCATCCCCCACCCCCGGGGCATGGCAGAAACCTACGGGTGCCCCATTCGAAATTCTGCCAAAAACAAACACACACGTGTTCCCCCCTACCGTCCCAAAAAATATACAATACAAACCTACAATACAAATTCTACTACAGCTAATGGCCTCAGTTGCCGAAGCTTAAGATCAATAAAAAAAATAAAAAAAATTAAAAAAAATAAAAAAAAATAAAAGAAGAATTAAGAATACGGATTATTGTAGTATCTTTTCAATATTATAAACACGCTTGAAGTAATTATATATTAAAATAAAAAAAGTACAATCAATTTCTGTCCATTAATCATCGTATAATACTATGTGTGCTTGTAAAATAGTATAAATTATTATTGCACGCGACGGACAACAGGAATGACCATAATATGTAGCAGTGTATCTGTAAACATTTGTTTTTATCATTGTGCAAAAATATACATGTAGCTATTTTTAATAGGTTACTGTGAAAATGTCAAGATTTGGTTTTTTTTAGTTTATACAATATTGCTTAGATTTTTTGTTAAAATTTAAAGATTATTTTTTCGATTAATACCTGTATTCACTTATATCGCACATTAATACAAAATATTAATACAAGTTCTATTATAGGAATTGTAAAAATATTTATCATCACTCATTAATAAATAGTGAAATCAGTAATTATTACATCAATGATACTGATATTTTTTATATCAAGTGAATAAAAATATTGAAGTACACGGTCTTTATGTATTTTTAAAAGAATGAGTGAATTATTTGGTAGGTACAATATAAAACCGCATATCCATAAATATTTTAAGCCAATTAAATGACAAACTAAAATAATCAAATGTTAGACCAAAAACAGAGGATTTTCTAAGCAGAAATATAATTTTTTTTTGTTCACCTTGGACACACGATATAATATGTATGTTTAAATATTAAACTATAGCGCAAATCATTTGGTGAAATGTATAATATGATTTTCGGAAAGCTAATGGAGTGTGAGTCACCGGGTCGATGAAAATCACCTTTACTTTTGTAAAGCTTCTTGATTTATTCAAAAGAAACCAACGATTGACGTTATTTTTTCATTATGCTTAGGTAGTGTTTGGAAAAGAGATTTCTTCAACGAACCACCAAGACTCAAATTTTCACTTTTTAAGAATTTTTTTATCCGAGAAAGGTGGTATGAAGATATCACCATATACAAACCAATAAAGGAATTACTCTCAGAGTATTAAAAACAACCAAAACATATTTTACATTAATGGTGTATATTATTCTATTCATTAATTTTACTGATAATGCACGGTTTATATAAATTGTTGCTTATACTAATTGTATTGTTCAGTCAGTTCCATTTTCCAGTAATTTAAATGATTTCTTTGAAAACACAATAATATATGTAAAAACTACACACATATAAACACACACTATAGCTAACGTTTATATAGTATTATTATTATTATTATTATCATGTAGTCTACTACACTTTGCATACTGTATAATATTATAAACCACTACCCAGGGATCATTACGTCGTAGGAGCCGAGTGGCGTAATAGTACCTATAATAATATATTATAATGAAAGGCTTGATAGCATTAAAATTAAATCGGTATTTCTTATTTTCTTCGTTTCATTTCAACAACGACGGCAACGATGTATATATAATATTGTAATATGAACTAGACAATTTATATAGGTGTCGCCTTTTAGGCCTATAGCGTTTATCATTATTGTTATAATAATATACGGGCTGTCTGATGACATTATAACGCTCTCGATGCATTGTCCGTGCAGGAGGGTGTATACCGTAAATTATTACCTTGCCCCTTCACAGCGTTATTTAAATTATCCACCATTCCCCCTCACCACCTTGTTGTACGCTCATTTCAAATACTCAGCACAGACGATAACAATAATATCTGTATAGATGAATATAGGGTGTCTCATACTCATATTTCGTGTTTGTCCACGCAAATAGCTTTTATTTTAACTATTTTAATTTTTAATCTGATTAAATTACAATGATATCATTTATAATTTATCAATCCCAGAGAACATCTTTTAAGAGAAATTACTTATTTTTTTGTAGAGCATGGTGATAGTGCTCAAAATGTTTCAAAAAGCACCTTTTAAATTATAAATTCTGATCTTGTTAGATATTATGGGGGCGTTGAAAAGAGATTATATTTTTTACTCAATACATTTTTCAGACTAAAGAAAAACTAGTAATCACTAACAATTGCATTATTATATAATAATAAGATTAGAGCCAAATTAAACTACATAATAGTACAAAATTATGACGTAGGTAAATATATAGGAGTACATGCATGTTATAAAATACGAGTATGATGTACCAACTCATCCTTCGGAGAGTAGTTTATTTTAATTCTACTAATTTAAACTACACAACATTGTCGATGAGATTTTGGTACACGCAGGCAAAGAGCACCAATATTATAATTTTGTTAACTGATGTTAACATAATTAATTATTGCAATATTTAAATAAATATTATGACTGTTTTTTAGACATAACATTTAGAACTTAACTTTTTAAAAGTTATTCCATTACCGTTGGTTTCACACAATAATATAATTAAGCACCTACTTTAAAGGAACGTTTTAGTCCCAAGTTTAAAATATTTAAGCTCATGATTCCCACTATAGATTTTTTATATTTGTGTAAATACTAAACCGAACTGCAGCTGATAACATTAATACATTATGACAATATTATTTACGTTCGGGCGGTTCACAGAATAATTTTCGTTGTTTTGCATTTAAACCGTAAAACAAGAGGCTATTCGTATAGGTCTCGTATACCAGTTTCTCGTAGACTTGCTGACGCAGTTGATAAAATAGAGATTTTTCGGTTTCGAATTACGCTGCACTGCAGATCATAAAACTATATTATCGTCAGGAGTACACTTTCATAATTGTATACCCTGACTACGAAAAATCGACACCAATGGCCAAAATTATACCTTAAGCACATTATATATTATTACGTATTGAATTCTTGAGCCAGGATTTGATGCGAAAAAATAAAGCAAATATGGAACACAATGTGATTTAAATTTGTTAGTTACATGCATTAAAATTTAAGGTAAAGTATGCACTGAAAAGGTAGTAGTATGCATTAAAAATTAAATTATATACTTACCAAGACAAAAAAAGTACAATTTATAGATATCTAAATATTATAAGTTCAGGCTCTAGTTATAAGCACTATAATTTATATTTTATAATTAACTCGACATTATTATTAATTTTATTATATTGTGTATCGTGAAAGTTCGAAACCCTCAAAAACATGGAATCATACGTTAATATATGATGTACTCGTGTAAGTACCAGATACACTGTTATTTACTCGTTTGTTTTTATAGTTTTCAAAAAATAATAATTATGCTGATTATTATAATTGATAATAATATGAGCAAACCAGCAACGATCATTGATATCATAAATCTAAACTGAAACTGATTTCGAAATTCACCTATTATTAAGTAGCTGATTACGTTTTGCTTTTAAGTACTCGTATAATATTGCGTGAATACAGAAAACCGTCTCATCTCCACCACCCTTATGTATAGTAATATGATGGAAAAATGAAATTACATGAAGGTACATCATGCCTCGTGCTATCTATTTAATTTAGTTTGCACACTTTGGGTGGTCGAAATATTAATATACATAGTCACGTAATTAAGGTTCAAACAAGAATATTATACAGTCATCGAGGCTATTTGAACAGAACTTCAATCGTCTTCAGAACGGTAAAATATAATAAATATATATCACAATATATCATAGTCGACGGAATTCACCATTTGCGGATGAACAGAAATCCTATTTATTTAGTCAATATACCCCCCCCCCCTTATGACAAAAATAACTGATAAATGTAATTGTAATAATAAATATAAATAAAAGTTGTAAAATTAATAATTGACTTAAGTACCTGTATTATAAGACCGAACGTATTTTAGTATGATCAATATTTATAAATGTCGGTGCATGAATTTACCATGATTTTTACACTGTATAGATACAAAAAAGAAATTCTATTATACCCTGCACATACTTCATATTAATATGTTATTATATTATACAAATAAAAAGGGTCTTATACCCTTAATTCTTATGCCATTTTCAGTGTTTGCCTTACGGGAAAATATATGGTTAGGTTCAAACAAACACACACGCAATGTCATAATAAAAGCGTTGTTGTCGATCGCCGATGACTTAAGGTCACTTAACAACGGCAGCCGTATCTGTTTACACGCACACGGATAAGTGGTCAGGGGTGGTTAGGGAGTAGGGCTGTATCTCAGGACAACAATAATATTAATATTAAACGCGAATATGATACAACGCAATGTGTATACAGTAGATAATATAATATACATATATTCTATACGCCGATAGAAGATATTTTGCTCGCGTCCGAATTGACCCTCGATAACTCCCATAGTTGGGCTTTGAGAGGGTAAAAAAAGATGCAAGTATACACTTGGGAGTACCAACTGTTATTTTCCAGTTTATTTTTGTTTTATTTAATCATTTGACGAATAACTTTGATCCGGATAAGTTAACGTAGAAACAATATTTGACGTGTTCATTTACGTTTATAAACATATGTTTTTTTTAATTACTAGTTTGAGTTGAAAGCTTATCAACAAGACCATACTGTAATACCTGCGGTAAATGAATATAACTGCTTAAGATAAGTCAATTTTTCACACTCATGGTTGTATTTTTCAGTTTCTTTTAGGTTTTTCTTTGTCATCAGATACACGTATGGTCATTACAGACAATGATTTCGTATTAGGGTATAGATTTTTTTTTTTTAAATCCAATTGATTACCAAACATTTTATTATATTATGTGATCTAACCTAACCAATGCGTGTCCAGGCTTATTCGCTGCGGCAGATCCATGTAGATATAACGCGTAGTCATCAATAAGACGTGTTTGTGGCTAAACGTATGTAACAAATTCAAAATAAATGATGCATCTATATGGTATATATTTTGTGTTACTAATCGCTTTCAGAAATAAATAACTTAAAAGCAAGGTCGTTTCTGAAATATTTCCTTTAGTCTGATGATTCGGTCTTCGATCACCTGACTTAAAGTCAGAGAGCCGATAAAACACGTTTAGATTTTTGAAAATGAGGACTAACAAATGCCATGTTATAACATTTCGTGTTTATGAATTGTACATTTGTATACCTACATCATTGTAGAATTACAAGGTAACAGAGGTCTGCAGAGGCCAAGTTAATTTTCAGCGACCATCAGTTGATTTAAATATATTATAG
This sequence comes from Myzus persicae, assembly GCF_001856785.1. Lineage (NCBI taxonomy): Eukaryota > Metazoa > Arthropoda > Insecta > Hemiptera > Aphididae > Myzus > Myzus persicae. The sequence continues at coordinate 765,795 of NW_019104000.1, forward strand.
GTATACGTATTACTTACCCACTCAGCACACTGTAGTTATTCCAAAGAAATTTCATAAAACATGAATATTCACTAATTTAGATGATTAAAATACGTAATAATATCGTTTACAATGAATGACAGTCGGGTGTCATACCAGTACTCGCGTGTATGTTATTATAACTACATAAAGTAATAATGTACAGTCAGTATTGTCGGCTGATTCGATCCTTTGCCCCTACAACATTTTCAGCTCATCCTTGGACCTATATCCTCCATCATGAAAAGGATAATCCACACAGACGCCAATGCATCTTCCTAGACGGTCGTGCGTTATATTATTTCGCCGACGTCCTTCTCGGATACACGCACTACGAGCCCATCATTTGTCATGTGCTTGACTTTCTTCCCCCGTTCCTAAGCCGTTACGTCGTATAATAAATATCAGAAAATCAGATACATAATCCGCTCTCAAGATGATAAGGACGAGACACAAACACAAAATATGATCCATATATCTATAAATTATTAGGTATAATATATGAGGTTTTGTAGAGCATATTATTATATACGATCTAAATAATATTATAAACAATGCCTACCGGTAATTATAGTTACTTTGGTACACATATACCTACAGTCTTAGTGGCTGTAATTGTAGACTTAGGATTAAGGATTTTTGTAGGGAAAGAAAGCGCAAACATATTTATATTATGTATGTGCCTGCTATAATAGGCTATATTTTGCCTCGTGGAATAATAATATAATATAATTATTATTATAATAGCTTAATTTATAATCGTATTTCGTTTTTCGATGGATTCGTAGTAGCTGTACTGCAGACAGCGGTAGAATCCCGGTTGATTAAGTTCATTACGTTCGCTTTTCGAAATAGATTTAATTAAAGTATGCTTACTGGCACGGTGGAATGTATATATCATGCACATAATATATATATACCTGCATTTCGGTTTAATAACGCTAGGCAAGTTTCCAAGAAATATACATGTTCTATAGTATAATAGTCAACGGTTGTATTGACGGTGCTTTTGGTGTTCACTTATAAAAATATGTAATATCGAAATCGCTGGATGTCCTCAAACTAGTATCAAATTTTACTTTTAGTACCACCGATTCATTGTTGATATTGTATAGTTGTATACAGCCGTCGAGTGCATGTAATACAATTTCTAAAATCGAATACATGTAATTTAATATTTTAAATTATTTTTCGATTATTCTTAGCTTCATCATGAACATATCTTTACCATACATTCTGAAACTCGGAAGCCTCATATACTGAATACTGATTACACTTCGTATAATATCAATATATAAATATTATGGGTGTATGGGAAACAACGTTGTTTTTGTTCATAGAATTCGAGCACGGCGCCACCCTCTCTTCCCATAAATCATCGCTTCCGTTTTGTACCCAATTTTTTCGGATACGTAATATTTTTATCACTAAAGTAGTTTACATAATATTGTGTACGCTATAGATATATACGTTTTTTCATCGTTCTTGTTTTTTATGTTCGACATTTTTACATAATCCTCTCGGGGCGGTGGAATTTGATTATTATACGAGGATAGACGGTTCCACATGACAATAATAATAACGAATTGTTATTATGGGGGTTCGTTCATTTTTCATCATCATAACAATGTTATCACCTTACCAACGCTTCTTGGTCCAATTTTCCTCCAAAATCGATTCAATGTTAGTCGTCGCCGACTTAACGTTAAGTTTTAAGGTAGATTCTTTACGATATTTCTTAACACGCTTATAACTACTTCCTAGGGTACTAAGTTACTTTTTGATATACTTACGACCAAGCTGCAATTATTACAAGTAGCATGTGGTGTCATCCGTGAATACTGATAGGTTTACCCGAAAGTTACCAAAATAGATAAGAGGACTCGAGGTTATTATTTATTTTAGATGGTTATCGTGTATTTAGGTATAATTTAATTAATGAACGTATTTATGGTTACATTTTAGGGGAGAGTCTGATTTTCGACAGTCTTTTACTATGATTGTTTATGTTTAAAATTCATATTATTTAAGATATATATGAGTAAAAATGTAATATATGCAATCATCATCTAAGGTACCCACCGTTAAATGATCAAAAAATGTTAAAATGGATTTTTTTATCTTGTCCAATCATCTAACTTCAGAAAACGAAAAATTCTGAATAGAAACTTAACTGACAGAAGTCGTACTCAATGACAATACATTACAACGTATAGACCTATACATGAACTAATTAGTAATTACTATATGTGCACATACGTATACATTAATTGCTAAGTACAGTACATGTAGGATAAATTGTAGGTGAAATGTATAACGTCTATGCATAACCAGTAGGTTGAAGAAATAATAATATCAACTTCTCAAGATCTTTCATGAATAATATATCAAAATACATTTACTTATATAAAAAAAATTGGCAAATACCTAAATATTTTAAAAGGCAATAGGAAGTTACCATAGGTAAACGAAGATAATAGCATTCCCATTCAGCACACTTATTCAGTATTCTTATAGTCAACCGGGATCCTCAACCCAGTTGTAATAAACAATATGCCAAGTCAAGTCTAATACTTTACCACACAAAACATAATTCAAGAAATGTCAAAAATGTTCTGGTCTCCGAGTGTTGAAAAATAAGTAGGTACCTACAAAGTACCCATACACAATTATCTAGATGAAGTTTTGAATGAGAAAACAAGTAACATAATCTTATGATTTGTTACAAAAATAAAAATCAATTTTTTATTCTAATATCTAAAGTATTTTTTGATACTTATTTAGGGATATTTTTCCATTACATATACTTTAATAGTTTAATACTTAGGTAATTTAATTAAAAGAACGATAAAAATATTTAACAGACTTCATCATGTTTGTCTGCGTGCAAGACAGCCATCATTACAAAAATAATTACTATATACTATATATAATATATAAACAAAAGATAGGCTTATATTCCCGGGCCACTGTGAAATCATTTCAGTTTAAATGATCTTTTTTACGGGGCCATAAAAAAACAGAGCCTGCAGTTTAACGGGGATTTACGAAAAAAATAATCGTGGTTTGAACTCGTCACATCAAAGTCCCCACCAATTCCCTCACGTGGTCGCATCTCATCGTTTGAACTCGAAAGTCTTAAACTGTAAAAGATATAGAAGGAACTGAAACATTTTATTTAGTCCTTTAGCATTGTAAGATTATTAATTTACGATAGTAAGTAATTATAGATACATCTGGAGCAGTAAGTTATATTGAGTTAAAATATTAAATTATTGTATTTTATTCCTATCTTGTACACATAGTAACGAAGAATGACTTGATATTATAAATAATAATATTAATATGTACCTGAGTGACGAACAAAAAAATATGATTTTGATCTTCGTTTTTTTAGAGATACTCTGTCCCAGTAGTAACATTTTTTAATGTTTGAATATTTAAATTATTATAACATTTATGTAATATTAGTTTATTCCGTGCTTTAACCATCTCATAATATCTAAATAAGGAATACAATTATTTCGTCAATAATAGTGATTTGTTGATTAAGTTAGCTAAAAAAAAATAGTTTAAATATTATTATCTAAACATTTAAGCAATCTAAAGTTATGAACTTCAGATAATTATTATTATAATTTTGTTCGATTTGATTTTTTTCTTCTAGAATTTTATAATCTAGCCAAGCTACGATTAAAATGCAAATTATAATTTCACATTATCCAATCGTTTAAAGCAGATTTTCAAATAAATATATTTTATTATTATTTTCTTTCTTATTGTTGTTGTTTTATTTTCTTCTTTTATTATGATACGGTTAAGTTCATAAACCCATGATTCTTTATGTCGTTACTTTATCTTCATCGTTAAACTGCTATTGTTCAAATGTACTTTGACCAAAATCCTCGTAAAAACGATATTCAATTTTTTTGGATATAACTTTAAAACGTTTTAAACAAAGTTACAAAAATGTAATAAAAATAAAACACCCACTGATGACCGGCTGATAATCAGAAACTGTAAGTCCGCTACCAATGACATGTGCTTGTTATATTACATAGATATAGTTATTAAAACACTATTTCATAAACAATGATTTATATATTTATTTAAAATTACATACTGTGATGAGCTCTAGGAAATTATATTAATACCTAAACGTATCACCCTAACCGTTAGGGCCCAACGTCTAGCCATATTCTTCGATACAGCCAATCGGTAAAATATGAAATCGGTCACTTAGTTTTTTTCTACTACAACGCGCTATTTATCATAAAGCTGTATACTTAAACAAAATAATTATCAGCTTAACTTCGCGGGACCTGTAAAAGTTTCACAACGACTGTGCGTAAGTTCAAATTATATTGAAAATATGTAAACGCATAATAAATTATCAACATTTATACGTACTTTCGCATGAACCAACTGGTTGTATTTTTTCCGCCGTTTTTGTGCCAGATCGCGCTTAATCGATTTATAGCTTTAATTTGTTTATGCCTTAAATGTGTATGTCTATTAATAGGGAGAAAATCGTGCCAAAGGCGAAAACCGATTATGATGGCATTTAATATAATAGTATTATACCTCTTTAATATATTTTATTATCTTCGATCGAACAACCTCTTGTGAATTCACATCTTTTTAACACACTCGTAATGACACTTAATATGATATTATATGCAATATTAGTATGTATGCATATTGCATATATATATATAGGTACAAGTACACGGTGGATATATTGATATATTGTATAAACACCAATACTCTCGTCCACATTTTATGAAAGTTTTTCTTTCGTTTTATATCTTACACATCTTACACAATACATATGACATAATAAAAGCATTTTTTTGTTATTAACTTAATGCTTACCTTAAATCTCCCTCACGATTAGCTTTAGCCATCAACAGATAAACCATGAGATCCACACATAATTTTATTCTTCAAACATCACCTGTATTCTCTATATTTTGAAATTTTTCAGGTGAAGTGACTTATCAACCTGATCAGGTAAACCAATCGCAAGTCTTACAATGACTTAGAATGTTGAAACTGAAGATTTAGATTTCTAACCATTTTGACCAAATCTCTTCGATTCGCTGCTTTTTTGTTGTGAATTTATAACAGATATCCTGGCATATCACTCTATTTATGAAAAGTTACTGCTAATCTGTACTGGTAAACATACATATACCTAGTAGGTACCCATAAGTTTAATAATCTATAATTGTATGTATAACCAAACATTTCAGCTGTTATATGTGCCTTATACCTAGCTATTTACTTACAGTAAACATATTTTTTAAAAAAATAATGTTTTCTAATTAACTCATTTCTTAAATATTTGACTGATACGTTAATCGTTTGCAACAATAACTTCCTATGAGTTTTGACATTACATGCTATTAATTATTATAAAATCTATATTTTTCGTCTAAAAAATAAGATATTACTTAAAATGACTAAATTTGATAAAATAGACGAAATAAAAAGCTATTTCAATTACCTTAATAATTATTAAATGCAAGTTGGCAGTAATATGAGAGTTTCGGATCTTACTCTGCAAGGCCTACACCAAATTACAACGTTGACGGTATTTTAGTGATCTGAAGGAATTATAATCGATTACATTGAACCAACTGCTTTAAGTATTAGTATGCTGCTTGTAATATCAATAGTTTTTTTTTAGAAATTACGATGTCTGTAGAATGGGTCACTATGTTTTATATAAGATCACTAATAATATTACACTCAACAAAAATCTTTACTTATGATAAGGGATGGTGGAACCATGGCATGAAATATTGCCATATTATATAATTATTTATACGTATTATAAATGTGAATGTTGTAATTATAAATTACTGAGTTTGAAAAATACGATCGTAAGAGGTGTAAGGAACAACCTTGTACTTAGAAAATAACTATTAAAATCTCTGAGAGTGACCACTTTAAAATGTCAACAAAACACTATAACTAACTGCACCAATTCTTAAGTGTAGTATTAATAAACGTTTTTGAACACTCTTACTACTAGTTATTATTATTATTACTACTACTACTACTACTACTACTACTTTTTTTTTTTTTATTATCTTATCGCCGGACTCGTGGGAGGACTGCCTTTGCTCTGCTTTCCCGCCGAGCCGCCATCTTTTATTTATATAATCAGTCTTTATACATTTTTACCTTATATACTAAACATTCAGCATTCAACATGTATATACAATATATTGAAAATCAAAACATCAGTAGCATCCCCGCTGGATCTTAATTTAACAAGAATTACACGTCTGTGCATTGCACCTGGATCTATTTCCACTTGTAGTTTGACATCTGTTTCTCAGGCCGACGTATACGCCCGCCGCCTTAGACCTCTCGTTCTATCTCCTCAGCCGTTCCTCTTCTTCTTTGGTCCCCAGGATTAAAGTAACGTACCTTTCCACCGCTTCCCAGTTTCCCTTGTTATGTAGCATGATGGGAATTATTGTTTCTGGTGAAACGACTTGGTCAACCGTGGCTTCCAGATCTGTCAGCTTCCTTGCCCACCGACCACATTTAAAGAACGTGTGTTCCACATCGTCCATATTATCTCCACAGGATAAGCAATGTGGGGATTCTGACCGGTTGAAACTATGTAGTTTGGCATGAAAGCAGCCATGTCCCGTCAACATCTGTGTCAGGTGGTAGCTTGTCACACCATGTGCTCGACTTGCCCAATCGCGAACTCTAGGTATGAGTCGCTTTGTCCACGCCCCTTTATCTTTTTCTTCGTCCCATTCCTGTTGCCACCAACTCCAGATATTTTCACCAACCATGTGCCTTGCGTCCTCGATTCCAGTTTTTTGCAGTCGTCTTAGTTCACTCCGGCCTCTCGCCATGAGGTGTATCGGAACGATGTTGGCCACAACCAATATTGCCACCGTGGATACCGTTCTATACGCACTGGCTACTCTCAAGGCTATTGCCCGCTGGGGGCCTAGCAGTAACTGTTTATGGTTATGGAATACTAGCGATGAGCTCCACACGGGGGCCGCATATAACAGTTGACTATGAACCACTGATGCGAGGAGCTTCCTTTTTATTGGCCTTGGGCCTCTAACATTAGGCATCAGGCGGGAAAGAGCGACCGTTGTCCTCAAGGCTTTGTTGCGTGCCATTTGGATGTGTTCCTTAAATCCGAGTGATGAACTCAGCTCCACTCCCAAATAACGCATTTTTCCTTTTAACTCCAAGGTGTCGTCTTGTAGCACAAACTGGGGGTGTCTATATTTTCTTTTTGTCGTCATCATCATAGCCACTGTCTTGTTTACCGATATCGTCAGTCCATTTTTACTCATCCAGTTGCTAACTTGTTTTAACGCAGTATTAATTGAGACCTCCAAAGCCTCTGTACATCAACCGGAGCCAACTACTGTGCAACGTCATCTGCAAACGCAATTATCCTTACTCCTTCAGGTAGTGTTAGGCGCAATAGATCATCATAAAAAATATTCCATAGAATAGGACCAATTACTGATCCTTGTGGTACCCCACATGTAACGTCAACATTCCCCGCATCTGTCTGTAACCGTCTCTCCCTAAGGTAGTCCCGAAAGCATTTTTATCAGGTAGAAAGGTACATCTTTTTGCCTTAGTGCTTCTCCGATTTTTTCCCAAGGTGCGGTATTGAAGGCATTTGCGACATCAATCGACACTAGAGCACATAGCTCTCTTCGCCTCCAGGGCGTGGAGTTAATACTGTTTACTATAGCCAACACTTTTTCGATGGCATCCATCGTGGACTTCCCTCTTCTGAAACCGTACTGGTTCTCCGAGAGCCCCTCTGGTCCAAGGTGTGCCTCTAGTCGTCTCTTCAAGACGCGCTCAAACATCTTACCAATCGTATTTACCATACTTAAGGGCCGATAGGAAGATGGCAGTTCCAACGGTTTGTCCGGTTTCCTAACCAACACAAGTCGAGCCTCCTTCCAAGCAGATGGGAAACACCCATTACGCATGCATTTGTTAAAGAAACTCGCAACTTCGACCGTCCTTTTCAATACTACTGCCTTCACTACTGTATCGGGTATACCATCTGGACCTGGCGCTTTCCCAGAAGGTAAGGCGTTGGCCAGCTCCACCAACTCCTCAGCCGTTACTGGTTCAATTATATCAGTTTCCAATGGCATATGCCACTCCACAAAACGCCTGACAGGAAAAAGTCCGTGAACAATATCCTGTAATCGACCTGGCTGTGAGAGACCTGGTATTGGTCGCTTGCCGATTAGTTTCCTGGCTACGATTCTATAAGGTAGCCCCCATGGATCATTGTCCACCAGCTGACATAATTTTCTCCACGAGTCCTCTTGACTTTTTCTTATGGCTACCCTCAGAGTCTTAAGTGTTTCTCTCGCCACTTGTTCCAGTTCTCTACACTCATCGGGCCCCCTTCGTTTTCTGGCTCTTTGGAATTTTCGCCTTGCTGCAAACGATGTCTTGCGCAATTCAGAAATTTCTTGTGTCCACCAGTAGACCGGTTTTTTTCGGCCGTGGTATGACTTATTGGGCATTGAATGGTTACACGCAGCCACAAGGTATGCATCTAAGGCGTTTGGCAGCACTTCTGTAGAGTCAGTACCTCCAAAATCTGATACCGCTTTTGTTTCTAGGAACATAAGCAACCTTTCTCGGTCTAGTTTCCGCCAGCTCCATCCCTTAGGGGTTGGTTGAACTGGAATAGAGGTAGTAAGCGAGATGTTGAATGTACTTACTACTACTACTACTACTACTACTACTACTACTACTACTACTATTACTACTACTACTTTTTTTTTTTTTTTTACTACTACTACTACTACTACTACTACTACT